>NW_027141141.1:600000-900000 GCF_036365525.1 Heterodontus francisci | reverse complement strand
ACTGGTGTCTCTCAGTCCCTGTCTCTCAGGGAGATATCTGTGCACTGAGTGGTGTCTCTCAGTCCCTCTCTCTCAGGGAGATATCTGTACACTGACTGGTGTCTCTCAGTCCCTCTCTCTCAGGGAAATATCTGTACACTGAGTGGTGTCTCTCAGTCCCTCTCTCTCAGGGAGATATATGTACACTGACTGGTGTCTCTCAGTCCCTCTCTCTCAGGGAGGTATCTGTACACTGAGTGGTGTCTCTCAGTCCCTCTCTCTCAGGGAGATATCTGTACAATGAGTGGTGTCTCTCAGTCCCTGTCTCTCAGGGAGATATCTGTACAGTGAGTGGTGTCTCTCAGTCCCTCTCTCTCAGGGAGATATCTGTACTCTGACTGGTGTCTCTCAGTCCCTGTCTCTCAGGGAGATATCAGTACAATGTGTGGTGACTCTCAGTCCCTCTCTCTCAGGGAGATATCTGTACACTGACTGGTGTCTCTCAGTCCCTGTCTCTCAGTGAGCTTTATGTACACTGAGTGGTGTCTCTCAGGGAGATATCTGTACACTGAGTGGTGTCTCTCAGCCCCTCTCTCTCAGGGAGATATCTGTGCACTGAGTGGTGTCTCTCAGTCCCTCTCTCGCAGGGAGATATCTGTACACTGTCTGGTGTCTCTCAGTCCCCGTCTGTCAGGGAGATATCTAAACACTGACTGGTGTCTCTCAGTCCCTCTCTCTCAGGGAGATATCTGTACACTGACTGGTGTCTCACAGTCCCTCTCTCTCAGGGAGATATCTGTACACTGACTGGTGTCTCTGAGTCCCTGTCTCTCAGGGAGTTATATGTACACTGACTGGTGTCTCTCAGGGAGATATCTGTGCACTGAGTGGTGTCTCTCAGTCCCTCTCTCTCAGGGAGATATCTGTGCACTGACTGGTGTCTCTCAGTCCCTCTCTCTCAGGGAGGTATCTGTACACTGAGTGGTGTCTCTCAGTCCCTGTCTCTCAGGGACATATATGTACACTGACTGGTGTCTCTCAGTCCCTCTCTCTCAGGGAGATATCTGTACACTGACTGGTGTCTCTCAGTCCCTCTCTCTCAGGGAGATATCTGTACACTGAGTGGTGTATCACAGCCCCTGTCTCTCAGGGAGATATCTGTACACTGACTGGTGTCTCTCAGTCCCTGTCTCTCAGGGAGAAATCTGTACACTGAGTGGTGTCTCTCAGTCCCTCTCTCTCAGGGAGATATCTGTACACTGACTGGTGTCTCTCAGTCCCTGTCTCTCAGGGAGATATCTGAACACTGAGTGGTGTCTCACAGTCCCTCTCTCTCAGGGAGATATCTGTACACTGACTGGTGTCTCTTAGACCCTCTCTCTCAGGGAGATATCTGTACACTGACTGGTGTCTCTCAGTCCCTGTCTCTCAGGGAGATATCTGTACACTGAGTGGTGTCTCTCAGTCCCTCTCTCTCAGGGAGATATCTGTACACTGACTGGTGTCTCTCAGTCCCTGTCTCTCAGGGAGATATCTGTACACTGAGTGGTGTCTCACAGTCCCTCTCTCTCAGGGAGATATCTGTACACTGACTGGTGTCTCTCAGTCCCTCTCTCTCAGGGAGATACCTGTACACTGAGTGGTGTCTCTCAGTCCCTCTCTCTCAGGGAGGTATCTGTACACTGAGTGGTGTCTCTCAGTCCCTGTCTCTCAGGGAGATATATGTACACTGACTGGTGTCTCTCAGTCCCTGTCTCTCAGGGAGATATCTGTACACTGAGTGGTGTCTCTCAGTCCCTCTCTCTCAGGGAGATATCTGTACAATGAGTGGTGTCTCTCAGTCCCTGTCTCTCAGGGAGATATCTGTACAGTGAGTGGTGTCTCTCAGTCCCTCTCTCTCAGGGAGATATCTGTACTCTGACTGGTGTCTCTCAGTCCCTGTCTCTCAGGGAGATATCAGTACACTGTGTGGTGTCTCTCAGTCCCTGTCTGTCAGGGAGATATTTGCACACTGAGTGGTGTCTCTCAGTCCCTGTCTCTCAGGGAGCTTTATGTACACTGAGTGGTGTCTCTCAGGGAGATATCTGTACACTGACTGGTGTCTCTCAGTCCCTGTCTCTCAGGGAGCTTTATGTACACTGAGTGGTGTCTCACAGTCGCTCTCTCTCAGGGAGATATCTGTACACTGACTGGTGTCTCTCAGTCCCTGTCTCTCAGGGAGATATCTACACACTGAGTGGTGTCTCTCAGTCCCTCTCTCTCAGGGAGATATCTGTACACTGAGTGGTGTCTCTCAGTCCCTCTGTCTCAGGGAGATATCTGTACACTGACTGGTGTCTCTCAGTCCCTCTGTCTCAGGGAGGTATCTGTACACTGAGTGGTGTCTCTCAGTCCCTGTCTCTCAGGGAGATATATGTACACTGACTGGTGTCTCTCAGTCCCTGTCTCTCAGGGAGATATCTGTACACTGAGTGGTGTCTCTCAGTCCCTCTCTCTCAGGGAGATATCTGTACAATGAGTGGTGTCTCTCAGTCCCTCTCTCTCAGGGAGATATCTGTACGTAGAACATAGAACATACAGCACAGAACAGGCCCTTCGGCCCACAATGTTGTGCCGATCCTTTGTCCTCTGTCAAGGACAATTTAATCTATACCCCATCATTCTCCTTTATCCATATACCTATCCAAAAGCCTTTTGAAAGTCCCTAAAGTTTCTGACTCAACAGCTTCCCCGGGCAAGGCATTCCATGCCTCGACCACTCTCTGGGTAAAGAACCTTCCCCTGACATCCCCCTTATATCTCCCACCCTTCACCTTAAATTTATGACCCCTTGTAACGCTTTGCTCCACCCGGGGAAAAAGTTTCTGACTGTCTACCCTATCTATTCCCCTGATCATCTTATAAACCTCTATCATGTCACCCCTCATCCTTCTCCGTTCTAATGAGAAGAGGCCTAGAATGTTCAGCCTTTCCTCGTAAGACTTATTCTCCATTCCAGGCAACATCCTGGTAAATCTCCTCTGCACCCTCTCCAAGGCTTCCACATCCTGACTGGTGTCTCTCAGTCCCTCTCTCTCAGGGTGGTATCTGTACACTGAGTGGTGTCTCTCAGTCCCTGTCTCTCAGGGAGATATCTGTACACTGACTGGTGTCTCTCAGTCCCTGTCTCTCAGGGAGCTTTATGTACACTGAGTGGTGTCTCTCAGGGAGATATCTGTACACTGAGTGTTGTCTCTCAGTCCCTCTCTCTCAGGGAGATATCTGTACACTGAGTGGTGTCTCTCAGTCCCTCTGTCTCAGGGAGATATCTGTACACTGACTGGTGTCTCTCAGTCCCTCTCTCTCAGGGAGATATCTGTACAATGAGTGGTGTCTCTCAGTCCCTGTCTCTCAGGGAGATATCAGTACACTGTGTGGTGTCTCTCAGTCCCTCTCTCTCAGGGAGATATCTGTACACTGACTGGTGTCTCTCAGTCCCTCTCTCTCAGGGTGGTATCTGTACACTGAGTGGTGTCTCTCAGTCCCTGTCTCTCAGGGAGATATCTGTACACTGACTGGTGTCTCTCAGTCCCTGTCTCTCAGGGAGCTTTATGTACACTGAGTGGTGTCTCTCAGGGAGATATCTGTACACTGACTGGTGTCTCTCAGTCCCTCTCTCTCAGGGAGATATCTGTACAATGAGTGGTGTCTCTCAGTCCCTGTCTCTCAGGGAGATATCAGTACACTGTGTGGTGTCTCTCAGTCCCTCTCTCTCAGGGAGAGATCTGTGCACTGAGTGGTGTCTCACAGTCCCTCTCTCTCAGGGAGATATCTGTACATTGACTGGTGTCTCTCAGTCCCTGTCTCTCAGGGAGATATCTGTACACTGAGTGGTGTCTCTCAGTCCCTCTCTCTCAGGGAGATATCTGTACTCTGACTGGTGTCTCTCAGTCCCTGTCTCTGAGGGAGATATCTGTACACTGAGTGGTGTCTCTCAGTCCCTCTCTCTCAGGGAGATATCTGTACACTGTCTGGTGTCTCTCAGTCCCTCTCTCTCAGGGAGATATCTGTGCACTGAGTGGTGTCTCTCAGTCCCTCTCTCTCAGGGAGATATCTGTACACTGAGTGGTGTCTCTCAGTCCCTCTGTCTCAGGGAGATATCTGTACACTGACTGGTGTCTCTCAGTCCCTCTCTCTCAGGGAGGTATCTGTACACTGAGTGGTGTCTCTCAGTCCCTGTCTCTCAGGGAGATATATGTACACTGACTGGTGTCTCTCAGTCCCTGTCTCTCAGGGAGATATCTGTACACTGAGTGGTGTCTCTCAGTCCCTCTCTCTCAGGGAGATATCTGTACAATGAGTGGTGTCTCTCAGTCCCTCTCTCTCAGGGAGATATCTGTACATAGAACATAGAACATAGAACATACAGCACAGAACAGGCCCTTCGGCCCACAATGTTGTGCCGATCCTTTGTCCTCTGTCAAGGACAATTTAATCTATACCCCATCATTCTCCTTTATCCATATACCTATCCAAAAGCCTTTTGAAAGTCCCTAAAGTTTCTGACTCAACAACTTCCCCGGGCAAGGCATTCCATGCCTCGACCACTCTCTGGGTAAAGAACCTTCCCCTGACATCCCCCTTATATCTCCCACCCTTCACCTTAAATTTATGACCCCTTGTAACGCTTTGCTCCACCCGGGGAAAAAGTTTCTGACTGTCTACCCTATCTATTCCCCTGATCATCTTATAAACCTCTATCATGTCACCCCTCATCCTTCTCCGTTCTAATGAGAAGAGGCCTAGAATGTTCAGCCTTTCCTCGTAAGACTTATTCTCCATTCCAGGCAACATCCTGGTAAATCTCCTCTGCACCCTCTCCAAGGCTTCCACATCCTGACTGGTGTCTCTCAGTCCCTCTCTCTCAGGGTGGTATCTGTACACTGAGTGGTGTCTCTCAGTCCCTGTCTCTCAGGGAGATATCTGTACACTGACTGGTGTCTCTCAGTCCCTGTCTCTCAGGGAGCTTTATGTACACTGAGTGGTGTCTCTCAGGGAGATATCTGTACACTGAGTGTTGTCTCTCAGTCCCTCTCTCTCAGGGAGATATCTGTACACTGAGTGGTGTCTCTCAGTCCCTCTGTCTCAGGGAGATATCTGTACACTGACTGGTGTCTCTCAGTCCCTCTCTCTCAGGGAGATATCTGTACAATGAGTGGTGTCTCTCAGTCCCTGTCTCTCAGGGAGATATCAGTACACTGTGTGGTGTCTCTCAGTCCCTCTCTCTCAGGGAGATATCTGTACACTGACTGGTGTCTCTCAGTCCCTCTCTCTCAGGGTGATATCTGTACACTGAGTGGTGTCTCTCAGTCCCTGTCTCTCAGGGAGATATCTGTACACTGACTGGTGTCTCTCAGTCCCTGTCTCTCAGGGAGCTTTATGTACACTGAGTGGTGTCTCTCAGGGAGATATCTGTACACTGACTGGTGTCTCTCAGTCCCTGTCTCTCAGGGAGATATCAGTACACTGTGTGGTGTCTCTCAGTCCCTCTCTCTCAGGGAGAGATCTGTGCACTGAGTGGTGTCTCACAGTCCCTCTCTCTCAGGGAGATATCTGTACATTGACTGGTGTCTCTCAGTCCCTGTCTCTCAGGGAGATATCTGTACACTGAGTGGTGTCTCTCAGTCCCTCTCTCTCAGGGAGATATCTGTACTCTGACTGGTGTCTCTCAGTCCCTGTCTCTGAGGGAGATATCTGTACACTGAGTGGTGTCTCTCAGTCCCTCTCTCTCAGGGAGATATCTGTACACTGTCTGGTGTCTCTCAGTCCCTCTCTCTCAGGGAGATATCTGTGCACTGAGTGGTGTCTCTCAGTCCCTCTCTCTCAGGGAGATATCTGTACACTGACTGGTGTCTCTCAGTCCCTCTGTCTCAGGGAGATATCTGTACACTGACTGGTGTCTCTCAGTCCCTGTCTCTCAGGGAGATATATGTACACTGACTGGTGTCTCTCAGTCCCTCTCTCAGGGAGGTATCTGTACACTGAGTGGTGTCTCTCAGTCCCTGTCTCTCAGGGAGATATATGTGCACTGACTGGTGTCTCTCAGTCCCTCTCTCTCAGGGAGATATCTGTACTCTGACTGGTGTCTCTCAGTCCCTGTCTCTCAGGGAGATATCTGTACACTGAATGGTGTCTCTCAGTCCCTCTCTCTCAGGGAGATATCTGTGCACTGACTGGTGTCTCTCAGTCCCTCTCTCTCAGGGAGGTATCTGTACACTGAGTGGTGTCTCTCAGTCCCTGTCTCTCAGGGACATATATGTACACTGACTGGTGTGTCTCAGTCCCTCTCTCTCAGGGAGATATCTGTACACTGACTGGTGTCTCTCAGTCCCTCTGTCTCAGGGAGATATCTGTACACTGACTGGTGTCTCTCAGTCCCTGTCTCTCAGGGAGATATATGTACACTGACTGGTGTCTCTCAGTCCCTCTCTCAGGGAGGTATCTGTACACTGAGTGGTGTCTCTCAGTCCCTGTCTCTCAGGGAGATATATGTGCACTGACTGGTGTCTCTCAGTCCCTCTCTCTCAGGGAGATATCTGTACTCTGACTGGTGTCTCTCAGTCCCTGTCTCTCAGGGAGATATCTGTACACTGACTGGTGTCTCTCAGTCCCTCTCTCTCAGGGAGATATCTGTGCACTGACTGGTGTCTCTCAGTCCCTCTCTCTCAGGGAGGTATCTGTACACTGAGTGGTGTCTCTCAGTCCCTGTCTCTCAGGGACATATATGTACACTGACTGGTGTCTCTCAGTCCCTCTCTCTCAGGGAGATATCTGTACACTGACTGGTGTCTCTCAGTCCCTCTCTCTCAGGGAGATATCTGTACACTGAGTGGTGTCTCACAGCCCCTGTCTCTCAGGGAGATATCTGTACACTGACTGGTGTCTCTCAGTCCCTGTCTCTCAGGGTGAAATCTGTACACTGAGTGGTGTCTCTCAGTCCCTCTCTCTCAGGGAGATATCTGTACACTGACTGGTGTCTCTCAGTCCCTGTCTCTCAGGGAGATATCTGTACACTGAGTGGTGTCTCACAGTCCCTCTCTCTCAGGGAGATATCTGTACACTGACTGGTGTCTCTTAGTCCCTCTCTCTCAGGGAGATATCTGTACACTGACTGGTGTCTCTCAGTCCCTGTCTCTCAGGGAGATATCTGTACACTGAGTGGTGTCTCTCAGTCCCTCTCTCTCAGGGAGATATCTGTACACTGACTGGTGTCTCTCAGTCCCTGTCTCTCAGGGAGATATCTGTACACTGAGTGGTGTCTCACAGTCCCTCTCTCTCAGGCAGATATCTGTACACTGACTGGTGTCTCTCAGTCCCTCTCTCTCAGGGAGATATCTGTACACTGAGTGGTGTCTCTCAGTCCCTCTCTCTCAGGGAGATATATGTACACTGACTGGTGTCTCTCAGTCCCTCTCTCTCAGGGAGATATCTGTACACTGAATGTTGTCTCTCAGTCCCTCTCTCTCAGGGAGATATCTGTACACTGACTGGTGTCTCTCAGCCCCTCTCTCTCAGGGAGAGATCTGTGCACTGAGTGGTGTCTCACAGTCCCTCTCTCTCAGGGAGATATCTGTACACTGACTGGTGTCTCTCAGTCCCTGTCTCTCAGGGAGATATCTGTACACTGAGTGGTGTCTCTCAGTCCCTCTCTCTCAGGGAGATATCTGTACTCTGACTGGTGTCTCTCAGTCCCTGTCTCTGAGGGAGATATCTGTACACTGAGTGGTGTCTCTCAGTCCCTCTCTCTCAGGGAGATATCTGTACACTGACTGGTGTCTCTCAGTCCCTCTCTCTCAGGGAGATATCTGTACACTGAGTGGTGTCTCTCAGTCCCTGTCTCTCAGGGAGATATATGTACACTGACTGGTGTCACTCAGTCCCTCTCTCTCAGGGAGATATCTGTGCACTGAGTGGTGTCTCACAGCCCCTGTCTCTCAGGGAGATATCTGTACACTGTCTGGTGTCTGTCAGTCCCTGTCTGTCAGGGAGATATCTGCACACTGAGTGGTGTCTCTCAGTCCCTGTCTCTCAGGGAGCTTTATGTACACTGAGTGGTGTCTCTCAGGGAGATATCTGTACACTGACTGGTGTCTCTCAGTCCCTGTCTCTCAGGGAGCTTTATGTACACTGAGTGGTGTCTCACAGTCCCTCTCTCTCAGGGAGATATCTGTACACTGACTGGTGTCTCTCAGTCCCTGTCTCTCAGGGAGATATCTACACACTGAGTGGTGTCTCTCAGTCCCTCTCTCTCAGGGAGATATCTGTACACTGACTGGTGTCTCTCAGTCCCTCTCTCTCAGGGAGGTATCTGTACACTGAGTGGTGTCTCTCAGTCCCTGTCTCTCAGGGAGATATATGTACACTGACTGGTGTCTCTCAGTCCCTGTCTCTCAGGGAGATATCTGTACACTGAGTGGTGTCTCTCAGTCCCTCTCTCTCAGGGAGATATCTGTACAATGAGTGGTGTCTCTCAGTCCCTGTCTCTCAGGGAGATATCAGTACACTGTGTGGTGTCTCTCAGTCCCTCTCTCTCAGGGAGATATCTGTACACTGACTGGTGTCTCTCAGTCCCTCTCTCTCAGGGTGGTATCTGTACACTGAGTGGTGTCTCTCAGTCCCTGTTTCTCAGGGAGATATCTGTACACTGACTGGTGTCTCTCAGTCCCTGTCTCTCAGGGAGCTTTATGTACGCTGAGTGGTGTCTCTCAGGGAGATATCTGTACACTGAGTGTTGTCTCTCAGTCCCTCTCTCTCAGGGAGATATCTGTACACTGAGTGGTGTCTCTCAGTCCCTCTGTCTCAGGGAGATATCTGTACACTGACTGGTGTCTCTCAGTCCCTCTCTCTCAGGGAGATATCTGTACACTGCGTGGTGTCTCTCAGTCCCTCTCTCTCAGGGAGATATCTGTACACTGACTGGTGTCTCTCAGTCCCTCTCTCTCAGGGTGGTATCTGTACACTGAGTGGTGTCTCTCAGTCCCTGTCTCTCAGGGAGATATCAGTACACTGCGTGGTGTCTCTCAGTCCCTCTCTCTCAGGGAGATATCTGTACACTGACTGGTGTCTCTCAGTCCCTCTCTCTCAGGGTGGTATCTGTACACTGAGTGGTGTCTCTCAGTCCCTGTCTCTCAGGGAGATATCTGTACACTGACTGGTGTCTCTCAGTCCCTGTCTCTCAGGGAGCTTTATGTACACTGAGTGGTGTCTCTCAGGGAGATATCTGTACACTGACTGGTGTCTCTCAGTCCCTCTCTCTCAGGGAGATATCTGTACAATGAGTGGTGTCTCTCAGTCCCTGTCTCTCAGGGAGATATCAGTACACTGTGTGGTGTCTCTCAGTCCCTCTCTCTCAGGGAGAGATCTGTGCACTGAGTGGTGTCTCACAGTCCCTCTCTCTCAGGGAGATATCTGTACACTGACTGGTGTCTCTCAGTCCCTGTCTCTCAGGGAGATATCTGTACACTGAGTGGTGTCTCTCAGTCCCTCTCTCTCAGGGAGATATCTGTACTCTGACTGGTGTCTCTCAGTCCCTGTCTCTGAGGGAGATATCTGTACACTGAGTGGTGTCTCTCAGTCCCTCTCTCTCAGGGAGATATCTGTACACTGACTGGTGTCTCTCAGTCCCTCTCTCTCAGGGAGATATCTGTGCACTGAGTGGTGTCTCTCAGTCCCTCTCTCTCAGGGAGATATCTGTACACTGACTGGTGTCTCTCAGTCCCTCTGTCTCAGGGAGATATCTGTACACTGACTGGTGTCTCTCAGTCCCTGTCTCTCAGGGAGATATATGTACACTGACTGGTGTCTCTCAGTCCCTCTCTCAGGGAGGTATCTGTACACTGAGTGGTGTCTCTCAGTCCCTGTCTCTCAGGGAGATATATGTGCACTGACTGGTGTCTCTCAGTCCCTCTCTCTCAGGGAGATATCTGTACACTGAGTGGTGTCTCTCAGTCCCTCTGTCTCAGGGAGATATCTGTACACTGACTGGTGTCTCTCAGTCCCTCTCTCTCAGGGAGGTATCTGTACACTGAGTGGTGTCTCTCAGTCCCTGTCTCTCAGGGAGATATATGTACACTGACTGGTGTCTCTCAGTCCCTGTCTCTCAGGGAGATATCTGTACAATGAGTGGTGTCTCTCAGTCCCTGTCTCTCAGGGAGATATCTGTACACTGTGTGGTGTCTCTCAGTCCCTCTCTCTCAGGGAGATATCTGTACACTGACTGGTGTCTCTCAGTCCCTCTCTCTCAGGGTGGTATCTGTACACTGACTGGTGTCTCTCAGTCCCTGTCTCTCAGGGAGCTTTATGTACACTGAGTGGTGTCTCTCAGGGAGATATCTGTACACTGACTGGTGTCTCTCAGTCCCTCTCTCTCAGGGAGATATCTGTACAATGAGTGGTGTCTCTCAGTCCCTGTCTCTCAGGGAGATATCAGTACACTGTGTGGTGTCTCTCAGTCCCTCTCTCTCAGGGAGAGATCTGTGCACTGAGTGGTGTCTCACAGTCCCTCTCTCTCAGGGAGATATCTGTACACTGACTGGTGTCTCTCAGTCCCTGTCTCTCAGGGAGATATCTGTACACTGAGTGGTGTCTCTCAGTCCCTCTCTCTCAAGGAGATATCTGTACTCTGACTGGTGTCTCTCAGTCCCTGTCTCTGAGGGAGATATCTGTACACTGAGTGGTGTCTCTCAGTCCCTCTCTCTCAGGGAGATATCTGTACACTGACTGGTGTCTCTCAGTCCCTCTCTCTCAGGGAGATATCTGTGCACTGAGTGGTGTCTCTCAGTCCCTCTCTCTCAGGGAGATATCTGTACACTGACTGGTGTCTCTCAGTCCCTCTGTCTCAGGGAGATATCTGTACACTGACTGGTGTCTCTCAGTCCCTGTCTCTCAGGGAGATATATGTACACTGACTGGTGTCTCTCAGTCCCTCTCTCAGGGAGGTATCTGTACACTGAGTGGTGTCTCTCAGTCCCTGTCTCTCAGGGAGATATATGTGCACTGACTGGTGTCTCTCAGTCCCTCTCTCTCAGGGAGATATCTGTACTCTGACTGGTGTCTCTCAGTCCCTGTCTCTCAGGGAGATATCTGTACACTGACTGGTGTCTCTCAGTCCCTCTCTCTCAGGGAGATATCTGTGCACTGACTGGTGTCTCTCAGTCCCTCTCTCTCAGGGAGGTATCTGTACACTGAGTGGTGTCTCTCAGTCCCTGTCTCTCAGGGACATATATGTACACTGACTGGTGTCTCTCAGTCCCTCTCTCTCAGGGAGATATCTGTACACTGACTGGTGTCTCTCAGTCCCTCTCTCTCAGGGAGATATCTGTACACTGAGTGGTGTCTCACAGCCCCTGTCTCTCAGGGAGATATCTGTACACTGACTGGTGTCTCTCAGTCCCTGTCTCTCAGGGTGAAATCTGTACACTGAGTGGTGTCTCTCAGTCCCTCTCTCTCAGGGAGATATCTGTACACTGACTGGTGTCTCTCAGTCCCTGTCTCTCAGGGAGATATCTGTACACTGAGTGGTGTCTCACAGTCCCTCTCTCTCAGGGAGATATCTGTACACTGACTGGTGTCTCTTAGTCCCTCTCTCTCAGGGAGATATCTGTACACTGACTGGTGTCTCTCAGTCCCTGTCTCTCAGGGAGATATCTGTACACTGAGTGGTGTCTCTCAGTCCCTCTCTCTCAGGGAGATATCTGTACACTGACTGGTGTCTCTCAGTCCCTGTCTCTCAGGGAGATATCTGTACACTGAGTGGTGTCTCACAGTCCCTCTCTCTCAGGCAGATATCTGTACACTGACTGGTGTCTCTCAGTCCCTCTCTCTCAGGGAGATATCTGTACACTGAGTGGTGTCTCTCAGTCCCTCTCTCTCAGGGAGATATATGTACACTGACTGGTGTCTCTCAGTCCCTCTCTCTCAGGGAGATATCTGTACACTGAGTGTTGTCTCTCAGTCCCTCTCTCTCAGGGAGATATCTGTACACTGACTGGTGTCTCTCAGCCCCTCTCTCTCAGGGAGAGATCTGTGCACTGAGTGGTGTCTCACAGTCCCTCTCTCTCAGGGAGATATCTGTACACTGACTGGTGTCTCTCAGTCCCTGTCTCTCAGGGAGATATCTGTACACTGAGTGGTGTCTCTCAGTCCCTCTCTCTCAGGGAGATATCTGTACTCTGACTGGTGTCTCTCAGTCCCTGTCTCTGAGGGAGATATCTGTACACTGAGTGGTGTCTCTCAGTCCCTCTCTCTCAGGGAGATATCTGTACACTGACTGGTGTCTCTCAGTCCCTCTCTCTCAGGGAGATATCTGTACACTGAGTGGTGTCTCTCAGTCCCTGTCTCTCAGGGAGATATATGTACACTGACTGGTGTCACTCAGTCCCTCTCTCTCAGGGAGATATCTGTGCACTGAGTGGTGTCTCACAGCCCCTGTCTCTCAGGGAGATATCTGTACACTGTCTGGTGTCTCTCAGTCCCTGTCTGTCAGGGAGATATCTGCACACTGAGTGGTGTCTCTCAGTCCCTGTCTCTCAGGGAGCTTTATGTACACTGAGTGGTGTCTCTCAGGGAGATATCTGTACACTGACTGGTGTCTCTCAGTCCCTGTCTCTCAGGGAGCTTTATGTACACTGAGTGGTGTCTCACAGTCCCTCTCTCTCAGGGAGATATCTGTACACTGACTGGTGTCTCTCAGTCCCTGTCTCTCAGGGAGATATCTACACACTGAGTGGTGTCTCTCAGTCCCTCTCTCTCAGGGAGATATCTGTACACTGACTGGTGTCTCTCAGTCCCTCTCTCTCAGGGAGGTATCTGTACACTGAGTGGTGTCTCTCAGTCCCTGTCTCTCAGGGAGATATATGTACACTGACTGGTGTCTCTCAGTCCCTGTCTCTCAGGGAGATATCTGTACACTGAGTGGTGTCTCTCAGTCCCTCTCTCTCAGGGAGATATCTGTACAATGAGTGGTGTCTCTCAGTCCCTGTCTCTCAGGGAGATATCAGTACACTGTGTGGTGTCTCTCAGTCCCTCTCTCTCAGGGAGATATCTGTACACTGACTGGTGTCTCTCAGTCCCTCTCTCTCAGGGTGGTATCTGTACACTGAGTGGTGTCTCTCAGTCCCTGTTTCTCAGGGAGATATCTGTACACTGACTGGTGTCTCTCAGTCCCAGTCTGTCAGGGAGCTTTATGTACGCTGAGTGGTGTCTCTCAGGGAGATATCTGTACACTGAGTGTTGTCTCTCAGTCCCTCTCTCTCAGGGAGATATCTGTACACTGAGTGGTGTCTCTCAGTCCCTCTGTCTCAGGGAGATATCTGTACACTGACTGGTGTCTCTCAGTCCCTCTCTCTCAGGGAGATATCTGTACACTGCGTGGTGTCTCTCAGTCCCTCTCTCTCAGGGAGATATCTGTACACTGACTGGTGTCTCTCAGTCCCTCTCTCTCAGGGTGGTATCTGTACACTGAGTGGTGTCTCTCAGTCCCTGTCTCTCAGGGAGATATCAGTACACTGCGTGGTGTCTCTCAGTCCCTCTCTCTCAGGGAGATATCTGTACACTGACTGGTGTCTCTCAGTCCCTCTCTCTCAGGGTGGTATCTGTACACTGAGTGGTGTCTCTCAGTCCCTGTCTCTCAGGGAGATATCTGTACACTGACTGGTGTCTCTCAGTCCCTGTCTCTCAGGGAGCTTTATGTACACTGAGTGGTGTCTCTCAGGGAGATATCTGTACACTGACTGGTGTCTCTCAGTCCCTCTCTCTCAGGGAGATATCTGTACAATGAGTGGTGTCTCTCAGTCCCTGTCTCTCAGGGAGATATCAGTACACTGTGTGGTGTCTCTCAGTCCCTCTCTCTCAGGGAGAGATCTGTGCACTGAGTGGTGTCTCACAGTCCCTCTCTCTCAGGGAGATATCTGTACACTGACTGGTGTCTCTCAGTCCCTGTCTCTCAGGGAGATATCTGTACACTGAGTGGTGTCTCTCAGTCCCTCTCTCTCAGGGAGATATCTGTACTCTGACTGGTGTCTCTCAGTCCCTGTCTCTGAGGGAGATATCTGTACACTGAGTGGTGTCTCTCAGTCCCTCTCTCTCAGGGAGATATCTGTACACTGACTGGTGTCTCTCAGTCCCTCTCTCTCAGGGAGATATCTGTGCACTGAGTGGTGTCTCTCAGTCCCTCTCTCTCAGGGAGATATCTGTACACTGACTGGTGTCTCTCAGTCCCTCTGTCTCAGGGAGATATCTGTACACTGACTGGTGTCTCTCAGTCCCTGTCTCTCAGGGAGATATATGTACACTGACTGGTGTCTCTCAGTCCCTCTCTCAGGGAGGTATCTGTACACTGAGTGGTGTCTCTCAGTCCCTGTCTCTCAGGGAGATATATGTGCACTGACTGGTGTCTCTCAGTCCCTCTCTCTCAGGGAGATATCTGTACACTGAGTGGTGTCTCTCAGTCCCTCTGTCTCAGGGAGATATCTGTACACTGACTGGTGTCTCTCAGTCCCTCTCTCTCAGGGAGGTATCTGTACACTGAGTGGTGTCTCTCAGTCCCTGTCTCTCAGGGAGATATATGTACACTGACTGGTGTCTCTCAGTCCCTGTCTCTCAGGGAGATATCTGTACAATGAGTGGTGTCTCTGAGTCCCTGTCTCTCAGGGAGATATCTGTACACTGTGTGGTGTCTCTCAGTCCCTCTCTCTCAGGGAGATATCTGTACACTGACTGGTGTCTCTCAGTCCCTCTCTCTCAGGGTGGTATCTGTACACTGACTGGTGTCTCTCAGTCCCTGTCTCTCAGGGAGCTTTATGTACACTGAGTGGTGTCTCTCAGGGAGATATCTGTACACTGACTGGTGTCTCTCAGTCCCTCTCTCTCAGGGAGATATCTGTACAATGAGTGGTGTCTCTCAGTCCCTGTCTCTCAGGGAGATATCAGTACACTGTGTGGTGTCTCTCAGTCCCTCTCTCTCAGGGAGAGATCTGTGCACTGAGTGGTGTCTCACAGTCCCTCTCTCTCAGGGAGATATCTGTACACTGACTGGTGTCTCTCAGTCCCTGTCTCTCAGGGAGATATCTGTACACTGAGTGGTGTCTCTCAGTCCCTCTCTCTCAGGGAGATATCTGTACTCTGACTGGTGTCTCTCAGTCCCTGTCTCTGAGGGAGATATCTGTACACTGAGTGGTGTCTCTCAGTCCCTCTCTCTCAGGGAGATATCTGTACACTGACTGGTGTCTCTCAGTCCCTCTCTCTCAGGGAGATATCTGTGCACTGAGTGGTGTCTCTCAGTCCCTCTCTCTCAGGGAGATATCTGTACACTGACTGGTGTCTCTCAGTCCCTCTGTCTCAGGGAGATATCTGTACACTGACTGGTGTCTCTCAGTCCCTGTCTCTCAGGGAGATATATGTACACTGACTGGTGTCTCTCAGTCCCTCTCTCAGGGAGGTATCTGTACACTGAGTGGTGTCTCTCAGTCCCTGTCTCTCACGGAGATATATGTGCACTGACTGGTGTCTCTCAGTCCCTCTCTCTCAGGGAGATATCTGTACTCTGACTGGTGTCTCTCAGTCCCTGTCTCTCAGGGAGATATCTGTACACTGACTGGTGTCTCTCAGTCCCTCTCTCTCAGGGAGATATCTGTGCACTGACTGGTGTCTCTCAGTCCCTCTCTCTCAGGGAGGTATCTGTACACTGAGTGGTGTCTCTCAGTCCCTGTCTCTCAGGGACATATATGTACACTGACTGGTGTCTCTCAGTCCCTCTCTCTCAGGGAGATATCTGTACACTGACTGGTGTCTCTCAGTCCCTCTCTCTCAGGGAGATATCTGTACACTGAGTGGTGTCTCACAGCCCCTGTCTCTCAGGGAGATATCTGTACACTGACTGGTGTCTCTCAGTCCCTGTCTCTCAGGGTGAAATCTGTACACTGAGTGGTGTCTCTCAGTCCCTCTCTCTCAGGGAGATATCTGTACACTGACCGGTGTCTCTCAGTCCCTGTCTCTCAGGGAGATATCTGTACACTGAGTGGTGTCTCACAGTCCCTCTCTCTCAGGGAGATATCTGTACACTGACTGGTGTCTCTTAGTCCCTCTCTCTCAGGGAGATATCTGTACACTGACTGGTGTCTCTCAGTCCCTGTCTCTCAGGGAGATATCTGTACACTGAGTGGTGTCTCTCAGTCCCTCTCTCTCAGGGAGATATCTGTACACTGACTGGTGTCTCTCAGTCCCTGTCTCTCAGGGAGATATCTGTACACTGACTGGTGTCTCACAGTCCCTCTCTCTCAGGCAGATATCTGTACACTGACTGGTGTCTCTCAGTCCCTCTCTCTCAGGGAGATATCTGTACACTGAGTGGTGTCTCTCAGTCCCTCTCTCTCAGGGAGATATATGTACACTGACTGGTGTCTCTCAGTCCCTCTCTCTCAGGGAGGTATCTGTACACTGAGTGGTGTCTCTCAGTCCCTGTCTCTCAGGGAGATATATGTACACTGACTGGTGTCTCTCAGTCCCTGTCTCTCAGGGAGATATCTGTACACTGAGTGGTGTCTCTCAGGGAGATATCTGTACACTGAGTGTTGTCTCTCAGTCCCTCTCTCTCAGGGAGATATCTGTACACTGACTGGTGTCTCTCAGTCCCTCTCTCTCAGGGAGATATCTGTGCACTGAGTGGTGTCTCTCAGTCCCTCTCTCTCAGGGAGATATCTGTACACTGAGTGGTGTCTCTCAGTCCCTCTGTCTCAGGGAGATATCTGTACACTGACTGGTGTCTCTCAGTCCCTCTCTCTCAGGGAGATATCTGTACACTGAGTGGTGTCTCTCAGTCCCTCTGTCTCAGGGAGATATCTGTACACTGACTGGTGTCTCTCTGTCCCTCTCTCTCAGGGAGGTATCTGTACACTGAGTGGTGTCTCTCAGTCCCTGTCTCTCAGGGAGATATATGTACACTGACTGGTGTCTCTCAGTCCCTGTCTCTCAGGGAGATATCTGTACAATGAGTGGTGTCTCTCAGTCCCTGTCTCTCAGGGAGATATCTGTACACTGAGTGGTGTCTCTCAGGGAGATATCTGTACACTGACTGGTGTCTCTCAGTCCCTCTCTCTCAGGGAGATATATGTACACTGAGTGGTGTCTCTCAGTCCCTCTGTCTCAGGGAGATATCTGTACACTGACTGGTGTCTCTCAGTCCCTCTCTCTCAGGGAGGTATCTGTACACTGAGTGGTGTCTCTCAGTCCCTGTCTCTCAGGGAGATATATGTACACTGACTGGTGTCTCTCAGTCCCTGTCTCTCAGGGAGATATCTGTACAATGAGTGGTGTCTCTCAGTCCCTGTCTCTCAGGGAGATATCTGTACACTATGTGGTGTCTCTCAGTCCCTCTCTCTCAGGGAGATATCTGTACACTGACTGGTGTCTCTCAGTCCCTCTCTCTCAGGGTGGTATCTGTACACTGACTGGTGTCTCTCAGTCCCTGTCTCTCAGGGAGCTTTATGTACACTGAGTGGTGTCTCTCAGGGAGATATCTGTACACTGACTGGTGTCTCTCAGTCCCTCTCTCTCAGGGAGATATCTGTACAATGAGTGGTGTCTCTCAGTCCCTGTCTCTCAGGGAGATATCAGTACACTGTGTGGTGTCTCTCAGTCCCTCTCTCTCAGGGAGAGATCTGTGCACTGAGTGGTGTCTCACAGTCCCTCTCTCTCAGGGAGATATCTGTACACTGACTGGTGTCTCTCAGTCCCTGTCTCTCAGGGAGATATCTGTACACTGAGTGGTGTCTCTCAGTCCCTCTCTCTCAGGGAGATATCTGTACTCTGACTGGTGTCTCTCAGTCCCTGTCTCTGAGGGAGATATCTGTACACTGAGTGGTGTCTCTCAGTCCCTCTCTCTCAGGGAGATATCTGTACACTGACTGGTGTCTCTCAGTCCCTCTCTCTCAGGGAGATATCTGTGCACTGAGTGGTGTCTCTCAGTCCCTCTCTCTCAGGGAGATATCTGTACACTGACTGGTGTCTCTCAGTCCCTCTGTCTCAGGGAGATATCTGTACACTGACTGGTGTCTCTCAGTCCCTGTCTCTCAGGGAGATATATGTACACTGACTGGTGTCTCTCAGTCCCTCTCTCAGGGAGGTATCTGTACACTGAGTGGTGTCTCTCAGTCCCTGTCTCTCAGGGAGATATATGTGCACTGACTGGTGTCTCTCAGTCCCTCTCTCTCAGGGAGATATCTGTACTCTGACTGGTGTCTCTCAGTCCCTGTCTCTCAGGGAGATATCTGTACACTGACTGGTGTCTCTCAGTCCCTCTCTCTCAGGGAGATATCTGTGCACTGACTGGTGTCTCTCAGTCCCTCTCTCTCAGGGAGGTATCTGTACACTGAGTGGTGTCACTCAGTCCCTGTCTCTCAGGGACATATATGTACACTGACTGGTGTCTCTCAGTCCCTCTCTCTCAGGGAGATATCTGTACACTGACTGGTGTCTCTCAGTCCCTCTCTCTCAGGGAGATATCTGTACACTGAGTGGTGTCTCACAGTCCCTGTCTCTCAGGGTGAAATCTGTACACTGAGTGGTGTCTCTCAGTCCCTCTCTCTCAGGGAGATATCTGTACACTGACCGGTGTCTCTCAGTCCCTGTCTCTCAGGGAGATATCTGTACACTGAGTGGTGTCTCACAGTCCCTCTCTCTCAGGGAGATATCTGTACACTGACTGGTGTCTCTTAGTCCCTCTCTCTCAGGGAGATATCTGTACACTGACTGGTGTCTCTCAGTCCCTGTCTCTCAGGGAGATATCTGTACACTGAGTGGTGTCTCTCAGTCCCTCTCTCTCAGGGAGATATCTGTACACTGACTGGTGTCTCTCAGTCCCTGTCTCTCAGGGAGATATCTGTACACTGAGTGGTGTCTCACAGTCCCTCTCTCTCAGGCAGATATCTGTACACTGACTGGTGTCTCTCAGTCCCTCTCTCTCAGGGAGATATCTGTACACTGAGTGGTGTCTCTCAGTCCCTCTCTCTCAGGGAGATATATGTACACTGACTGGTGTCTCTCAGTCCCTCTCTCTCAGGGAGGTATCTGTACACTGAGTGGTGTCTCTCAGTCCCTGTCTCTCAGGGAGATATATGTACACTGACTGGTGTCTCTCAGTCCCTGTCTCTCAGGGAGATATCTGTACACTGAGTGGTGTCTCTCAGGGAGATATCTGTACACTGAGTGTTGTCTCTCAGTCCCTCTCTCTCAGGGAGATATCTGTACACTGACTGGTGTCTCTCAGCCCCTCTCTCCCAGGGAGAGATCTGTGCACTGAGTGGTGTCTCACAGTCCCTCTCTCTCAGGGAGATATCTGTACACTGACTGGTGTCTCTCAGTCCCTGTCTCTCAGGGAGATATCTGTACACTGAGTGGTGTCTCTCAGTCCCTCTCTCTCAGGGAGATATCTGTACTCTGACTGGTGTCTCTCAGTCCCTGTCTCTGAGGGAGATATCTGTACACTGAGTGGTGTCTCTCAGTCCCTCTCTCTCAGGGAGATATCTGTACACTGACTGGTGTCTCTCAGTCCCTCTCTCTCAGGGAGATATCTGTACACTGAGTGGTGTCTCTCAGTCCCTGTCTCTCAGGGAGATATATGTACACTGACTGGTGTCACTCAGTCCCTCTCTCTCAGGGAGATATCTGTACACTGACTGGTGTCTCTCAGTCCCTCTCTCTCAGGGAGATATCTGTACACTGAGTGGTGGCTCACAGCCCCTGTCTCTCAGGGAGATATCTGTACACTGTCTGGTGTCTCTCAGTCCCTGTCTGTCAGGGAGATATCTGCACACTGAGTGGTGTCTCTCAGTCCCTGTCTCTCAGGGAGCTTTATGTACACTGAGTGGTGTCTCTCAGGGAGATATCTGTACACTGACTGGTGTCTCTCAGTCCCTGTCTCTCAGGGAGCTTTATGTACACTGAGTGGTGTCTCACAGTCCCTCTCTCTCAGGGAGATATCTGTACACTGACTGGTGTCTCTCAGTCCCTGTCTCTCAGGGAGATATCTACACACTGAGTGGTGTCTCTCAGTCCCTCTCTCTCAGGGAGATATCTGTACACTGAGTGGTGTCTCTCAGTCCCTCTCTCTCAGGGAGATATCTGTGCACTGACTGGTGTCTCTCAGTCCCTCTCTCTCAGGGAGGTATCTGTACACTGAGTGGTGTCTCTCAGTCCCTGTCTCTCAGGGAGATATATGTACACTGACTGGTGTCTCTCAGTCCCTGTCTCTCAGGGAGATATCTGTACACTGAGTGGTGTCTCTCAGTCCCTCTCTCTCAGGGAGATATCTGTACAATGAGTGGTGTCTCTCAGTCCCTGTCTTTCAGGGAGATATCTGTACAGTGAGTGGTGTCTCTCAGTCCCTCTCTCTCAGGGAGATATCTGTACACTGACTGGTGTCTCTCAGTCCCTGTCTCTCAGGGAGATATCTGTACACTGAGTGGTGTCTCTCAGTCCCTCTCTCTCAGGGAGATATCTGTACTCTGACTGGTGTCTCTCAGTCCCTGTCTCTGAGGGAGATATCTGTACACTGAGTGGTGTCTCTCAGTCCCTCTCTCTCAGGGAGATATCTGTACACTGACTGGTGTCTCTCAGTCCCTCTCTCTCAGGGAGATATCTGTACACTGAGTGGTGTCTCTCAGTCCCTGTCTCTCAGGGAGATATATGTACACTGACTGGTGTCACTCAGTCCCTCTCTCTCAGGGAGATATCTGTACACTGACTGGTGTCTCTCAGTCCCTCTCTCTCAGGGAGATATCTGTACACTGAGTGGTGTCTCACAGCCCCTGTCTCTCAGGGAGATATCTGTACACTGTCTGGTGTCTCTCAGTCCCTGTCTGTCAGGGAGATATCTGCACACTGAGTGGTGTCTCTCAGTCCCTGTCTCTCAGGGAGCTTTATGTACACTGAGTGGTGTCTCTCAGGGAGATATCTGTACACTGACTGGTGTCTCTCAGTCCCTGTCTCTCAGGGAGCTTTATGTACACTGAGTGGTGTCTCACAGTCCCTCTCTCTCAGGGAGATATCTGTACACTGACTGGTGTCTCTCAGTCCCTGTCTCTCAGGGAGATATCTACACACTGAGTGGTGTCTCTCAGTCCCTCTCTCTCAGGGAGATATCTGTACACTGAGTGGTGTCTCTCAGTCCCTCTCTCTCAGGCAGATATCTGTGCACTGACTGGTGTCTCTCAGTCCCTCTCTCTCAGGGAGGTATCTGTACACTGAGTGGTGTCTCTCAGTCCCTGTCTCTCAGGGAGATATATGTACACTGACTGGTGTCTCTCAGTCCCTGTCTCTCAGGGAGATATCTGTACACTGAGTGGTGTCTCTCAGTCCCTCTCTCTCAGGGAGATATCTGTACAATGAGTGGTGTCTCTCAGTCCCTGTCTTTCAGGGAGATATCTGTACAGTGAGTGGTGTCTCTCAGTCCCTCTCTCTCAGGGAGATATCTGCACACTGACTGGTGTCTCTCAGTCCCTCTCTCTCAGGGAGATATCTGTACAATGAGTGGTGTCTCTCAGTCCCTGTCTCTCAGGGAGATATCAGTACACTGTGTGGTGTCTCTCAGTCCCTCTCTCTCAGGGAGATATCTGTACACTGACTGGTGTCTCTCAGTCCCTCTCTCTCAGGGTGGTATCTGTACACTGAGTGGTGTCTCTCAGTCCCTGTCTCTCAGGGAGATATCTGTACACTGACTGGTGTCTCTCAGTCCCTGTCTCTCAGGGAGCTTTATGTACACTGAGTGGTGTCTCTCAGGGAGATATCTGTACACTGAGTGTTGTCTCTCAGTCCCTCTCTCTCAGGGAGATATCTGTACACTGAGTGGTGTCTCTCAGTCCCTCTGTCTCAGGGAGATATCTGTACACTGACTGGTGTCTCTCAGTCCCTCTCTCTCAGGGAGATATCTGTACAATGAGTGGTGTCTCTCAGTCCCTGTCTCTCAGGGAGATATCAGTACACTGTGTGGTGTCTCTCAGTCCCTCTCTCTCAGGGAGATATCTGTACACTGACTGGTGTCTCTCAGTCCCTCTCTCTCAGGGTGGTATCTGTACACTGAGTGGTGTCTCACAGCCCCTGTCTCTCAGGGAGATATCTGTACACTGTCTGGTGTCTCTCAGTCCCTGTCTGTCAGGGAGATATCTGCACACTGAGTGGTGTCTCTCAGTCCCTGTCTCTCAGGGAGCTTTATGTACACTGAGTGGTGTCTCTCAGGGAGATATCTGTACACTGACTGGTGTCTCTCAGTCCCTCTCTCTCAGGGAGATATCTGTACACTGAGTGGTGTCTCTCAGTCCCTGTCTCTCAGGGAGATATATGTACACTGACTGGTGTCACTCAGTCCCTCTCTCTCAGGGAGATATCTGTACACTGACTGGTGTCTCTCAGTCCCTCTCTCTCAGGGAGATATCTGTACACTGAGTGGTGTCTCACAGCCCCTGTCTCTCAGGGAGATATCTGTACACTGTCTGGTGTCTCTCAGTCCCTGTCTGTCAGGGAGATATCTGCACACTGAGTGGTGTCTCTCAGTCCCTGTCTCTCAGGGAGCTTTATGTACACTGAGTGGTGTCTCGCAGGGAGATATCTGTACACTGACTGGTGTCTCTCAGTCCCTGTCTCTCAGGGAGCTTTATGTACACTGAGTGGTGTCTCACAGTCCCTCTCTCTCAGGGAGATATCTGTACACTGACTGGTGTCTCTCAGTCCCTGTCTCTCAGGGAGATATCTACACACTGAGTGGTGTCTCTCAGTCCCTCTCTCTCAGGGAGATATCTGTACACTGTGTGGTGTCTCTCAGTCCCTCTCTCTCAGGGAGATATCTGTACACTGACTGGTGTCTCTCAGTCCCTCTCTCTCAGGGAGGTATCTGTACACTGAGTGGTGTCTCTCAGTCCCTGTCTCTCAGGGAGATATATGTACACTGACTGGTGTCTCTCAGTCCCTGTCTCTCAGGGAGATATCTGTACACTGAGTGGTGTCTCTCAGTCCCTCTCTCTCAGGGAGATATCTGTACAATGAGTGGTGTCTCTCAGTCCCTGTCTTTCAGGGAGATATCTGTACAGTGAGTGGTGTCTCTCAGTCCCTCTCTCTCAGGGAGATATCTGTACACTGACTGGTGTCTCTCAGTCCCTCTCTCTCAGGGAGATATCTGTACACTGAGTGGTGTCTCACAGCCCCTGTCTCTCAGGGAGATATCTGTACACTGTCTGGTGTCTCTCAGTCCCTGTCTGTCAGGGAGATATCTGCACACTGAGTGGTGTCTCTCAGTCCCTGTCTCTCAGGGAGCTTTATGTACACTGAGTGGTGTCTCTCAGGGAGATATCTGTACACTGACTGGTGTCTCTCAGTCCCTGTCTCTCAGGGAGCTTTATGTACACTGAGTGGTGTCTCACAGTCCCTCTCTCTCAGGGAGATATCTGTACACTGACTGGTGTCTCTCAGTCCCTGTCTCTCAGGGAGATATCTACACACTGAGTGGTGTCTCTCAGTCCCTCTCTCTCAGGGAGATATCTGTACACTGAGTGGTGTCTCTCAGTCCCTCTCTCTCAGGGAGATATCTGTACACTGACTGGTGTCTCTCAGTCCCTCTCTCTCAGGGAGGTATCTGTACACTGAGTGGTGTCTCTCAGTCCCTGTCTCTCAGGGAGATATATGTACACTGACTGGTGTCTCTCAGTCCCTGTCTCTCAGGGAGATATCTGTACACTGAGTGGTGTCTCTCAGTCCCTCTCTCTCAGGGAGATATCTGTACAATGAGTGGTGTCTCTCAGTCCCTGTCTTTCAGGGAGATATCTGTACAGTGAGTGGTGTCTCTCAGTCCCTCTCTCTCAGGGAGATATCTGTACACTGACTGGTGTCTCTCAGTCCCTCTCTCTCAGGGAGATATCTGTACAATGAGTGGTGTCTCTCAGTCCCTGTCTCTCAGGGAGATATCAGTACACTGACTGGTGTCTCTCAGTCCCTGTCTCTCAGGGAGCTTTATGTACACTGAGTGGTGTCTCTCAGGGAGATATCTGTACACTGAGTGTTGTCTCTCAGTCCCTCTCTCTCAGGGAGATATCTGTACACTGAGTGGTGTCTCTCAGTCCCTCTGTCTCAGGGAGATATCTGTACACTGACTGGTGTCTCTCAGTCCCTCTCTCTCAGGGAGATATCTGTACAATGAGTGGTGTCTCTCAGTCCCTGTCTCTCAGGGAGATATCAGTACACTGTGTGGTGTCTCTCAGTCCCTCTCTCTCAGGGAGATATCTGTACACTGACTGGTGTCTCTCAGTCCCTCTCTCTCAGGGTGGTATCTGTACACTGAGTGGTGTCTCACAGCCCCTGTCTCTCAGGGAGATATCTGTACACTGAGTGGTGTCTCTCAGTCCCTCTCTCTCAGGGAGATATCTGTACAATGAGTGGTGTCTCTCAGTCCCTGTCTTTCAGGGAGATATCTGTACAGTGAGTGGTGTCTCTCAGTCCCTCTCTCTCAGGGAGATATCTGTACACTGACTGGTGTCTCTCAGTCCCTCTCTCTCAGGGAGATATCTGTACAATGAGTGGTGTCTCTCAGTCCCTGTCTCTCAGGGAGATATCTGTACACTGACTGGTGTCTCTCAGTCCCTGTCTCTCAGGGAGCTTTATGTACACTGAGTGGTGTCTCTCAGGGAGATATCTGTACACTGAGTGTTGTCTCTCAGTCCCTCTCTCTCAGGGAGATATCTGTACACTGAGTGGTGTCTCTCAGTCCCTCTGTCTCAGGGAGATATCTGTACACTGACTGGTGTCTCTCAGTCCCTCTCTCTCAGGGAGATATCTGTACAATGAGTGGTGTCTCTCAGTCCCTGTCTCTCAGGGAGATATCAGTACACTGTGTGGTGTCTCTCAGTCCCTCTCTCTCAGGGAGATATCTGTACACTGACTGGTGTCTCTCAGTCCCTCTCTCTCAGGGTGGTATCTGTACACTGAGTGGTGTCTCACAGCCCCTGTCTCTCAGGGAGATATCTGTACACTGTCTGGTGTCTCTCAGTCCCTGTCTGTCAGGGAGATATCTGCACACTGAGTGGTGTCTCTCAGTCCCTGTCTCTCAGGGAGCTTTATGTACACTGAGTGGTGTCTCTCAGGGAGATATCTGTACACTGACTGGTGTCTCTCAGTCCCTCTCTCTCAGGGAGATATCTGTACACTGAGTGGTGTCTCTCAGTCCCTGTCTCTCAGGGAGATATATGTACACTGACTGGTGTCACTCAGTCCCTCTCTCTCAGGGAGATATCTGTACACTGACTGGTGTCTCTCAGTCCCTCTCTCTCAGGGAGATATCTGTACACTGAGTGGTGTCTCACAGCCCCTGTCTCTCAGGGAGATATCTGTACACTGTCTGGTGTCTCTCAGTCCCTGTCTGTCAGGGAGATATCTGCACACTGAGTGGTGTCTCTCAGTCCCTGTCTCTCAGGGAGCTTTATGTACACTGAGTGGTGTCTCGCAGGGAGATATCTGTACACTGACTGGTGTCTCTCAGTCCCTGTCTCTCAGGGAGCTTTATGTACACTGAGTGGTGTCTCACAGTCCCTCTCTCTCAGGGAGATATCTGTACACTGACTGGTGTCTCTCAGTCCCTGTCTCTCAGGGAGATATCTACACACTGAGTGGTGTCTCTCAGTCCCTCTCTCTCAGGGAGATATCTGTACACTGTGTGGTGTCTCTCAGTCCCTCTCTCTCAGGGAGATATCTGTACACTGACTGGTGTCTCTCAGTCCCTCTCTCTCAGGGAGGTATCTGTACACTGAGTGGTGTCTCTCAGTCCCTGTCTCTCAGGGAGATATATGTACACTGACTGGTGTCTCTCAGTCCCTGTCTCTCAGGGAGATATCTGTACACTGAGTGGTGTCTCTCAGTCCCTCTCTCTCAGGGAGATATCTGTACAATGAGTGGTGTCTCTCAGTCCCTGTCTTTCAGGGAGATATCTGTACAGTGAGTGGTGTCTCTCAGTCCCTCTCTCTCAGGGAGATATCTGTACACTGACTGGTGTCTCTCAGTCCCTCTCTCTCAGGGAGATATATGTACACTGACTGGTGTCTCACAGCCCCTGTCTCTCAGGGAGATATCTGTACACTGTCTGGTGTCTCTCAGTCCCTGTCTGTCAGGGAGATATCTGCACACTGAGTGGTGTCTCTCAGTCCCTGTCTCTCAGGGAGCTTTATGTACACTGAGTGGTGTCTCTCAGGGAGATATCTGTACACTGACTGGTGTCTCTCAGTCCCTGTCTCTCAGGGAGCTTTATGTACACTGAGTGGTGTCTCACAGTCCCTCTCTCTCAGGGAGATATCTGTACACTGACTGGTGTCTCTCAGTCCCTGTCTCTCAGGGAGATATCTACACACTGAGTGGTGTCTCTCAGTCCCTCTCTCTCAGGGAGATATCTGTACACTGAGTGGTGTCTCTCAGTCCCTCTCTCTCAGGGAGATATCTGTACACTGACTGGTGTCTCTCAGTCCCTCTCTCTCAGGGAGGTATCTGTACACTGAGTGGTGTCTCTCAGTCCCTGTCTCTCAGGGAGATATATGTACACTGACTGGTGTCTCTCAGTCCCTGTCTCTCAGGGAGATATCTGTACACTGAGTGGTGTCTCTCAGTCCCTCTCTCTCAGGGAGATATCTGTACAATGAGTGGTGTCTCTCAGTCCCTGTCTTTCAGGGAGATATCTGTACAGTGAGTGGTGTCTCTCAGTCCCTCTCTCTCAGGGAGATATCTGTACACTGACTGGTGTCTCTCAGTCCCTCTCTCTCAGGGAGATATCTGTACAATGAGTGGTGTCTCTCAGTCCCTGTCTCTCAGGGAGATATCAGTACACTGTGTGGTGTCTCTCAGTCCCTCTCTCTCAGGGAGATATCTGTACACTGACTGGTGTCTCTCAGTCCCTCTCTCTCAGGGTGGTATCTGTACACTGAGTGGTGTCTCTCAGTCCCTGTCTCTCAGGGAGATATCTGTACACTGACTGGTGTCTCTCAGTCCCTGTCTCTCAGGGAGCTTTATGTACACTGAGTGGTGTCTCTCAGGGAGATATCTGTACACTGAGTGTTGTCTCTCAGTCCCTCTCTCTCAGGGAGATATCTGTACACTGAGTGGTGTCTCTCAGTCCCTCTGTCTCAGGGAGATATCTGTACACTGACTGGTGTCTCTCAGTCCCTCTCTCTCAGGGAGATATCTGTACAATGAGTGGTGTCTCTCAGTCCCTGTCTCTCAGGGAGATATCAGTACACTGTGTGGTGTTTCTCAGTCCCTCTCTCTCAGGGAGATATCTGTACACTGACTGGTGTCTCTCAGTCCCTCTCTCTCAGGGTGGTATCTGTACACTGAGTGGTGTCTCACAGCCCCTGTCTCTCAGGGAGATATCTGTACACTGTCTGGTGTCTCTCAGTCCCTGTCTGTCAGGGAGATATCTGCACACTGAGTGGTGTCTCTCAGTCCCTGTCTCTCAGGGAGCTTTATGTACACTGAGTGGTGTCTCTCAGGGAGATATCTGTACACTGACTGGTGTCTCTCAGTCCCTCTCTCTCAGGGAGATATCTGTACACTGAGTGGTGTCTCTCAGTCCCTGTCTCTCAGGGAGATATATGTACACTGACTGGTGTCACTCAGTCCCTCTCTCTCAGGGAGATATCTGTACACTGACTGGTGTCTCTCAGTCCCTCTCTCTCAGGGAGATATCTGTACACTGAGTGGTGTCTCACAGCCCCTGTCTCTCAGGGAGATATCTGTACACTGTCTGGTGTCTCTCAGTCCCTGTCTGTCAGGGAGATATCTGCACACTGAGTGGTGTCTCTCAGTCCCTGTCTCTCAGGGAGCTTTATGTACACTGAGTGGTGTCTCTCAGGGAGATATCTGTACACTGACTGGTGTCTCTCAGTCCCTGTCTCTCAGGGAGCTTTATGTACACTGAGTGGTGTCTCACAGTCCCTCTCTCTCAGGGAGACATCTGTACACTGAGTGGTGTCTCTCAGTCCCTGTCTCTCAGGGAGATATCAGTACACTGTGTGGTGTCTCTCAGTCCCTCTCTCTCAGGGAGATATCTGTACACTGACTGGTGTCTCTCAGTCCCTCTCTCTCAGGGTGGTATCTGTACACTGAGTGGTGTCTCACAGCCCCTGTCTCTCAGGGAGATATCTGTACACTGTCTGGTGTCTCTCAGTCCCTGTCTGTCAGGGAGATATCTGCACACTGAGTGGTGTCTCTCAGTCCCTGTCTCTCAGGGAGCTTTATGTACACTGAGTGGTGTCTCTCAGGGAGATATCTGTACACTGACTGGTGTCTCTCAGTCCCTCTCTCTCAGGGAGATATCTGTACACTGAGTGGTGTCTCTCAGTCCCTGTCTCTCAGGGAGATATATGTACACTGACTGGTGTCACTCAGTCCCTCTCTCTCAGGGAGATATCTGTACACTGACTGGTGTCTCTCAGTCCCTCTCTCTCAGGGAGATATCTGTACACTGAGTGGTGTCTCACAGCCCCTGTCTCTCAGGGAGATATCTGTACACTGTCTGGTGTCTCTCAGTCCCTGTCTGTCAGGGAGATATCTGCACACTGAGTGGTGTCTCTCAGTCCCTGTCTCTCAGGGAGCTTTATGTACACTGAGTGGTGTCTCTCAGGGAGATATCTGTACACTGACTGGTGTCTCTCAGTCCCTGTCTCTCAGGGAGCTTTATGTACACTGAGTGGTGTCTCACAGTCCCTCTCTCTCAGGGAGATATCTGTACACTGACTGGTGTCTCTCAGTCCCTGTCTCTCAGGGAGATATCTACACACTGAGTGGTGTCTCTCAGTCCCTCTCTCTCAGGGAGATATCTGTACACTGAGTGGTGTCTCTCAGTCCCTCTCTCTCAGGGAGATATCTGTGCACTGACTGGTGTCTCTCAGTCCCTCTCTCTCAGGGAGGTATCTGTACACTGAGTGGTGTCTCTCAGTCCCTGTCTCTCAGGGAGATATATGTACACTGACTGGTGTCTCTCAGTCCCTGTCTCTCAGGGAGATATCTGTACACTGAGTGGTGTCTCTCAGTCCCTCTCTCTCAGGGAGATATCTGTACAATGAGTGGTGTCTCTCAGTCCCTGTCTTTCAGGGAGATATCTGTACAGTGAGTGGTGTCTCTCAGTCCCTCTCTCTCAGGGAGATATCTGCACACTGACTGGTGTCTCTCAGTCCCTCTCTCTCAGGGAGATATCTGTACAATGAGTGGTGTCTCTCAGTCCCTGTCTCTCAGGGAGATATCAGTACACTGTGTGGTGTCTCTCAGTCCCTCTCTCTCAGGGAGATATCTGTACACTGACTGGTGTCTCTCAGTCCCTCTCTCTCAGGGTGGTATCTGTACACTGAGTGGTGTCTCTCAGTCCCTGTCTCTCAGGGAGATATCTGTACACTGACTGGTGTCTCTCAGTCCCTGTCTCTCAGGGAGCTTTATGTACACTGAGTGGTGTCTCTCAGGGAGATATCTGTACACTGAGTGTTGTCTCTCAGTCCCTCTCTCTCAGGGAGATATCTGTACACTGAGTGGTGTCTCTCAGTCCCTCTGTCTCAGGGAGATATCTGTACACTGACTGGTGTCTCTCAGTCCCTCTCTCTCAGGGAGATATCTGTACAATGAGTGGTGTCTCTCAGTCCCTGTCTCTCAGGGAGATATCAGTACACTGTGTGGTGTCTCTCAGTCCCTCTCTCTCAGGGAGATATCTGTACACTGAGTGGTGTCTCTCAGTCCCTGTCTCTCAGGGAGATATATGTACACTGACTGGTGTCACTCAGTCCCTCTCTCTCAGGGAGATATCTGTACACTGACTGGTGTCTCTCAGTCCCTCTCTCTCAGGGAGATATCTGTACACTGAGTGGTGTCTCACAGCCCCTGTCTCTCAGGGAGATATCTGTACACTGTCTGGTGTCTCTCAGTCCCTGTCTGTCAGGGAGATATCTGCACACTGAGTGGTGTCTCTCAGTCCCTGTCTCTCAGGGAGCTTTATGTACACTGAGTGGTGTCTCTCAGGGAGATATCTGTACACTGACTGGTGTCTCTCAGTCCCTGTCTCTCAGGGAGCTTTATGTACACTGAGTGGTGTCTCACAGTCCCTCTCTCTCAGGGAGATATCTGTACACTGACTGGTGTCTCTCAGTCCCTGTCTCTCAGGGAGATATCTACACACTGAGTGGTGTCTCTCAGTCCCTCTCTCTCAGGGAGATATCTGTACACTGAGTGGTGTCTCTCAGTCCCTCTCTCTCAGGGAGATATCTGTGCACTGACTGGTGTCTCTCAGTCCCTCTCTCTCAGGGAGGTATCTGTACACTGAGTGGTGTCTCTCAGTCCCTGTCTCTCAGGGAGATATATGTACACTGACTGGTGTCTCTCAGTCCCTGTCTCTCAGGGAGATATCTGTACACTGAGTGGTGTCTCTCAGTCCCTCTCTCTCAGGGAGATATCTGTACAATGAGTGGTGTCTCTCAGTCCCTGTCTTTCAGGGAGATATCTGTACAGTGAGTGGTGTCTCTCAGTCCCTCTCTCTCAGGGAGATATCTGCACACTGACTGGTGTCTCTCAGTCCCTCTCTCTCAGGGAGATATCTGTACAATGAGTGGTGTCTCTCAGTCCCTGTCTCTCAGGGAGATATCAGTACACTGTGTGGTGTCTCTCAGTCCCTCTCTCTCAGGGAGATATCTGTACACTGACTGGTGTCTCTCAGTCCCTCTCTCTCAGGGTGGTATCTGTACACTGAGTGGTGTCTCTCAGTCCCTGTCTCCAGGGAGATATCTGTACACTGACTGGTGTCTCTCAGTCCCTGTCTCTCAGGGAGCTTTATGTACACTGAGTGGTGTCTCTCAGGGAGATATCTGTACACTGAGTGTTGTCTCTCAGTCCCTCTCTCTCAGGGAGATATCTGTACACTGAGTGGTGTCTCTCAGTCCCTCTGTCTCAGGGAGATATCTGTACACTGACTGGTGTCTCTCAGTCCCTCTCTCTCAGGGAGATATCTGTACAATGAGTGGTGTCTCTCAGTCCCTGTCTCTCAGGGAGATATCAGTACACTGTGTGGTGTCTCTCAGTCCCTCTCTCTCAGGGAGATATCTGTACACTGACTGGTGTCTCTCAGTCCCTCTCTCTCAGGGTGGTATCTGTACACTGAGTGGTGTCTCACAGCCCCTGTCTCTCAGGGAGATATCTGTACACTGTCTGGTGTCTCTCAGTCCCTGTCTGTCAGGGAGATATCTGCACACTGAGTGGTGTCTCTCAGTCCCTGTCTCTCAGGGAGCTTTATGTACACTGAGTGGTGTCTCTCAGGGAGATATCTGTACACTGACTGGTGTCTCTCAGTCCCTCTCTCTCAGTGAGATATCTGTACACTGAGTGGTGTCTCTCAGTCCCTGTCTCTCAGGGAGATATATGTACACTGACTGGTGTCACTCAGTCCCTCTCTCTCAGGGAGATATCTGTACACTGACTGGTGTCTCTCAGTCCCTCTCTCTCAGGGAGATATCTGTACACTGAGTGGTGTCTCACAGCCCCTGTCTCTCAGGGAGATATCTGTACACTGTCTGGTGTCTCTCAGTCCCTGTCTGTCAGGGAGATATCTGCACACTGAGTGGTGTCTCTCAGTCCCTGTCTCTCAGGGAGCTTTATGTACACTGAGTGGTGTCTCGCAGGGAGATATCTGTACACTGACTGGTGTCTCTCAGTCCCTGTCTCTCAGGGAGCTTTATGTACACTGAGTGGTGTCTCACAGTCCCTCTCTCTCAGGGAGATATCTGTACACTGACTGGTGTCTCTCAGTCCCTGTCTCTCAGGGAGATATCTACACACTGAGTGGTGTCTCTCAGTCCCTCTCTCTCAGGGAGATATCTGTACACTGTGTGGTGTCTCTCAGTCCGTCTCTCTCAGGGAGATATCTGTACACTGACTGGTGTCTCTCAGTCCCTCTCTCTCAGGGAGGTATCTGTACACTGAGTGGTGTCTCTCAGTCCCTGTCTCTCAGGGAGATATATGTACACTGACTGGTGTCTCTCAGTCCCTGTCTCTCAGGGAGATATCTGTAAACTGAGTGGTGTCTCTCAGTCCCTCTCTCTCAGGGAGATATCTGTACAATGAGTGGTGTCTCTCAGTCCCTGTCTTTCAGGGAGATATCTGTACAGTGAGTGGTGTCTCTCAGTCCCTCTCTCTCAGGGAGATATCTGTACACTGACTGGTGTCTCTCAGTCCCTCTCTCTCAGGGAGATATCTGTACACTGAGTGGTGTCTCACAGCCCCTGTCTCTCAGGGAGATATCTGTACACTGTCTGGTGTCTCTCAGTCCCTGTCTGTCAGGGAGATATCTGCACACTGAGTGGTGTCTCTCAGTCCCTGTCTCTCAGGGAGCTTTATGTACACTGAGTGGTGTCTCTCAGGGAGATATCTGTACACTGACTGGTGTCTCTCAGTCCCTGTCTCTCAGGGAGCTTTATGTACACTGAGTGGTGTCTCACAGTCCCTCTCTCTCAGGGAGATATCTGTACACTGACTGGTGTCTCTCAGTCCCTGTCTCTCAGGGAGATATCTACACACTGAGTGGTGTCTCTCAGTCCCTCTCTCTCAGGGAGATATCTGTACACTGAGTGGTGTCTCTCAGTCCCTCTCTCTCAGGGAGATATCTGTACACTGACTGGTGTCTCTCAGTCCCTCTCTCTCAGGGAGGTATCTGTACACTGAGTGGTGTCTCTCAGTCCCTGTCTCTCAGGGAGATATATGTACACTGACTGGTGTCTCTCAGTCCCTGTCTCTCAGGGAGATATCTGTACACTGAGTGGTGTCTCTCAGTCCCTCTCTCTCAGGGAGATATCTGTACAATGAGTGGTGTCTCTCAGTCCCTGTCTTTCAGGGAGATATCTGTACAGTGAGTGGTGTCTCTCAGTCCCTCTCTCTCAGGGAGATATCTGTACACTGACTGGTGTCTCTCAGTCCCTCTCTCTCAGGGAGATATCTGTACAATGAGTGGTGTCTCTCAGTCCCTGTCTCTCAGGGAGATATCAGTACACTGTGTGGTGTCTCTCAGTCCCTCTCTCTCAGGGAGATATCTGTACACTGACTGGTGTCTCTCAGTCCCTCTCTCTCAGGGTGGTATCTGTACACTGAGTGGTGTCTCTCAGTCCCTGTCTCTCAGGGAGATATCTGTACACTGACTGGTGTCTCTCAGTCCCTGTCTCTCAGGGAGCTTTATGTACACTGAGTGGTGTCTCTCAGGGAGATATCTGTACACTGAGTGTTGTCTCTCAGTCCCTCTCTCTCAGGGAGATATCTGTACACTGAGTGGTGTCTCTCAGTCCCTCTGTCTCAGGGAGATATCTGTACACTGACTGGTGTCTCTCAGTCCCTCTCTCTCAGGGAGATATCTGTACAATGAGTGGTGTCTCTCAGTCCCTGTCTCTCAGGGAGATATCAGTACACTGTGTGGTGTTTCTCAGTCCCTCTCTCTCAGGGAGATATCTGTACACTGACTGGTGTCTCTCAGTCCCTCTCTCTCAGGGTGGTATCTGTACACTGAGTGGTGTCTCACAGCCCCTGTCTCTCAGGGAGATATCTGTACACTGTCTGGTGTCTCTCAGTCCCTGTCTGTCAGGGAGATATCTGCACACTGAGTGGTGTCTCTCAGTCCCTGTCTCTCAGGGAGCTTTATGTACACTGAGTGGTGTCTCTCAGGGAGATATCTGTACACTGACTGGTGTCTCTCAGTCCCTCTCTCTCAGGGAGATATCTGTACACTGAGTGGTGTCTCTCAGTCCCTGTCTCTCAGGGAGATATATGTACACTGACTGGTGTCACTCAGTCCCTCTCTCTCAGGGAGATATCTGTACACTGACTGGTGTCTCTCAGTCCCTCTCTCTCAGGGAGATATCTGTACACTGAGTGGTGTCTCACAGCCCCTGTCTCTCAGGGAGATATCTGTACACTGTCTGGTGTCTCTCAGTCCCTGTCTGTCAGGGAGATATCTGCACACTGAGTGGTGTCTCTCAGTCCCTGTCTCTCAGGGAGCTTTATGTACACTGAGTGGTGTCTCTCAGGGAGATATCTGTACACTGACTGGTGTCTCTCAGTCCCTGTCTCTCAGGGAGCTTTATGTACACTGAGTGGTGTCTCACAGTCCCTCTCACTCAGGGAGACATCTGTACACTGACTGGTGTCTCTCAGTCCCTGTCTCTCAGGGAGATATCTACACACTGAGTGGTGTCTCTCAGTCCCTCTCTCTCAGGGAGATATCTGTACACTGAGTGGTGTCTCTCAGTCCCTCTCTCTCAGGGAGATATCTGTACACTGACTGGTGTCTCTCAGTCCCTCTCTCTCAGGGAGGTATCTGTACACTGAGTGGTGTCTCTCAGTCCCTGTCTCTCAGGGAGATATATGTACACTGACTGGTGTCTCTCAGTCCCTGTCTCTCAGGGAGATATCTGTACACTGAGTGGTGTCTCTCAGTCCCTCTCTCTCAAGGAGATATCTGTACAATGAGTGGTGTCTCTCAGTCCCTGTCTCTCAGGGAGATATCAGTACACTGTGTGGTGTCTCTCAGTCCCTCTCTCTCAGGGAGATATCTGTACACTGACTGGTGTCTCTCAGTCCCTCTCTCTCAGGGTGGTATCTGTACACTGAGTGGTGTCTCACAGCCCCTGTCTCTCAGGGAGATATCTGTACACTGTCTGGTGTCTCTCAGTCCCTGTCTGTCAGGGAGATATCTGCACACTGAGTGGTGTCTCTCAGTCCCTGTCTCTCAGGGAGCTTTATGTACACTGAGTGGTGTCTCTCAGGGAGATATCTGTACACTGACTGGTGTCTCTCAGTCCCTCTCTCTCAGGGAGATATCTGTACACTGAGTGGTGTCTCTCAGTCCCTGTCTCTCAGGGAGATATATGTACACTGACTGGTGTCACTCAGTCCCTCTCTCTCAGGGAGATATCTGTACACTGACTGGTGTCTCTCAGTCCCTCTCTCTCAGGGAGATATCTGTACACTGAGTGGTGTCTCACAGCCCCTGTCTCTCAGGGAGATATCTGTACACTGACTGGTGTCTCTCAGTCCCTGTCTGTCAGGGAGATATCTGCACACTGAGTGGTGTCTCTCAGTCCCTGTCTCTCAGGGAGCTTTATGTACACTGAGTGGTGTCTCTCAGGGAGATATCTGTACACTGACTGGTGTCTCTCAGTCCCTGTCTCTCAGGGAGCTTTATGTACACTGAGTGGTGTCTCACAGTCCCTCTCTCTCAGGGAGACATCTGTACACTGACTGGTGTCTCTCAGTCCCTGTCTCTCAGGGAGATATCTTCACACTGAGTGGTGTCTCTCAGTCCCTCTCTCTCAGGGAGATATCTGTACACTGAGTGGTGTCTCTCAGTCCCTGTCTCTCAGGGAGCTTTATGTACACTGAGTGGTGTCTCTCAGGGAGATATCTGTACACTGACTGGTGTCTCTCAGTCCCTGTCTCTCAGGGAGATATCTGTACAATGAGTGGTGTCTCTCAGTCCCTGTCTTTCAGGGAGATATCTGTACAGTGAGTGGTGTCTCTCAGTCCCTCTCTCTCAGGGAGATATCTGTACACTGACTGGTGTCTCTCAGTCCCTCTCTCTCAGGGAGATATCTGTACAATGAGTGGTGTCTCTCAGTCCCTGTCTCTCAGGGAGATATCAGTACACTGTGTGGTGTCTCTCAGTCCCTCTCTCTCAGGGAGAGATCTGTGCACTGAGTGGTGTCTCACAGTCCCTCTCTCTCAGGGAGATATCTGTACACTGACTGGTGTCTCTCAGTCCCTGTCTCTCAGGGAGATATCTGTACACTGAGTGGTGTCTCTCAGTCCCTCTCTCTCAGGGAGATATCTGTACTCTGACTGGTGTCTCTCAGTCCCTGTCTCTGAGGGAGATATCTGTACACTGAGTGGTGTCTCTCAGTCCCTCTCTCTCAGGGAGATATCTACACACTGACTGGTGTCTCTCAGTCCCTCTCTCTCAGGGAGATATCTGTACACTGAGTGGTGTCTCTCAGTCCCTCTCTCTCAGGGAGATATCTGTACACTGACTGGTGTCTCTCAGTCCCTCTCTCTCAGGGAGGTATCTGTACACTGAGTGGTGTCTCTCAGTCCCTGTCTCTCAGGGAGATATATGTACACTGACTGGTGTCTCTCAGTCCCTGTCTCTCAGGGAGATATCTGTACACTGAGTGGTGTCTCTCAGTCCCTCTCTCTCAGGGAGATATCTGTACTCTGACTGGTGTCTCTCAGTCCCTGTCTCTGAGGGAGATATCTGTACACTGAGTGGTGTCTCTCAGTCCCTGTCTCTCAGGGAGATATCTACACACTGAGTGGTGTCTCTCAGTCCCTCTCTCTCAGGGAGATATCTGTACACTGAGTGGTGTCTCTCAGTCCCTCTGTCTCTCAGGGAGATATCTGTACAATGAGTGGTGTCTCTCAGTCCCTGTCTCTCAGGGAGATATCTGTACACTGTGTGGTGTCTCTCAGTCCCTCTCTCTCAGGGAGATATCTGTACACTGACTGGTGTCTCTCAGTCCCTCTCTCTCAGGGTGGTATCTGTACACTGACTGGTGTCTCTCAGTCCCTGTCTCTCAGGGAGCTTTATGTACACTGAGTGGTGTCTCTCAGGGAGATATCTGTACACTGACAGGTGTCTCTCAGTCCCTCTCTCTCAGGGAGATATCTGTACAATGAGTGGTGTCTCTCAGTCCCTGTCTCTCAGGGAGATATCAGTACACTGTGTGGTGTCTCTCAGTCCCTCTCTCTCAGGGAGAGATCTGTGCACTGAGTGGTGTCTCACAGTCCCTCTCTCTCAGGGAGATATCTGTACACTGACTGGTGTCTCTCAGTCCCTGTCTCGCAGGGAGATATCTGTACACTGAGTGGTGTCTCTCAGTCCCTCTCTCTCAGGGAGATATCTGTACTCTGACTGGTGTCTCTCAGTCCCTGTCTCTGAGGGAGATATCTGTACACTGAGTGGTGTCTCTCAGTCCCTCTCTCTCAGGGAGATATCTGTACACTGACTGGTGTCTCTCAGTCCCTCTCTCTCAGGGAGATATCTGTGCACTGAGTGGTGTCTCTCAGTCCCTCTCTCTCAGGGAGATATCTGTACACTGACTGGTGTCTCTCAGTCCCTCTGTCTCAGGGAGATATCTGTACACTGACTGGTGTCTCTCAGTCCCTGTCTCTCAGGGAGATATATGTACACTGACTGGTGTCTCTCAGTCCCTCTCTCAGGGAGGTATCTGTACACTGAGTGGTGTCTCTCAGTCCCTGTCTCTCAGGGAGATATATGTGCACTGACTGGTGTCTCTCAGTCCCTCTCTCTCAGGGAGATATCTGTACTCTGACTGGTGTCTCTCAGTCCCTGTCTCTCAGGGAGATATCTGTACACTGACTGGTGTCTCTCAGTCCCTCTCTCTCAGGGAGATATCTGTGCACTGACTGGTGTCTCTCAGTCCCTCTCTCTCAGGGAGGTATCTGTACACTGAGTGGTGTCTCTCAGTCCCTGTCTCTCAGGGACATATATGTACACTGACTGGTGTCTCTCAGTCCCTCTCTCTCAGGGAGATATCTGTACACTGACTGGTGTCTCTCAGTCCCTCTCTCTCAGGGAGATATCTGTACACTGAGTGGTGTCTCACAGCCCCTGTCTCTCAGGGAGATATCTGTACACTGACTGGTGTCTCTCAGTCCCTGTCTCTCAGGGTGAAATCTGTACACTGAGTGGTGTCTCTCAGTCCCTCTCTCTCAGGGAGATATCTGTACAATGACTGGTGTCTCTCAGTCCCTGTCTCTCAGGGAGATATCTGTACACTGAGTGGTGTCTCACAGTCCCTCTCTCTCAGGGAGATATCTGTACACTGACTGGTGTCTCTTAGTCCCTCTCTTTCAGGGAGATATCTGTACACTGACTGGTGTCTCTCAGTCCCTGTCTCTCAGGGAGATATCTGTACACTGAGTGGTGTCTCTCAGTCCCTCTCTCTCAGGGAGATATCTGTACACTGACTGGTGTCTCTCAGTCCCTGTCTCTCAGGGAGATATCTGTACACTGAGTGGTGTCTCACAGTCCCTCTCTCTCAGGGAGATATCTGTACACTGACTGGTGTCTCTTAGTCCCTCTCTTTCAGGGAGATATCTGTACACTGACTGGTGTCTCTCAGTCCCTGTCTCTCAGGGAGATATCTGTACACTGAGTGGTGTCTCTCAGTCCCTCTCTCTCAGGGAGATATCTGTACACTGACTGGTGTCTCTCAGTCCCTGTCTCTCAGGGAGATATCTGTACACTGAGTGGTGTCTCACAGTCCCTCTCTCTCAGGGAGATATCTGTACACTGACTGGTGTCTCTCAGTCCCTCTCTCTCAGGGAGATATCTGTACACTGAGTGGTGTCTCTCAGTCCCTCTCTCTCAGGGAGATATATGTACACTGACTGGTGTCTCTCAGTCCCTCTCTCTCAGGGAGGTATCTGTACACTGAGTGGTGTCTCTCAGTCCCTGTCTCTCAGGGAGATATATGTACACTGACTGGTGTCTCTCAGTCCCTGTCTCTCAGGGAGATATCTGTACACTGAGTGGTGTCTCTCAGGGAGATATCTGTACACTGAGTGTTGTCTCTCAGTCCCTCTCTCTCAGGGAGATGTCTGTACACTGACTGGTGTCTCTCAGCCCCTCTCTCTCAGGGAGAGATCTGTGCACTGAGTGGTGTCTCACAGTCCCTCTCTCTCAGGGAGATATCTGTACACTGACTGGTGTCTCACAGCCCCTGTCTCTCAGGGAGATATCTGTACACTGACTGGTGTCTCTCAGTCCCTGTCTCTCAGGGTGAAATCTGTACACTGAGTGGTGTCTCTCAGTCCCTCTCTCTCAGGGAGATATCTGTACACTGACTGGTGTCTCTCAGTCCCTGTCTCTCAGGGAGATATCTGTACACTGAGTGGTGTCTCACAGTCCCTCTCTCTCAGGGAGATATCTGTACACTGACTGGTGTCTCTTAGTCCCTCTCTTTCAGGGAGATATCTGTACACTGACTGGTGTCTCTCAGTCCCTGTCTCTCAGGGAGATATCTGTACACTGAGTGGTGTCTCTCAGTCCCTCTCTCTCAGGGAGATATCTGTACACTGACTGGTGTCTCTCAGTCCCTGTCTCTCAGGGAGATATCTGTACACTGAGTGGTGTCTCACAGTCCCTCTCTCTCAGGGAGATATCTGTACACTGACTGGTGTCTCTCAGTCCCTCTCTCTCAGGGAGATATCTGTACACTGAGTGGTGTCTCTCAGTCCCTCTCTCTCAGGGAGATATATGTACACTGACTGGTGTCTCTCAGTCCCTCTCTCTCAGGGAGGTATCTGTACACTGAGTGGTGTCTCTCAGTCCCTGTCTCTCAGGGAGATATATGTACACTGACTGGTGTCTCTCAGTCCCTGTCTCTCAGGGAGATATCTGTACACTGAGTGGTGTCTCTCAGGGAGATATCTGTACACTGAGTGTTGTCTCTCAGTCCCTCTCTCTCAGGGAGATGTCTGTACACTGACTGGTGTCTCTCAGCCCCTCTCTCTCAGGGAGAGATCTGTGCACTGAGTGGTGTCTCACAGTCCCTCTCTCTCAGGGAGATATCTGTACACTGACTGGTGTCTCTCAGTCCCTGTCTCTCAGGGAGATATCTGTACACTGAGTGGTGTCTCTCAGTCCCTCTCTCTCAGGGAGACATCTGTACTCTGACTGGTGTCTCTCAGTCCCTGTCTCTGAGGGAGATATCTGTACACTGACTGGTGTCTCTCAGTCCCTCTCTCTCAGGGAGATATCTGTACACTGACTGGTGTCTCTCAGTCCCTCTCTCTCAGGGAGATATATGTGCACTGAGTGGTGTCCCTCAGTCCCGCTCTCTCAGGGAGATATCTGTACACTGAGTGGTGTCTCTCAGTCCCTGTCTCTCAGGGAGATATATGTAGACTGACTGGTGTCACTCAGTCCCTCTCTCTCAGGGAGATATCTGTACACTGACTGGTGTCTCTCAGTCCCTCTCTCTCAGGGAGATATCTGTACACTGAGTGGTGTCTCACAGCCCCTGTCTCTCAGGGAGATATCTGTACACTGTCTGGTGTCTCTCAGTCCCTGTCTGTCAGGGAGATATCTGCACACTGAGTGGTGTCTCTCAGTCCCTGTCTCTCAGGGAGCTTTATGTACACTGAGTGGTGTCTCTCAGGGAGATATCTGTACACTGACTGGTGTCACTCAGTCCCTCTCTCTCAGGGAGATATCTGTACACTGACTGGTGTCTCTCAGTCCCTCTCTCTCAGGGAGATATCTGTACACTGTCTGGTGTCTCACAGTCCCTCTCTCTCAGGGAGATATCTGTACACTGACTGGTGTCTCTCAGTCCCTGTCTCTCAGGGAGATATCTACACACTGAGTGGTGTCTCTCAGTCCCTCTCTCTCAGGGAGATATCTGTACACTGAGTGGTGTCTCTCAGTCCCTCTCTCTCAGGGAGATATCTGTACTCTGACTGGTGTCTCTCAGTCCCTGTCTCTCAGGGAGATATCTGTACACTGACTGGTGTCTCTCAGTCCCTCTCTCTCAGGGAGATATCTGTGCACTGACTGGTGTCTCTCAGTCCCTCTCTCTCAGGGAAGTATCTGTACACTGAGTGGTGTCTCTCAGTCCCTGTCTCTCAGGGACATATATGTACACTGACTGGTGTCTCTCAGTCCCTCGCTCTCAGGGAGATATCTGTACACTGACTGGTGTCTCTCAGTCCCTCTCTCTCAGGGAGATATCTGTACACTGAGTGGTGTCTCACAGCCCCTGTCTCTCAGGGAGATATCTGTACACTGACTGGTGTCTCTCAGTCCCTGTCTCTCAGGGTGAAATCCGTACACTGAGTGGTGTCTCTCAGTCCCTCTCTCTCAGGGAGATATCTGTACACTGACTGGTGTCTCTCAGTCCCTGTCTCTCAGGGAGATATCTGTACACTGAGTGGTGTCTCACAGTCCCTCTCTCTCAGGGAGATATCTGTACACTGACTGGTGTCTCTTAGTCCCTCTCTCTCAGGGAGATATCTGTACACTGACTGGTGTCTCTCAGTCCCTGTCTCTCAGGGAGATATCTGTACACTGAGTGGTGTCTCTCAGTCCCTCTCTCTCAGGGAGATATCTGTACACTGACTGGTGTCTCTCAGTCCCTGTCTCTCAGGGAGATATCTGTACACTGAGTGGTGTCTCACAGTCCCTCTCTCTCAGGGAGATATCTGTACACTGACTGGTGTCTCTCAGTCCCTCTCTCTCAGGGAGATATCTGTACACTGAGTGGTGTCTCTCAGTCCCTCTCTCTCATGGAGATATATGTACACTGACTGGTGTCTCTCAGTCCCTCTCTCTCAGGGAGGTATCTGTACACTGAGTGGTGTCTCTCAGTCCCTGTCTCTCAGGGAGATATATGTACACTGACTGGTGTCTCTCAGTCCCTCTCTCTCAGGGAGATATCTGTACACTGAGTGGTGTCTCTCAGGGAGATATCTGTACACTGAGTGTTGTCTCTCAGTCCCTCTCTCTCAGGGAGATATCTGTACACTGACTGGTGTCTCTCAGCCCCTCTCTCTCAGGGAGAGATCTGTGCACTGAGTGGTGTCTCACAGTCCCTCTCTCTCAGGGAGATATCTGTACACTGACTGGTGTCTCTCAGTCCCTGTCTCTCAGGGAGATATCTGTACACTGAGTGGTGTCTCTCAGTCCCTCTCTCTCAGGGAGATATCTGTACTCTGACTGGTGTCTCTCAGTCCCTGTCTCTGAGGGAGATATCTGTACACTGAGTGGTGTCTCTCAGTCCCTCTCTCTCAGGGAGATATCTGTACACTGACTGGTGTCTCTCAGTCCCTCTCTCTCAGGGAGATATCTGTGCACTGAGTGGTGTCTCTCAGTCCCTCTATCTCAGGGAGATATCTGTACACTGAGTGGTGTCTCTCAGTCCCTGTCTCTCAGGGAGATATAGGTACACTGACTGGTGTCACTCAGTCCCTCTCTCTCAGGGAGATATCTGTACACTGACAGGTGTCTCTCAGTCCCTCTCTCTCAGGGAGATATCTGTACACTGAGTGGTGTCTCACAGCCCCTTTCTCTCAGGGAGATATCTGTACACTGTCTGGTGTCTCTCAGTCCCTGTCTGTCAGGGAGATATCTGCACACTGAGTGGTGTCTCTCAGTCCCTGTCTCTCAGGGAGCTTTATGTACACTGAGTGGTGTTTCACAGTCCCTCTCTCTCAGGGAGATATCTGTACACTGACTGGTGTCTCTCAGTCCCTGTCTCTCACGGAGATATCTACACACTGAGTGGTGTCTCTCAGTCCCTCTCTCTCAGGGAGATATCTGTACACTGAGTGGTGTCTCTCAGTCCCTCTCTCTCAGGGAGATATCTGTACACTGACTGGTGTCTCTCAGTCCCTCTCTCTCAGGGAGGTATCTGTACACTGAGTGGTGTCTCTCAGTCCCTGTCTCTCAGGGAGATATATGTACACTGACTGGTGTCTCTCAGTCCCTGTCTCTCAGGGAGATATCTGTACACTGAGTGGTGTCTCTCAGTCCCTCTCTCTCAGGGAGATATCTGTACAATGAGTGGTGTCTCTCAGTCCCTGTCTTTCAGGGAGATATCTGTACAGTGAGCGGTGTCTCTCAGTCCCTCTCTCTCAGGGAGATATCTGTACACTGACTGGTGTCTCTCAGTCCCTCTCTCTCAGGGAGATATCTGTACAATGAGTGGTGTCTCTCAGTCCCTGTCTCTCAGGGAGATATCAGTACACTGTGTGGTGTCTCTCAGTCCCTCTCTCTCAGGGAGATATCTGTACACTGACTGGTGTCTCTCAGTCCCTCTCTCTCAGGGAGATATCTGTACAATGAGTGGTGTCTCTCAGTCCCTGTCTCTCAGGGAGATATCAGTACACTGTGTGGTGTCTCTCAGTCCCTCTCTCTCAGGGAGATATCTGTACACTGACTGGTGTCTCTCAGTCCCTCTCTCTCAGGGTGGTATCTGTACACTGAGTGGTGTCTCACAGCCCCTGTCTCTCAGGGAGATATCTGTACACTGTCTGGTGTCTCTCAGTCCCTGTCTGTCAGGGAGATATCTGCACACTGAGTGGTGTCTCTCAGTCCCTGTCTCTCAGGGAGCTTTATGTACACTGAGTGGTGTCTCTCAGGGAGATATCTGTACACTGACTGGTGTCTCTCAGGGAGATATCTGTACAATGAGTGGTGTCTCTCAGTCCCTGTCTTTCAGGGAGATATCTGTACAGTGAGTGGTGTCTCTCAGTCCCTCTCTCTCAGGGAGATATCTGTACACTGACTGGTGTCTCTCAGTCCCTCTCTCTCAGGGAGATATCTGTACAATGAGTGGTGTCTCTCAGTCCCTGTCTCTCAGGGAGATATCAGTACACTGTGTGGTGTCTCTCAGTCCCTCTCTCTCAGGGAGATATCTGTACACTGACTGGTGTCTCTCAGTCCCTCTCTCTCAGGGTGGTATCTGTACACTGAGTGGTGTCTCTCAGTCCCTGTCTCTCAGGGAGATATCTGTACACTGACTGGTGTCTCTCAGTCCCTGTCTCTCAGGGAGCTTTATGTACACTGAGTGGTGTCTCTCAGGGAGATATCTGTACACTGAGTGTTGTCTCTCAGTCCCTCTCTCTCAGGGAGATATCTGTACACTGAGTGGTGTCTCTCAGTCCCTCTGTCTCAGGGAGATATCTGTACACTGACTGGTGTCTCTCAGTCCCTCTCTCTCAGGGAGATATCTGTACAATGAGTGGTGTCTCTCAGTCCCTGTCTCTCAGGGAGATATCAGTACACTGTGTGGTGTCTCTCAGTCCCTCTCTCTCAGGGAGATATCTGTACACTGACTGGTGTCTCTCAGTCCCTCTCTCTCAGGGTGGTATCTGTACACTGAGTGGTGTCTCTCAGTCCCTGTCTCTCAGGGAGATATCTGTACACTGACTGGTGTCTCTCAGTCCCTGTCTCTCAGGGAGCTTTATGTACACTGAGTGGTGTCTCTCAGGGAGATATCTGTACACTGAGTGTTGTCTCTCAGTCCCTCTCTCTCAGGGAGATATCTGTACACTGACTGGTGTCTCTCAGCCCCTCTCTCTCAGGGAGAGATCTGTGCACTGAGTGGTGTCTCACAGTCCCTCTCTCTCAGGGAGATATCTGTACACTGACTGGTGTCTCTCAGTCCCTGTCTCTCAGGGAGATATCTGTACACTGAGTGGTGTCTCTCAGTCCCTCTCTCTCAGGGAGATATCTGTACTCTGACTGGTGTCTCTCAGTCCCTGTCTCTGAGGGAGATATCTGTACACTGAGTGGTGTCTCTCAGTCCCTCTCTCTCAGGGAGATATCTGTACACTGACTGGTGTCTCTCAGTCCCTCTCTCTCAGGGAGATATCTGTGCACTGAGTGGTGTCTCTCAGTCCCTCTCTCTCAGGGAGACATCTGTACACTGAGTGGTGTCTCTCAGTCCCTGTCTCTCAGGGAGATATATGTACACTGACTGGTGTCACTCAGTCCCTCTCTCTCAGGGAGATATCTGTACACTGACTGGTGTCTCTCAGTCCCTCTCTCTCAGGGAGATATCTGTACACTGACTGGTGTCTCTCAGTCCCTCTGTCTCAGGGAGATATCTGTACACTGACTGGTGTCTCTCAGTCCCTCTCTCAGTGAGGTATCTGTACACTGAGTGGTGTCTCTCAGTCCCTGTCTCTCAGGGAGATATATGTGCACTGACTGGTGTCTCTCAGTCCCTCTCTCTCAGGGAGATATCTGTACTCTGACTGGTGTCTCTCAGTCCCTGTCTCTCAGGGAGATATATGTACACTGACTGGTGTCTCTCAGTCCCTCTCTCAGGGAGGTATCTGTACACTGAGTGGTGTCTCTCAGTCCCTGTCTCTCAGGGAGATATATGTGCACTGACTGGTGTCTCTCAGTCCTTGTCTCTCAGGGAGATATCTGTACACTGAGTGGTGTCTCTCAGTCCCTCTCTCTCAGGGAGATATCTGTTCACTGAGTGGTGTCTCTCAGTTCCTGTCTCTCAGGGAGATATCTGTACACTGAATGGTGTCTCTCAGTCCCTCTCTCTCAGGGAGATATCTGTACTCTGTCTGGTGTCTCTCAGTCCCTGTCTCTCAGGGAGATATCTGTGCACTGAGTGGTGTCTCTCAGTCCCTCTCTCTCAGGGAGATATCTGTGCACTGACTGGTGTCTCTCAGTCCCTGTCTCTCAGGGAGATATCTGTACACTGAGTGGTGTCTCTCAGGGAGATATCTGTACACTGAGTGTTGTCTCTCAGTCCCTCTCTCTCAGGGAGATATCTGTACACTGACTGGTGTCTCTCAGCCCCTCTCTCTCAGGGAGAGATCTGTGCACTGAGTGGTGTCTCACAGTCCCTCTCTCTCAGGGAGATATCTGTACACTGACTGGTGTCTCTCAGTCCCTGTCTCTCAGGGAGATATCTGTACACTGAGTGGTGTCTCTCAGTCCCTCTCTCTCAGGGAGATATCTGTACTCTGACTGGTGTCTCTCAGTCCCTGTCTCTGAGGGAGATATCTGTACACTGAGTGGTGTCTCTCAGTCCCTCTCTCTCAGGGAGATATCTGTACACTGACTGGTGTCTCTCAGTCCCTCTCTCTCAGGGAGATATCTGTGCACTGAGTGGTGTCTCTCAGTCCCTCTCTCTCAGGGAGACATCTGTACACTGAGTGGTGTCTCTCAGTCCCTGTCTCTCAGGGAGATATATGTACACTGACTGGTGTCACTCAGTCCCTCTCTCTCAGGGAGATATCTGTACACTGACTGGTGTCTCTCAGTCCCTCTCTCTCAGGGAGATATCTGTACACTGACTGGTGTCTCTCAGTCCCTCTGTCTCAGGGAGATATCTGTACACTGACTGGTGTCTCTCAGTCCCTGTCTCTCAGGGAGATATATGTACACTGACTGGTGTCTCTCAGTCCCTCTCTCAGTGAGGTATCTGTACACTGAGTGGTGTCTCTCAGTCCCTGTCTCTCAGGGAGATATATGTGCACTGACTGGTGTCTCTCAGTCCCTCTCTCTCAGGGAGATATCTGTACTCTGACTGGTGTCTCTCAGTCCCTGTCTCTCAGGGAGATATCTGTACACTGACTGGTGTCTCTCAGTCCCTCTCTCTCAGGGAGATATCTGTGCACTGACTGGTGTCTCTCAGTCCCTCTCTCTCAGGGAGGTATCTGTACACTGAGTGGTGTCTCTCAGTCCCTGTCTCTCAGGGACATATATGTACACTGACTGGTGTCTCTCAGTCCCTCTCTCTCAGGGAGATATCTGTACACTGACTGGTGTCTCTCAGTCCCTCTCTCTCAGGGAGATATCTGTACACTGAGTGGTGTCTCACAGCCCCTGTCTCTCAGGGAGATATCTGTACACTGACTGGTGTCTCTCAGTCCCTGTCTCTCAGGGTGAAATCTGTACACTGAGTGGTGTCTCTCAGTCCCTCTCTCTCAGGGAGATATCTGTACACTGACTGGTGTCTCTCAGTCCCTGTCTCTCAGGGAGATATCTGTACACTGAGTGGTGTCTCACAGTCCCTCTCTCTCAGGGAGATATCTGTACACTGACTGGTGTCTCTTAGTCCCTCTCTCTCAGGGAGATATCTGTACACTGACTGATGTCTCTCAGTCCCTGTCTCTCAGGGAGATATCTGTACACTGAGTGGTGTCTCTCAGTCCCTCTCTCTCAGGGAGATATCTGTACACTGACTGGTGTCTCTCAGTCCCTGTCTCTCAGGGAGATATCTGTACACTGAGTGGTGTCTCACAGTCCCTCTCTCTCAGGGAGATATCTGTACACTGACTGGTGTCTCTCAGTCCCTCTCTCTCAGGGAGATATCTGTACACTGAGTGGTGTCTCTCAGTCCCTCTCTCTCAGGGAGATATATGTACACTGACTGGTGTCTCTCAGTCCCTCTCTCTCAGGGAGGTATCTGTACACTGAGTGGTGTCTCACAGTCCCTGTCTCTCAGGGAGATATATGTACACTGACTGGTGTCTCTCAGTCCCTGTCTCTCAGGGAGATATCTGTACACTGAGTGGTGTCTCTCAGGGAGATATCTGTACACTGACTGGTGTCTCTCAGTCCCTCTCTCTCAGGGAGATATCTGTGCACTGAGTGGTGTCTCTCAGTCCCTCTCTCTCAGGGAGATATCTGTACACTGAGTGGTGTCTCTCAGTCCCTGTCTCTCAGGGAGATATATGTACACTGACTGGTGTCACTCAGTCCCTCTCTCTCAGGGAGATATCTGTACACTGACTGGTGTCTCTCAGTCCCTCTCTCTCAGGGAGATATCTGTACACTGAGTGGTGTCTCACAGCCCCTGCCTCTCAGGGAGATATCTGTACACTGTCTGGTGTCTCTCAGTCCCTGTCTGTCAGGGAGATATCTGCACACTGAGTGGTGTCTCTCAGTCCCTGTCTCTCAGGGAGCTTTATGTACACTGAGTGGTGTCTCTCAGGGAGATATCTGTACACTGACTGGTGTCTCTCAGTCCCTGTCTCTCAGGGAGCTTTATGTACACTGAGTGGTGTCTCACAGTCCCTCTCTCTCAGGGAGATATCTGTACACTGACTGGTGTCTCTCAGTCCCTGACTCTCAGGGAGATATCTACACACTGAGTGGTGTCTCTCAGTCCCTCTCTCTCAGGGAGATATCTGTACACTGAGTGGTGTCTCTCAGTCCCTCTCTCTCAGGGAGATATCTGTACACTGACTGGTGTCTCTCAGTCCCTCTCTCTCAGGGAGGTATCTGTACACTGAGTGGTGTCTCTCAGTCCCTGTCTCTCAGGGAGATATATGTACACTGACTGGTGTCTCTCAGTCCCTGTCTCTCAGGGAGATATCTGTACACTGAGTGGTGTCTCTCAGTCCCTCTCTCTCAGGGAGATATCTGTACAATGAGTGGTGTCTCTCAGTCCCTGTCTTTCAGGGAGATATCTGTACAGTGAGTGGTGTCTCTCAGTCCCTCTCTCTCAGGGAGATATCTGTACACTGACTGGTGTCTCTCAGTCCCTCTCTCTCAGGGAGATATCTGTACAAGAGTGGTGTCTCTCAGTCCCTGTCTCTCAGGGAGATATCAGTACACTGTGTGGTGTCTCTCAGTCCCTCTCTCTCAGGGAGATATCTGTACACTGACTGGTGTCTCTCAGTCCCTCTCTCTCAGGGTGGTATCTGTACACTGAGTGGTGTCTCTCAGTCCCTGTCTCTCAGGGAGATATCTGTACACTGACTGGTGTCTCTCAGTCCCTGTCTCTCAGGGAGCTTTATGTACACTGAGTGGTGTCTCTCAGGGAGATATCTGTACACTGACTGGTGTCTCTCAGTCCCTGTCTCTCAGGGAGCTTTATGTACACTGAGTGGTGTCTCACAGTCCCTCTCTCTCAGGGAGATATCTGTACACTGACTGGTGTCTCTCAGTCCCTGACTCTCAGGGAGATATCTACACACTGAGTGGTGTCTCTCAGTCCCTCTCTCTCAGGGAGATATCTGTACACTGAGTGGTGTCTCTCAGTCCCTCTCTCTCAGGGAGATATCTGTACACTGACTGGTGTCTCTCAGTCCCTCTCTCTCAGGGAGGTATCTGTACACTGAGTGGTGTCTCTCAGTCCCTGTCTCTCAGGGAGATATATGTACACTGACTGGTGTCTCTCAGTCCCTGTCTCTCAGGGAGATATCTGTACACTGAGTGGTGTCTCTCAGTCCCTCTCTCTCAGGGAGATATCTGTACAATGAGTGGTGTCTCTCAGTCCCTGTCTTTCAGGGAGATATCTGTACAGTGAGTGGTGTCTCTCAGTCCCTCTCTCTCAGGGAGATATCTGTACACTGACTGGTGTCTCTCAGTCCCTCTCTCTCAGGGAGATATCTGTACAATGAGTGGTGTCTCTCAGTCCCTGTCTCTCAGGGAGATATCAGTACACTGTGTGGTGTCTCTCAGTCCCTCTCTCTCAGGGAGATATCTGTACACTGACTGGTGTCTCTCAGTCCCTCTCTCTCAGGGTGGTATCTGTACACTGAGTGGTGTCTCTCAGTCCCTGTCTCTCAGGGAGATATCTGTACACTGACTGGTGTCTCTCAGTCCCTGTCTCTCAGGGAGCTTTATGTACACTGAGTGGTGTCTCTCAGGGAGATACCTGTACACTGAGTGTTGTCTCTCAGTCCCTCTCTCTCAGGGAGATATCTGTACACTGAGTGGTGTCTCTCAGTCCCTCTGTCTCAGGGAGATATCTGTACACTGACTGGTGTCTCTCAGTCCCTCTCTCTCAGGGAGATATCTGTACAATGAGTGGTGTCTCTCAGTCCCTGTCTCTCAGGGAGATATCAGTACACTGTGTGGTGTCTCTCAGTCATTCTCTCTCAGGGAGATATCTGTACACTGACTGGTGTCTCCCAGTCCCTCTCTCTCAGGGTGGTATCTGTACACTGAGTGGTGTCTCACAGCCCCTGTCTCTCAGGGAGATATCTGTACACTGTCTGGTGTCTCTCAGTCCCTGTCTGTCAGGGAGATATCTGCACACTGAGTGGTGTCTCTCAGTCCCTGTCTCTCAGGGAGCTTTATGTACACTGAGTGGTGTCTCTCAGGGAGATATCTGTACATTGACTGGTGTCTCTCAGTCCCTCTCTCTCAGGGAGATATCTGTACAATGAGTGGTGTCTCTCAGTCCCTGTCTCTCAGGGAGAGATCTGTGCACTGAGTGGTGTCTCACAGTCCCTCTCTCTCAGGGAGATATCTGTACACTGACTGGTGTCTCTCAGTCCCTGTCTCTCAGGGAGATATCTGTACACTGAGTGGTGTCTCTCAGTCCCTCTCTCTCAGGGAGATATCTGTACTCTGACTGGTGTCTCTCAGTCCCTGTCTCTGAGGGAGATATCTGTACACTGAGTGGTGTCTCTCAGTCCCTCTCTCTCAGGGAGATATCTGTGCACTGAGTGGTGTCTCTCAGTCCCTCTCTCTCAGGGAGATATATGTACACTGACTGGTGTCTCTCAGTCCCTCTCTCAGGGAGGTATCTGTACACTGAGTGGTGTCTCTCAGTCCCTGTCTCTCAGGGAGATATATGTGCACTGACTGGTGTCTCTCAGTCCTTGTCTCTCAGGGAGATATCTGTACACTGAGTGGTGTCTCTCAGTCCCTCTCTCTCAGGGAGATATCTGTGCACTGAGTGGGTCTCTCAGTCCCTCTCTCTCAGGGAGATATCTGTACACTGAGTGGTGTCTCTCAGTCCCTCGCTCTCAGGGAGATATCTGTACACTGACTGGTGTCTCTCAGTCCCTGTCTCTCAGGGAGATATATGTACACTGACTGGTGTCTCTCAGTCCCTCTCTCTCAGGGAGATATCTGTACAATGAGTGGTGTCTCTCAGTCCCTGTCTTTCAGGGAGATATCTGTACAGTGAGTGGTGTCTCTCAGTCCCTCTCTCTCAGGGAGATATCTGTACACTGACTGGTGTCTCTCAGTCCCTCTCTCTCAGGGAGATATCTGTACAATGAGTGGTGTCTCTCAGTCCCTGTCTCTCAGGGAGATATCAGTACACTGTGTGGTGTCTCTCAGTCCCTCTCTCTCAGGGAGATATCTGTACACTGACTGGTGTCTCTCAGTCCCTCTCTCTCAGGGTGGTATCTGTACACTGAGTGGTGTCTCTCAGTCCCTGTCTCTCAGGGAGATATCTGTACACTGACTGGTGTCTCTCAGTCCCTGTCTCTCAGGGAGCTTTATGTACACTGAGTGGTGTCTCTCAGGGAGATATCTGTACACTGACTGGTGTCTCTCAGTCCCTGTCTCTCAGGGAGCTTTATGTACACTGAGTGGTGTCTCACAGTCCCTCTCTCTCAGGGAGATATCTGTACACTGACTGGTGTCTCTCAGTCCCTGACTCTCAGGGAGATATCTACACACTGAGTGGTGTCTCTCAGTCCCTCTCTCTCAGGGAGATATCTGTACACTGAGTGGTGTCTCTCAGTCCCTCTCTCTCAGGGAGATATCTGTACACTGACTGGTGTCTCTCAGTCCCTCTCTCTCAGGGAGGTATCTGTACACTGAGTGGTGTCTCTCAGTCCCTGTCTCTCAGGGAGATATATGTACACTGACTGGTGTCTCTCAGTCCCTGTCTCTCAGGGAGATATCTGTACACTGAGTGGTGTCTCTCAGTCCCTCTCTCTCAGGGAGATATCTGTACAATGAGTGGTGTCTCTCAGTCCCTGTCTTTCAGGGAGATATCTGTACAGTGAGTGGTGTCTCTCAGTCCCTCTCTCTCAGGGAGATATCTGTACACTGACTGGTGTCTCTCAGTCCCTCTCTCTCAGGGAGATATCTGTACAATGAGTGGTGTCTCTCAGTCCCTGTCTCTCAGGGAGATATCAGTACACTGTGTGGTGTCTCTCAGTCCCTCTCTCTCAGGGAGATATCTGTACACTGACTGGTGTCTCTCAGTCCCTCTCTCTCAGGGTGGTATCTGTACACTGAGTGGTGTCTCTCAGTCCCTGTCTCTCAGGGAGATATCTGTACACTGACTGGTGTCTCTCAGTCCCTGTCTCTCAGGGAGCTTTATGTACACTGAGTGGTGTCTCTCAGGGAGATATCTGTACACTGAGTGTTGTCTCTCAGTCCCTCTCTCTCAGGGAGATATCTGTACACTGAGTGGTGTCTCTCAGTCCCTCTGTCTCAGGGAGATATCTGTACACTGACTGGTGTCTCTCAGTCCCTCTCTCTCAGGGAGATATCTGTACAATGAGTGGTGTCTCTCAGTCCCTGTCTCTCAGGGAGATATCAGTACACTGTGTGGTGTCTCTCAGTCATTCTCTCTCAGGGAGATATCTGTACACTGACTGGTGTCTCCCAGTCCCTCTCTCTCAGGGTGGTATCTGTACACTGAGTGGTGTCTCACAGCCCCTGTCTCTCAGGGAGATATCTGTACACTGTCTGGTGTCTCTCAGTCCCTGTCTGTCAGGGAGATATCTGCACACTGAGTGGTGTCTCTCAGTCCCTGTCTCTCAGGGAGCTTTATGTACACTGAGTGGTGTCTCTCAGGGAGATATCTGTACATTGACTGGTGTCTCTCAGTCCCTCTCTCTCAGGGAGATATCTGTACAATGAGTGGTGTCTCTCAGTCCCTGTCTCTCAGGGAGAGATCTGTGCACTGAGTGGTGTCTCACAGTCCCTCTCTCTCAGGGAGATATCTGTACACTGACTGGTGTCTCTCAGTCCCTGTCTCTCAGGGAGATATCTGTACACTGAGTGGTGTCTCTCAGTCCCTCTCTCTCAGGGAGATATCTGTACTCTGACTGGTGTCTCTCAGTCCCTGTCTCTGAGGGAGATATCTGTACACTGAGTGGTGTCTCTCAGTCCCTCTCTCTCAGGGAGATATCTGTGCACTGAGTGGTGTCTCTCAGTCCCTCTCTCTCAGGGAGATATATGTACACTGACTGGTGTCTCTCAGTCCCTCTCTCAGGGAGGTATCTGTACACTGAGTGGTGTCTCTCAGTCCCTGTCTCTCAGGGAGATATATGTGCACTGACTGGTGTCTCTCAGTCCTTGTCTCTCAGGGAGATATCTGTACACTGAGTGGTGTCTCTCAGTCCCTCTCTCTCAGGGAGATATCTGTGCACTGAGTGGGTCTCTCAGTCCCTCTCTCTCAGGGAGATATCTGTACACTGAGTGGTGTCTGTCAGTCCCTGTCTCTCAGGGAGATATATGTACACTGACTGGTGTCACTCAGTCCCTCTCTCTCAGGGAGATATCTGTACACTGTCTGGTGTCTCTCAGTCCCTGTCTGTCAGGGAGATATCTGCACACTGAGTGGTGTCTCTCAGTCCCTGTCTCTCAGGGAGCTTTATGTACACTGAGTGGTGTCTCTCAGGGAGATATCTGTACACTGAGTGGTGTCTCTCAGTCCCTGTCTCTCAGGGAGCTTTATGTACACTGAGTGGTGTCTCACAGTCCCTCTCTCTCAGGGAGATATCTGTACACTGACTGGTGTCTCTCAGTCCCTGTCTCTCAGGGAGATATCTACACACTGAGTGGTGTCTCTCAGTCCCTCTCTCTCAGGGAGATATCTGTACACTGAGTGGTGTCCCTCAGTCCCTCTCTCTCAGGGAGATATCTGTACACTGACTGGTGTCTCTCAGTCCCTCTCTCTCAGGGAGGTATCTGTACACTGAGTGGTGTCTCTCAGTCCCTGTCTCTCAGGGAGATATATGTACACTGACTGGTGTCTCTCAGTCCCTCTCTCTCAGGGAGATATCTGTACACTGAGTGGTGTCTCTCGGTCCCTCTCTCTCAGGGAGATATCTGTACAATGAGTGGTGTCTCTCAGTCCCTGTCTTTCAGGGAGATATCTGTACAGTGAGTGGTGTCTCTCAGTCCCTCTCTCTCAGGGAGATATCTGTACACTGACTGGTGTCTCTCAGTCCCTCTCTCTCAGGGAGATATCTGTACAATGAGTGGTGTCTCTCAGTCCCTGTCTCTCAGGGAGATATCAGTACACTGTGTGGTGTCTCTCAGTCCCTCTCTCTCAGGGAGATATCTGTACACTGACTGGTGTCTCTCAGTCCCTCTCTCTCAGGGTGGTATCTGTACACTGAGTGGTGTCTCTCAGTCCCTGTCTCTCAGGGAGATATCTGTACACTGACTGGTGTCTCTCAGTCCCTGTCTCTCAGGGAGCTTTATGTACACTGAGTGGTGTCTCTCAGGGAGATATCTGTACACTGAGTGTTGTCTCTCAGTCCCTCTCTCTCAGGGAGATATCTGTACACTGAGTGGTGTCTCTCAGTCCCTCTGTCTCAGGGAGATATCTGTACACTGACTGGTGTCTCTCAGTCCCTCTCTCTCAGGGAGATATCTGTACAATGAGTGGTGTCTCTCAGTCCCTGTCTCTCAGGGAGATATCAGTACACTGTGTGGTGTCTCTCAGTCCCTCTCTCTCAGGGAAATATCTGTACACTGACAGGTGTCTCTCAGTCCCTCTCTCTCAGGGTGGTATCTGTACACTGAGTGGTGTCTCTCAGTCCCTGTCTCTCAGGGAGATATCTGTACACTGACTGGTGTCTCTCAGTCCCTGTCTCTCAGGGAGCTTTATGTACACTGAGTGGTGTCTCTCAGGGAGATATCTGTACACTGACTGGTGTCTCTCAGTCCCTCTCTCTCAGGGAGATATCTGTACAATGAGTGGTGTCTCTCAGTCCCTGTCTCTCAGGGAGATATCAGTACACTGTGTGGTGTCTCTCAGTCCCTCTCTCTCAGGGAGAGATCTGTGCACTGAGTGGTGTCTCACAGTCCCTCTCTCTCAGGGAGATATCTGTACACTGACTGGTGTCTCTCAGTCCCTGTCTCTCAGGGAGATATCTGTACACTGAGTGGTGTCTCTCAGTCCCACTCTCTCAGGGAGATATCTGTACTCTGACTGGTGTCTCTCAGTCCCTGTCTCTGAGGGAGATATCTGTACACTGAGTGGTGTCTCTCAGTCCCTCTCTCTCAGGGAGATATCTGTGCACTGAGTGGTGTCTCTCAGTCCCTCTCTCTCAGGGAGATATCTGTACACTGACTGGTGTCTCTCAGTCCCTCTGTCTCAGGGAGATATCTGTACACTGACTGGTGTCTCTCAGTCCCTGTCTCTCAGGGAGATATATGTACACTGACTGGTGTCTCTCAGTCCCTCTCTCAGGGAGGTATCTGTACACTGAGTGGTGTCTCTCAGTCCCTGTCTCTCAGGGAGATATATGTGCACTGACTGGTGTCTCTCAGTCCTTGTCTCTCAGGGAGATATCTGTACACTGAGTGGTGTCTCTCAGTCCCTCTCTCTCAGGGAGATATCTGTACACTGAGTGGTGTCTCTCAGTTCCTGTCTCTCAGGGAGATATCTGTACACTGAATGGTGTCTCTCAGTCCCTCTCTCTCAGGGAGATATCTGTACTCTGACTGGTGTCTCTCAATCCCTGTCTCTCAGGGAGATATCTGTGCACTGAGTGGTGTCTCTCAGTCCCTCTCTCTCAGGGAGATATCTGTGCACTGACTGGTGTCTCTCAGTCCCTCTCTCTCAGGGAGGTATCTGTACACTGAGTGGTGTCTCTCAGTCCCTGTCTCTCAGGGACATATATGTACACTGACTGGTGTCTCTCAGTCCCTCTCTCTCAGGGAGATATCTGTACACTGACTGGTGTCTCTCAGTCCCTCTCTCTCAGGGAGATATCTGTACACTGAGTGGTGTCTCACAGCCCCTGTCTCTCAGGGAGATATCTGTACACTGACTGGTGTCTCTCAGTCCCAGTCTCTCAGGGAGAAATCTGTACACTGAGTGGTGTCTCTCAGTCCCTCTCTCTCAGGGAGATATCTGTACACTGACTGGTGTCTCTCAGTCCCTGTCTCTCAGGGAGATATCTGTACACTGAGTGGTGTCTCACAGTCCCTCTCTCTCAGGGAGATATCTGTACACTGACTGGTGTCTCTTAGTCCCTCTCTCTCAGGGAGATATCTGTACACTGACTGGTGTCTCTCAGTCCCTGTCTCTCAGGGAGATATCTGTACACTGAGTGGTGTCTCTCAGTCCCTCTCTCTCAGGGAGATATCTGTACACTGACTGGTGTCTCTCAGTCCCTGTCTCTCAGGGAGATATCTGTACACTGAGTGGTGTCTCACAGTCCCTCTCTCTCAGGGAGATATCTGTACACTGACTGGTGTCTCTCAGTCCCTCTCTCTCAGGGAGATATCTGTACACTGAGTGGTGTCTCTCATTCCCTCTCTCTCAGGGAGATATATGTACACTGACTGGTGTCTCTCAGTCCCTCTCTCTCAGGGAGGTATCTGTACACTGAGTGGTGTCTCTCAGTCCCTGTCTCTCAGGGAGATATATGTACACTGACTGGTCTCTCTCAGTCCCTGTCTCTCAGGGAGATATCTGTAAACTGAGTGGTGTCTCTCAGTCCCTCTCTCTCAGGGAGATATCTGTACAATGAGTGGTGTCTCTCAGTCCCTGTCTCTCAGGGAGATATCTGTACAGTGAGTGGTGTCTCTCAGTCCCTCTCTCTCAGGGAGATATCTGTACTCTGACTGGTGTCTCTCAGTCCCTGTCTCTCAGGGAGATATCAGTACACTGTGTGGTGTCTCTCAGTCCCTCTCTCTCAGGGAGATATATGTACACTGACTGGTGTCTCTCAGTCCCTGTCTCTCAGGGTGGTATCTGTACACTGAGTGGTGTCTCTCAGTCCCTGTCTCTCAGGGAGATATCTGTACACAGACTGGTGTCTCTCAGTCCCTGTCTCTCAGGGAGCTTTATGTACACTGAGTGGTGTCTCTCAGGGAGATATCTGTACACTGAGTGTTGTCTCTCAGTCCCTCTCTCTCAGGGAGATATCTGTACACTGACTGGTGTCTCTCAGCCCCTCTCTCTCAGGGAGAGATCTGTGCACTGAGTGGTGTCTCACAGTCCCTCTCTCTCAGGGAGATATCTGTACACTGACTGGTGTCTCTCAGTCCCTGTCTCTCAGGGAGATATCTGTACACTGAGTGGTGTCTCTCAGTCCCTCTCTCTCAGGGAGATATCTGTACTCTGACTGGTGTCTCTCAGTCCCTGTCTCTGAGGGAGATATCTGTACACTGAGTGGTGTCTCTCAGTCCCTCTCTCTCAGGGAGATATCTGTAGACTGACTGGTGTCTCTCAGTCCCTCTCTCTCAGGGAGATATCTGTGCACTGAGTGGTGTCTCTCAGTCCCTCTCTCTCAGGGAGATATCTGTACACTGAGTGGTGTCTCTCAGTTCCTGTCTCTCAGGGAGATATATGTACACTGACTGGTGTCTCTCAGTCCCTCTCTCTCAGGGAGATATCTGTACACTGACTGGTGTCTCTCAGTCCCTCTCTCTCAGGGAGATATCTGTACACTGAGTGGTGTCTCACAGCCCCTGTCTCTCAGGGAGATATCTGTACACTGTCTGGTGTCTCTCAGTCCCTGTCTGTCAGGGAGATATCTGCACACTGAGTGGTGTCTCTCAGTCCCTGTCTCTCAGGGAGCTTTATGTACACTGAGTGGTGTCTTTCAGGGAGATATCTGTACACTGACTGGTGTCTCTCAGTCCCTGTCTCTCAGGGAGCTTTATGTACACTGAGTGGTGTCTCTCAGTCCCTCTCTCTCAGGGAGATATCTGTACACTGACTGGTGTCTCTCAGTCCCTCTCTCTCAGGGAGATATCTGTACACTGAGTGGTGTCTCACAGTCCCTCTCTCTCAGGGAGATATCTGTACACTGACTGGTGTCTCTCAGTCCCTGTCTCTCAGGGAGATATCTACACACTGAGTGGTGTCTCTCAGTCCCTCTCTCTCAGGGAGATATCTGTACAGTGAGTGGTGTCTCTCAGTCCCTCTCTCTCAGGGAGATATCTGTACACTGACTGGTGTCTCTCAGTCCCTCTCTCTCAGGGAGGTATCTGTACACTGAGTGGTGTCTCTCAGTCCCTGTCTCTCAGGGAGATATATGTACACTGACTGGTGTCTCTCAGTCCCTGTCTCTCAGGGAGATATCTGTACACTGAGTGGTGTCTCTCAGTCCCTCTCTCTCAGGGAGATATCTGTTCAATGAGTGGTGTCTCTCAGTCCCTGTCTTTCAGGGAGCTTTATGTACACTGAGTGGTGTCTCTCAGGGAGATATCTGTACACTGAGTGTTGTCTCTCAGTCCCTCTCTCTCAGGGAGATATCTGTACACTGACTGGTGTCTCTCAGCCCCTCTCTCTCAGGGAGATATCTGTGCACTGAGTGGTGTCTCACAGTCCCTCTCTCTCAGTGAGATATCTGTACACTGACTGGTGTCTCTCAGTCCCTGTCTCTCAGGGAGATATCTGTACACTGAGTGGTGTCTCTCAGTCCCTCTCTCTGAGGGAGATATCTGTACTCTGACTGGTGTCTCTCAGTCCCTGTCTCTGAGGGAGATATCTGTACACTGAGTGGTGTCTCTCAGTCCCTGTCTCTCAGGGAGATATCTGTACACTGACTGGTGTCTCTCAGTCCCTCTCTCTCAGGGAGATATCTGTACACTGAGTGGTGTCTCTCAGTCCCTCTCTCTCAGGGAGATATCTGTACACTGAGTGGTGTCTCTCAGTCCCTGTCTCTCAGGGAGATATATGTACACTGACTGGTGTCTCTCAGTCCCTCTCTCTCAGGGAGATATCTGTACACTGACTGGTGTCTCTCAGTCCCTCTCTCTCAGGGAGATATCTGTACACTGAGTGGTGTCTCTCAGTCCCTCTCTCTCAGGGAGATATCTGTACACTGACTGGTGTCTCTCAGTCCCTCTCTCTCAGGGAGATATCTGTACACTGACTGGTGTCTCTCAGTCCCTCTCTCTCAGGGAGATATCTGTACACTGAGTGGTGTCTCACAGCCCCTGTCTCTCAGGGAGATATCTGTACACTGACTGGTGTCTCTCAGTCCCTGTCTGTCAGGGAGATATCTGTGCACTGAGTGGTGTCTCACAGTCCCTCTCTCTCAGGGAGATATCTCTACACTGACTGGTCTCTCTCAGTCCCTGTCTCTCAGGGAGATATCTGTACACTGAGTGGTGTCTCTCAGTCCCTCTCTCTCAGGGAGATATCTGTACTCTGACTGGTGTCTCTCAGTCCCTGTCTCTGAGGGAGATATCTTTTCACTGAGTGGTGTCTCTCAGTCCCTGTCTCTCAAGGAGCTTTATGTACACTGAGTGGTGTCTCTCAGTCCCTCTCTCTCAGGGAGATATCTGTACACTGACTGGTGTCTCTCAGTCCCTCTCTCTCAGGGAGATATCTGTACACTGACTGGTGTCTCTCAGTCCCTCTCTCTCCGGGAGATATATGTACACTGACTGGTGTCTCTCAGTCCCTCTCTCTCAGGGAGGTATCTGTACACTGAGTGGTGTCTCTCAGTCCCTGTCTCTCAGGGAGATATATGTACACTGACTGGTGTCTCTCAGTCCCTGTCTCTCAGGGAGATATCTGTACACTGAGTGGTGTCTCTCAGTCCCTCTATTTCAGGGAGATATCTGTACAATGAGTGGTGTCTCTCAGTCCCTGTCTCTCAGGGAGATATCTGTACACTGAGTGGTGTCTCTCAGTCCCTCTCTTTCAGGGAGATATCTGTACAGTGAGTGGTGTCTCTCAGTCCCTCTCTCTCAGGGAGATATCTGTACTCTGACTGGTGTCTCTCAGTCCCTGTCTCTCAGGGAGATATCTGTACACTGAGTGGTGTCTCTCAGTCCCTCTCTCTCAGGGAGATATCTGTACACTGACTGGTGTCTCTCAGCCCCTCTCTCTCAGGGAGATATCTGTGCACTGAGTGGTGTCTCACAGTCCCTCTCTCTCAGGGAGATATCTGTACACTGACTGGTGTCTCTCAGTCCCTGTCTCTCAGGGAGATATCTGTACACTGAGTGGTGTCTCTCAGTCCCTCTCTCTCAGGGAGATATCTGTACTCTGACTGGTGTCTCTCAGTCCCTGTCTCTGAGGGAGATATCTGTACACTGAGTGGTGTCTCTCAGTCCCTCTCTCTCAGGGAGATATCTGGACACTGACTGGTGTCTCTCAGTCCCTCTCTCTCAGGGAGATATCTGTACACTGAGTGGTGTCTCTCAGTCCCGCTCTCTCAGGGAGATATCTGTACACTGAGTGGTGTCTCTCAGTCCCTGTTTCTCAGGGAGATATATGTACACTGACTGGTGTCTCTCAGTCCCTCTCTCTCAGGGAGATATCTGTACACTGACTGGTGTCTCTCAGTCCCTCTCTCTCAGGGAGATATCTGTACACTGAGTGGTGTCGCACAGCCCCTGTCTCTCAGGGAGATATCTGTACACTGTCTGGTGTCTCTCAGTCCCTGTCTGTCAGGGAGATATCTATACACTGAGTGGTGTCTCTCAGTCCCTCTCTCTCAGGGAGATATCTGTACACTGACTGGTGTCTCACAGTCCCTCTCTCTCAGGGAGATATCTGGACACTGACTGGTGTCTCTCAGTCCCTGTCTCTCAGGGAGCTTTATGTACACTGAGTGGTGTCTCTCAGGGAGATATCTGTACACTGACTGGTGTCTCTCAGTCCCTGTCTCTCAGGGAGCTTTATGTACACTGAGTGGTGTCTCACAGTCCCTCTCTCTCAGGGAGATATCTGTACACTGACTGGTGTCTCTCAGTCCCTGTCTCTCAGGGAGATATCTGTACACTGAGTGGTGTCTCTCAGTCCCTCTCTCTCAGGGAGATATCTGTACACTGAGTGGTGTCTCTCAGTCCCTCTGTCTCCGGGAGATATCTGTACACTGACTGGTGTCTCTCAGTCCCTGTCTCTCAGGGAGATATATGTACACTGACTGGTGTCTCTCAGTCCCTCTCTCTCAGGGAGATATCTGTACACTGACTGGTGTCTCTCAGTCCCTCTCTCTCAGGGAGATATCTGTACACTGAGTGGTGTCTCTCAGTCCCTCTCTCTCAGGGAGATATCTGTACACTGACTGGTGTCTCTCAGTCCCTCTCTCTCAGGGAGATATCTGTACACTGAGTGGTGTCTCACAGCCCCTGTCTCTCAGGGAGATATCTGTACACTGTCTGGTGTCTCTCAGTCCCTGTCTGTCAGGGAGATATCTACACACTGAGTGGTGTCTCTCAGTCCCTGTCTCTCAGGGAGCTTTATGTACACTGAGTGGTGTCTCTCAGTCCCTCTCTCTCAGGGAGATATTTGTACACTGACTGGTGTCTCTCAGTCCCTCTCTCTCAGGGAGATATCTGTACACTGACTGGTGTCTCTCAGTCCCTCTCTCTCAGGGAGATATCTGTACACTGACTGGTGTCTCTCAGTCCCTCTCTCTCAGGGAGATATCTGTACACTGAGTGGTGTCTCTCAGTCCCTGTCTCTCAGGGAGATATCTGTACACTGACTGGTGTCTCTCAGTCCCTGTCTGTCAGGGAGATATCTTTTCACTGAGTGGTGTCTCTCAGTCCCTGTCTCTCAGGGAGCTTTATGTACACTGAGTGGTGTCTCTCAGTCCCTCTCTCTCAGGGAAATATCTGTACACTTACTGGTGTCTCTCAGTCCCTGTCTCTCAGGGAGATATCTGTACACTGACTGGTGTCTCTCAATCCCTCTCTCTCCGGGAGATATATGTACACTGACTGGTGTCTCTCAGTCCCTCTCTCTCAGGGAGGTATCTGTACACTGAGTGGTGTCTCTCAGTCCCTGTCTCTCAGGGAGATATATGTACACTGACTGGTGTCTCTCAGTCCCTGTCTCTCAGGGAGATATCTGTACACTGAGTGGTGTCTCTCAGTCCCTCTCTTTCAGGGAGATATCTGTACAATGAGTGGTGTCTCTCAGTCCCTGTCTCTCAGGGAGATATCTGTACAGTGAGTGGTGTCTCTCAGTCCCTCTCTCTCAGGGAGATATCTGTACTCTGACTGGTGTCTCTCAGTCCCTGTCTCTCAGGGAGATATCTGTACACTGAGTGGTGTCTCTCAGTCCCTCTCTCTCAAGGAGATATCTGTACACTGACTGGTGTCTCTCAGTCCCTCTCTCTCAGGGAGGTATCTGTACACTGAGTGGTGTCTCTCAGTCCCTGTCACTCAGGGAGATATCTGTACACTGAGTGGTGTCTCTCAGTCCCTGTCTCTCAGTGAGCTTTATGTACACTGAGTGGTGTCTCTCAGGGAGATATCTGTACACTGAGTGGTGTCTCTCAGTCCCTCTCTCTCAGAGAGATATCTGTACACTGACTGGTGTCTCTCAGCCCCTCTCTCTCAGGGAGATATCTGTGCACTGAGTGGTGTCTCACAGTCCCTCTCTCTCAGGGAGATATCTGTACACTGACTGGTGTCTCTCAGTCCCTGTCTCTCAGGGAGATATCTGTACACTGAGTGGTGTCTCTCAGTCCCTCTCTCTCAGGGAGATATCTGTACTCTGACTGGTGTCTCTCAGTCCCTGTCTCTGAGGGAGATATCTGTACACTGAGTGGTGTCTCTCAGTCCCACTCTCTCAGGGAGATATCTGTACACTGACTGGTGTCTCTCAGTCCCTCTCTCTCAGGGAGATATCTGTACACTGAGTGGTGTCTCTCAGTCCCTCTCTCTCAGGGAGATATCTGTACACTGAGTGGTGTCTCTCAGTCCCTGTCTCTCAGGGAGATATATGTACACTGAGTGGTGTCTCTCAGTCCCTCTCTCTCAGGGAGATATCTGTACACTGACTGGTGTCTCTCAGTCCCTGTCTCTCAGGGAGCTTTATGTACACTGAGTGGTGTCTCTCAGGGAGATATCTGTACACTGACTGGTGTCTCTCAGTCCCTGTCTCTCAGGGAGCTTTATGTACACTGAGTGGTGTCTCACAGTCCCTCTCTCTCAGGGATATATCTGTACACTGACTGGTGTCTCTCAGTCCCTGTCTCTCAGGGAGATATCTGTACACTGACTGGTGTCTCTCAGTCCCTCTCTCTCAGGGAGATATCTGTACACTGACTGGTGTCTCTCAGTCCCTCTCTCTCAGGGAGATATCTGTACACTGAGTGGTGTCTCTCAGTCCCTCTCTCTCAGGGAGATATCTCTACAATGACTGGTGTCTCTCAGTCCCTGTCTCTCAGGGAGCTTTATGTACACTGAGTGGTGTCTCTCAGGGAGATATCTGTACACTGACTGGTGTCTCTCAGTCCCTGTCTCTCAGGGAGCTTTATGTACACTGAGTGGTGTCTCTCAGTCCCTCTGTCTCAGGGAGATATCTGTACACTGACTGGTGTCTCTCAGTCCCTGTCTCTCAGGGAGATATATGTACACTGACTGGTGTCTCTCAGTCCCTCTCTCAGGGAGGTATCTGTACACTGACTGGTGTCTCTCAGTCCCTGTCTCTCAGGGAGATATCTGTACACTGTGTGGTGTCTCTCAGTCCCTCTCTCTCAGGGAGATATCTGTACTCTGACTGGTGTCTCTCAGTCCCTGTCTCTCAGGGAGATATCTGTACACTGTGTGGTGTCTCTCAGTCCCTCTCTCTCAGGGAGATATCTGTACTCTGACTGGTGTCTCTCAGTCCCTGTCTCTCAGGGAGATATCTGTACACTGAGTGGTGTCTCTCAGTCCCTCTCTCTCAAGGAGATATCTGTACACTGACTGGTGTCTCTCAGTCCCTCTCTCTCAGGGAGGTATCTGTACACTGAGTGGTGTCTCTCAGTCCCTGTCACTCAGGGAGATATCTGTACACTGAGTGGTGTCTCTCAGTCCCTGTCTCTCAGTGAGCTTAATGTACACTGAGTGGTGTCTCTCAGGGAGATATCTGTACACTGAGTGGTGTCTCTCAGTCCCTCTCTCTCAGAGAGATATCTGTACACTGACTGGTGTCTCTCAGCCCCTCTCTCTCAGGGAGATATCTGTGCACTGAGTGGTGTCTCACAGTCCCTCTCTCTCAGGGAGATATCTGTACACTGACTGGTGTCTCTCAGTCCCTGTCTCTCAGGGAGATATCTGTACACTGAGTGGTGTCTCTCAGTCCCTCTCTCTCAGGGAGATATCTGTACTCTGACTGGTGTCTCTCAGTCCCTGTCTCTGAGGGAGATATCTGTACACTGAGTGGTGTCTCTCAGTCCCACTCTCTCAGGGAGATATCTGTACACTGACTGGTGTCTCTCAGTCCCTCTCTCTCAGGGAGATATCTGTACACTGAGTGGTGTCTCTCAGTCCCTCTCTCTCAGGGAGATATCTGTACACTGATTGGTGTCTCTCAGTCCCTGTCTCTCAGGGAGATATATGTACACTGAGTGGTGTCTCTCAGTCCCTCTCTCTCAGGGAGATATCTGTACACTGACTGGTGTCTCTCAGTCCCTGTCTCTCAGGGAGCTTTATGTACACTGAGTGGTGTCTCTCAGGGAGATATCTGTACACTGACTGGTGTCTCTCAGTCCCTGTCTCTCAGGGAGCTTTATGTACACTGAGTGGTGTCTCACAGTCCCTCTCTCTCAGGGATATATCTGTACACTGACTGGTGTCTCTCAGTCCCTGTCTCTCAGGGAGATATCTGTACACTGACTGGTGTCTCTCAGTCCCTCTCTCTCAGGGAGATATCTGTACACTGACTGGTGTCTCTCAGTCCCTCTCTCTCAGGGAGATATCTGTACACTGAGTGGTGTCTCTCAGTCCCTCTCTCAGGGAGATATCTCTACACTGACTGGTGTCTCTCAGTCCCTGTCTCTCAGGGAGCTTTATGTACACTGAGTGGTGTCTCTCAGGGAGATATCTGTACACTGACTGGTGTCTCTCAGTCCCTGTCTCTCAGGGAGCTTTATGTACACTGAGTGGTGTCTCTCAGTCCCTCTGTCTCAGGGAGATATCTGTACACTGACTGGTGTCTCTCAGTCCCTGTCTCTCAGGGAGATATATGTACACTGACTGGTGTCTCTCAGTCCCTCTCTCAGGGAGGTATCTGGACACTGACTGGTGTCTCTCAGTCCCTGTCTCTCAGGGAGATATCTGTACACTGAGTGGTGTCTCTCAGTCCCTCTCTCTCAGGGAGATATCTGTACTCTGACTGGTGTCTCTCAGTCCCTGTCTCTGAGGGAGATATCTGTACACTGACTGGTGTCTCTCAGTCCCTCTCTCTCAGGGAGATATCTGTACACTGACTGGTGTCTCTCAGTCCCTCTCTCTCAGGGAGATATCTGGACACTGAGTGGTGTCTCACAGCCCCTGTCTCTCAGGGAGATATCTGTACACTGTCTGGTGTCTCTCAGTCCCTGTCTCTCAGGGAGCTTTATGTACACTGAATGGTGTCTCTCAGGGAGATATCTGTACACTGACTGGTGTCTCTCAGTCCCTGTTTCTCAGGCAGCTTTATGTACACTGAGTGGTGTCTCTCAGTCCCTCTCTGTCAGGGAGATATTTGTGCACTGACTGGTGTCTCTCAGTCCCTCTCTCTCAGGGAGATATCTGTACACTGACTGGTGTCTCTCAGCCCCTCTCTCTCAGGGAGATATCTGTACACTGACTGGTGTCTCTCAGTCCCTCTCTCTCAGGGAGATATCTGTACACTGAGTGGTGTCTCACAGCCCCTGTCTCTCAGGGAGATATCTGTACACTGACTGGTGTCTCTCAGTCCCTGTCCGTCAGGGAGATATCTTTTCACTGAGTGGTGTCTCTCAGTCCCTGTCTCTCAGGGAGCTTTATGTACACTGAGTGGTGTCTCTCAGTCCCTCTCTCTCAGGGAGATATCTGTACACTGACTGGTGTCTCTCAGTCCCTCTCTCTCAGGGAGATATCTGTACACTGACTGGTGTCTCTCAGTCCCTCTCTCTCCGGGAGATATATGTACACTGACTGGTGTCTCTCAGTCCCTCTCTCTCAGGGAGGTATCTGTACACTGAGTGGTGTCTCTCAGTCCCTGTCTCTCAGGGAGATATATGTACACTGACTGGTGTCTCTCAGTCCCTGTCTCTCAGGGAGATATCTGTACACTGAGTGGTGCCTCTCAGTCCCTCTCTTTCAGGGAGATATCTGTACAATGAGTGGTGTCTCTCAGTCCCTGTCTCTCAGGGAGATATCTGTACAGTGAGTGGTGTCTCTCAGTCCCTCTCTCTCAGGGAGATATCTGTACTCTGACTGGTGTCTCTCAGTCCCTGTCTCTCAGGGAGATATCTGTACACTGAGTGGTGTCTCTCAGTCCCTCTCTCTCAAAGAGATATCTGTACACTGACTGGTGTCTCTCAGTCCCTCTCTCTCAGGGAGGTATCTGTACACTGAGTGGTGTCTCTCAGTCCCTGTCACTCAGGGAGATATCTGTACACTGACTGGTGTCTCTCAGTCCCTGTCTCTCAGTGAGCTTTATGTACACTGAGTGGTGTCTCTCAGGGAGATATCTGTACACTGAGTGGTGTCTCTCAGTCCCTCTCTCTCAGGGAGATATCTGTACACTGACTGGTGTCTCTCAGCCCCTCTCTCTCAGGGAGATATCTGTACACTGACTGGTGTCTCTCAGCCCCTCTCTCTCAGGGAGATATCTGTACACTGAGTGGTGTCTCTCAGTCCCTCTCTCTCAGGGAGATATCTGTACACTGACTGGTGTCTCTCAGTCCCTGTCTCTCAGAGAGCTTTATGTACACTGAGAGGTGTCTCTCAGTCCCTCTGTCTCAGGGAGATATCTGTACACTGACTGGTGTCTCTCAGTCCCTGTCTCTCAGGGAGATATATGTACACTGACTGGTGTCTCTCAGTCCCTCTCTCAGGGAGGTATCTGTTCACTGACTGGTGTCTCTCAGTCCCTGTCTCTCAGGGAGATATCTGTACACTGAGTGGTGTCTCTCAGTCCCTCTCTCTCAGGGAGATATCTGTACTCTGACTGGTGTCTCTCAGTCCCTCTCTCTCAGGGAGATATCTGTACACTGAGTGGTGTCTCTCAGTCCCTGTCTCTCAGGGAGATATATGTACACTGACTGGTGTCTCTCAGTCCCTCTCTCTCAGGGAGATATCTGTACACTGACTGGTGTCTCTCAGTCCCTCTCTCTCAGGGAGATATCTGTACACTGAGTGGTGTCTCACAGCCCCTGTCTCTCAGGGAGATATCTGTACACTGTCTGGTGTCTCTCAGTCCCTGTCTGTCAGGGAGATATCTATACACTGAGTGGTGTCTCTCAGTCCCTCTCTCTCAGGGAGATATCTGTACACTGACTGGTGTCTCACAGTCCCTCTCTCTCAGGGAGATATCTGTACACTGACTGGTGTCTCTCAGTCCCTGTCTCTCAGGGAGCTTTATGTACACTGAGTGGTGTCTCTCAGGGAGATATCTGTACACTGACTGGTGTCTCTCAGTCCCTGTCTCTCAGGGAGCTTTATGTACACTGAGTGGTGTCTCACAGTCCCTCTCTCTCAGGGAGATATCTGTACACTGACTGGTGTCTCTCAGTCCCTGTCTCTCAGGGAGATATCTGTACACTGAGTGGTGTCTCTCAGTCCCTCTCTCTCAGGGAGATATCTGTACACTGAGTGGTGTCTCTCAGTCCCTGTCTCTCAGGGAGATATATGTACACTGACTGGTGTCTCTCAGTCCCTCTCTCTCAGGGAGATATCTGTACACTGACTGGTGTCTCTCAGTCCCTCTCTCTCAGGGAGATATCTGTACACTGAGTGGTGTCTCTCAGTCCCTCTCTCTCAGGGAGATATCTGTACACTGACTGGTGTCTCTCAGTCCCTGTCTCTCAGGGAGCTTTATGTACACTGAGTGGTGTCTCTCAGGGAGATATCTGTACACTGACTGGTGTCTCTCAGTCCCTGTCTCTCAGAGAGCTTTATGTACACTGAGAGGTGTCTCTCAGTCCCTCTGTCTCAGGGAGATATCTGTACACTGACTGGTGTCTCTCAGTCCCTGTCTCTCAGGGAGATATATGTACACTGACTGGTGTCTCTCAGTCCCTCTCTCAGGGAGGTATCTGTTCACTGACTGGTGTCTCTCAGTCCCTGTCTCTCAGGGAGATATCTGTACACTGATTGGTGTCTCTCAGTCCCTCTCTCTCAGGGAGATATCTGTACTCTGACTGGTGTCTCTCAGTCCCTGTCTCTGAGGGAGATATCTGTACACTGAGTGGTGTCTCTCAGTCCCTCTCTCTCAGGGAGATATCTGTACACTGACTGGTGTCTCTCAGTCCCTCTCTCTCAGGGAGATATCTGTCCACTGAGTGGTGTCTCTCAGTCCCTCTCTCTCAGGGAGATATCTGTACACTGAGTGGTGTCTCTCAGTCCCTGTCTCTCAGGGAGATATATGTACACTGACTGGTGTCTCTCAGTCCCTCTCTCTCAGGGAGATATCTGTACACTGTCTGGTGTCTCTCAGTCCCTGTCTGTCAGGGAGATATCTACACACTGAGTGGTGTCTCTCAGTCCCTGTCTCTCAGGGAGCTTTATGTACACTGAATGGTGTCTCTCAGGGAGATATCTGTACACTGACTGGTGTCTCTCAGTCCCTGTTTCTCAGGCAGCTTTATGTACACTGAGTGGTGTCTCTCAGTCCCTCTCTCTCAGGGAGATATTTGTGCACTGACTGGTGTCTCTCAGTCCCTCTCTCTCAGGGAGATATCTGTACACTGACTGGTGTCTCTCAGTCCCTCTCTCTCAGGGAGATATCTGTACACTGACTGGTGTCTCTCAGTCCCTCTCTCTCAGGGAGATATCTGTACACTGAGTGGTGTCTCACAGCCCCTGTCTCTCAGGGAGATATCTGTACACTGACTGGTGTCTCTCAGTCACTGTCCGTCAGGGAGATATCTTTTCACTGAGTGGTGTCTCTCAGTCCCTGTCTCTCAGGGAGCTTTATGTACACTGAGTGGTGTCTCTCAGTCCCTCTCTCTCAGGGAGATATCTGTACACTGACTGGTGTCTCTCAGTCCCTCTCTCTCAGGGAGATATCTGTACACTGACTGGTGTCTCTCAGTCCCTCTCTCTCCGGGAGATATATGTACACTGACTGGTGTCTCTCAGTCCCTCTCTCTCAGGGAGGTATCTGTACACTGAGTGGTGTCTCTCAGTCCCTGTCTCTCAGGGAGATATATGTACACTGACTGGTGTCTCTCAGTCCCTGTCTCTCAGGGAGATATCTGTACACTGAGTGGTGTCTCTCAGTCCCTCTCTTTCAGGGAGATATCTGTACAATGAGTGGTGTCTCTCAGTCCGTGTCTCTCAGGGAGATATCTGTACAGTGAGTGGTGTCTCTCAGTCCCTCTCTCTCAGGGAGATATCTGTACTCTGACTGGTGTCTCTCAGTCCCTGTCTCTCAGGGAGATATCTGTACACTGAGTGGTGTCTCTCAGTCCCTCTCTCTCAGGGAGATATCTGTACACTGACTGGTGTCTCTCAGTCCCTCTCTCTCAGGGAGGTATCTGTACACTGAGTGGTGTCTCTCAGTCCCTGTCACTCAGGGAGATATCTGTACACTGACTGGTGTCTCTCAGTCCCTGTCTCTCAGTGAGCTTTATGTACACTGAGTGGTGTCTCTCAGGGAGATATCTGTACACTGAGTGGTGTCTCTCAGTCCCTCTCTCTCAGGGAGATATCTGTACACTGACTGGTGTCTCTCAGCCCCTCTCTCTCAGGGAGATATCTGTGCACTGAGTGGTGTCTCACAGTCCCTCTCTCTCAGCGAGATATCTGTACACTGACTGGTGTCTCTCAGTCCCTGTCTCTCAGGGAGATATCTGTACACTGAGTGGTGTCTCTCAGTCCCTCTCTCTCAGGGAGATATCTGTACTCTGACTGGTGTCTCTCAGTCCCTGTCTCTGAGGGAGATATCTGTACACTGAGTGGTGTCTCTCAGTCCCTCTCTCTCAGGGAGATAGCTGAACACTGACTGGTGTCTCTCAGTCCCTCTCTCTCAGGGAGATATCTGTACACTGAGTGGTGTCTCTCAGTCCCTCTCTCTCAGGGAGATATCTGTACACTGAGTGGTGTCTCTCAGTCCCTGTCTCTCAGGGAGATATATGTACACTGACTGGTGTCTCTCAGTCCCTCTCTCTCAGGGAGATATCTGTACACTGACTGGTGTCTCTCAGTCCCTGTCCGTCAGGGAGATATCTTTTCACTGAGTGGTGTCTCTCAGTCCCTGTCTCTCAGGGAGCTTTATGTACACTGAGTGGTGTCTCTCAGTCCCTCTCTCTCAGGGAGATATCTGTACACTGACTGGTGTCTCTCAGTCCCTCTCTCTCAGGGAGATATCTGTACACTGACTGGTGTCTCTCAGTCCCTCTCTCTCCGGGAGATATATGTACACTGACTGGTGTCTCTCAGTCCCTCTCTCTCAGGGAGGTATCTGTACACTGAGTGGTGTCTCTCAGTCCCTGTCTCTCAGGGAGATATATGTACACTGACTGGTGTCTCTCAGTCCCTGTCTCTCAGGGAGATATCTGTACACTGAGTGGTGTCTCTCAGTCCCTCTCTTTCAGGGAGATATCTGTACAATGAGTGGTGTCTCTCAGTCCCTGTCTCTCAGGGAGATATCTGTACAGTGAGTGGTGTCTCTCAGTCCCTCTCTCTCAGGGAGATATCTGTACTCTGACTGGTGTCTCTCAGTCCCTGTCTCTCAGGGAGATATCTGTACACTGAGTGGTGTCTCTCAGTCCCTCTCTCTCAGGGAGATATCTGTACACTGACTGGTGTCTCTCAGTCCCTCTCTCTCAGGGAGGTATCTGTACACTGAGTGGTGTCTCTCAGTCCCTGTCACTCAGGGAGATATCTGTACACTGACTGGTGTCTCTCAGTCCCTGTCTCTCAGTGAGCTTTATGTACACTGAGTGGTGTCTCTCAGGGAGATATCTGTACACTGAGTGGTGTCTCTCAGTCCCTCTCTCTCAGGGAGATATCTGTACACTGACTGGTGTCTCTCAGCCCCTCTCTCTCAGGGAGATATCTGTGCACTGAGTGGTGTCTCACAGTCCCTCTCTCTCAGGGAGATATCTGTACACTGACTGGTGTCTCTCAGTCCCTGTCTCTCAGGGAGATATCTGTACACTGAGTGGTGTCTCTCAGTCCCTCTCTCTCAGGGAGATATCTGTACTCTGACTGGTGTCTCTCAGTCCCTGTCTCTGAGGGAGATATCTGTACACTGAGTGGTGTCTCTCAGTCCCTCTCTCTCAGGGAGATATCTGAACACTGACTGGTGTCTCTCAGTCCCTCTCTCTCAGGGAGATATCTGTACACTGAGTGGTGTCTCTCAGTCCCTCTCTCTCAGGGAGATATCTGTACACTGAGTGGTGTCTCTCAGTCCCTGTCTCTCAGGGAGATATATGTACACTGACTGGTGTCTCTCAGTCCCTCTCTCTCAGGGAGATATCTGTACACTGACTGGTGTCTCTCAGTCCCTCTCTCTCAGGGAGATATCTGTACACTGAGTGGTGTCTCACAGCCCCTGTCTCTCAGGGAGATATCTGTACACTGTCTGGTGTCTCTCAGTCCCTGTCTGTCAGGGAGATATCTATACACTGAGTGGTGTCTCTCAGTCCCTCTCTCTCAGGGAGATATCTGTACACTGACTGGTGTCTCACAGTCCCTCTCTCTCAGGGAGATATCTGTACACTGACTGGTGTCTCTCAGTCCCTGTCTCTCAGGGAGCTTTATGTACACTGAGTGGTGTCTCTCAGGGAGATATCTGTACACTGACTGGTGTCTCTCAGTCCCTGTCTCTCAGGGAGCTTTATGTACACTGAGTGGTGTCTCACAGTCCCTCTCTCTCAGGGAGATATCTGTACACTGACTGGTGTCTCTCAGTCCCTGTCTCTCAGGGAGATATCTGTACACTGAGTGGTGTCTCTCAGTCCCTCTCTCTCAGGGAGATATCTGTACACTGAGTGGTGTCTCTCAGTCCCTCTGTCTCAGGGAGATATCTGTACACTGACTGGTGTCTCTCAGTCCCTGTCTCTCAGGGAGATATATGTACACTGACTGGTGTCTCTCAGTCCCTCTCTCAGGGAGGTATCTGTACACTGAGTGGTGTCTCTCAGTCCCTGTCTCTCAGGGAGATATATGTGCACTGACTGGTGTCTCTCAGTCCTTGTCTCTCAGGGAGATATCTGTACACTGAGTGGTGTCTTTCAGTCCCTCTCTCTCAGGGAGACATCTGTACACTGAGTTGTGTCTCTCAGTTCCTGTCTCTCAGGGAGATATCTGTACACTGAATGGTGTCTCTCAGTCCCTCTCTCTCAGGGAGATATCTGTACTCTGACTGGTGTCTCTCAGTCCCTGTCTCTCAGGGACATATATGTACACTGACTGGTGTCTCTCAGTCCCTGTCTCTCAGAGAGAAATCTGTACACTGAGTGGTGTCTCTCAGTCCCTCTCTCTCAGTGAGATATCTGTACACTGACTGGTGTCTCTCAGTCCCTGTCTCTCAGGGAGATATCTGTACACTGAGTGGTGTCTCACAGTCCCTCTCTCTCAGGGAGATATCTGTACACTGACTGGTGTCTCTTAGTCCCTCTCTCTCAGGGAGATATCTGTACACTGACTGGTGTCTCTCAGTCCCTGTCTCTCAGGGAGATATCTGTACACTGAGTGGTGTCTCTCAGTCCCTCTCTCTCAGGGAGATATCTGTACACTGACTGGTGTCTCTCAGTCCCTGTCTCTCAGGGAGATATCTGTACACTGAGTGGTGTCTCACAGTCCCTCTCTCTCAGGGAGATATCTGTACACTGACTGGTGTCTCTCAGTCCCTCTCTCTCAGGGAGATATCTGTACACTGAGTGGTGTCTCTCAGTCCCTCTCTCTCAGGGAGATATATGTACACTGACTGGTGTCTCTCAGTCCCTCTCTCTCAGGGAGGTATCTGTACACTGAGTGGTGTCTCTCAGTCCCTGTCTCTCATGGAGATATATGTACACTGACTGGTGTCTCTCAGTCCCTGTCTCTCAGGGAGATATCTGTACACTGAGTGGTGTCTCTCAGTCCCTCTCTCTCAGGGAGATATCTGTACAATGAGTGGTGTCTCTCAGTCCCTGTCTCTCAGGGAGATATCTGTACAGTGAGTGGTGTCTCTCAGTCCCTCTCTCTCAGGGAGATATCTGTACTCTGACTGGTGTCTCTCAGTCCCTGTCTCTCAGGGAGATATCAGTACACTGAGTGGTGTCTCTCAATCCCTCTCTTTCAGGGAGATATCTGTACACTGACTGGTGTCTCTCAGTCCCTCTCTCTCAGGGTGGTATCTGTACACTGAGTGGTGTCTCTCAGTCCCTGTCTCTCTGGGAGATATCTGTACACTGACTGGTGTCTCTCAGTCCCTGTCTCTCAGGGAGCTTTATGTACACTGAGTGGTGTCTCTCAGGGAGATATCTGTACACTGACTGGTGTCTCTCAGTCCCTGTCTCTCAGGGAGCTTTATGTACACTGAGTGGTGTCTCTCAGTCCCTCTCTCTCAGGGAGATATTTGTACACTGACTGGTGTCTCTCAGTCCCTGTCTCTCAGGGAGATACCTGCACACTGACTGGTGTCTCTCAGTCCCTGCCTCTCAGGGAGATATCTGTACACTGAGTGGTGTCTCTCAGTCCCTGTCTCTCAGGGAGATATCTGTACACTGAGTGGTGTCTCTCAGTCCCTGTCTCTCAGGGAGATATCTGTACACTGAGTGGTGTCTCTCAGTACCTCTCTCTCACGGAGATATCTGTACACTGACCGGTGTCTCTCAGTCCCTGTCTCTCAGGGAGATATCTGTACACTGATTGGTGTCTCTCAGTCCCTCTCTCTCAGGGAGATATCTGTACACTGAGTGGTGTCTCTCAGTCCCTCTCTCTCAGGGAGATATCTGTACACTGAGTGGTGTCTCTCAGTCCCTGTCTCTCAGGGAGATATCTGTACACTGAGTGGTGTCTCTTAGTCCCTCTCTCTCAGGGAGATATCTGTACACTGACTGGTGTCTCTCAGTCCCTGTCTCTCAGGGAGATATCTGTACACTGAGTGGTGTCTCTCAGTCCCTCTCTCTCAGGGAGATATCTGTACACTGACTGGTGTCTCTCAGTCCCTGTCTCTCAGGGAGATATCTGTACACTGAGTGGTGTCTCACAGTCCCTCTCTCTCAGGGAGATATCTGTACACTGACTGGTGTCTCTCAGTCCCTCTCTCTCAGGGAGATATCTGTACACTGAGTGGTGTCTCTCAGTCCCTCTCTCTCAGGGAGATATATGTACACTGACTGGTGTCTCTCAGTCCCTCTCTCTCAGGGAGGTATCTGTACACTGAGTGGTGTCTCTCAGTCCCTGTCTCTCATGGAGATATATGTATACTGACCGGTGTCTCTCAGTCCCTGTCTCTCAGGGAGATATCTGTACACTGAGTGGTGTCTCTCAGTCCCTCTCTCTCAGGGAGATATCTGTACAATGAGTGGTGTCTCTCAGTCCCTGTCTCTCAGGGAGATATCTGTACAGTGAGTGGTGTCTCTCAGTCCCTCTCTCTCAGGGAGATATCTGTACTCTGACTGGTGTCTCTCAGTCCCTGTCTCTCAGGGAGATATCAGTACACTGAGTGGTGTCTCTCAGTCCCTCTCTCTCAGGGAGATATCTGTACACTGACTGGTGTCTCTCAGTCCCTCTCTCTCAGGGTGGTATCTGTACACTGAGTGGTGTCTCTCAGTCCCTGTCTCTCAGGGAGATATCTGTACACTGACTGGTGTCTCTCAGTCCCTCTCTCTCAGGGAGATATCTGTACACTGACTGGTGTCTCTCAGTCCCTCTCTCTCAGGGAGATATCTGTACACTGAGTGGTGTCTCTCAGTCCCTCTCTCTCAGGGAGATATCTGTACACTGAGTGGTGTCTCTCAGTCCCTGTCTCTCAGGAAGATATCTGTACACTGAGTGTTGTCTCTCAGTCCCTCTCTCTCAGGGAGATATCTGTACACTGACTGGTGTCTCTCAGTACCTCTCTCTCACGGAGATATCTGTACACTGACTGGTGTCTCTCAGTCCCTGTCTCTCAGGGAGATATCTGTACACTGACTGGTGTCTCTCAGTCCCTCTCTCTCAGGGAGCTTTATGTACACTGAGTGGTGTCTCTCAGTCCCTCTCTCTCAGGGAGATATTTGTACACTGAGTGGTGTCTCTCAGTCCCTGTCTGTCAGGGAGATATCTGCACACTGAGTGGTGTCTCTCAGTCCCTGTCTCTCAGGGAGCTTTATGTACACTGAGTGGTGTCTCTCAGGGAGATATCTGTACACTGACTGGTGTCTCTCAGTCCCTCTCTCTCAGGGAGATATCTGTACACTGAGTGGTGTCTCTCAGTCCCTGTCTCTCAGGGAGATATATGTACACTGACTGGTGTCACTCAGTCCCTCTCTCTCAGGGAGATATCTGTACACTGACTGGTGTCTCTCAGTCCCTCTCTCTCAGGGAGATATCTGTACACTGAGTGGTGTCTCACAGCCCCTGTCTCTCAGGGAGATATCTGTACACTGACTGGTGTCTCTCAGTCCCTGTCTGTCAGGGAGATATCTGCACACTGAGTGGTGTCTCTCAGTCCCTGTCTCTCAGGGAGCTTTATGTACACTGAGTGGTGTCTCTCAGGGAGATATCTGTACACTGACTGGTGTCTCTCAGTCCCTGTCTCTCAGGGAGCTTTATGTACACTGAGTGGTGTCTCACAGTCCCTCTCTCTCAGGGAGACATCTGTACACTGACTGGTGTCTCTCAGTCCCTGTCTCTCAGGGAGATATCTTCACACTGAGTGGTGTCTCTCAGTCCCTCTCTCTCAGGGAGATATCTGTACACTGAGTGGTGTCTCTCAGTCCCTCTCTCTCAGGGAGATATCTGTACACTGACTGGTGTCTCTCAGTCCCTCTCTCTCAGGGAGATATCTGTACACTGAGTGGTGTCTCTCAGTCCCTCTGTCTCAGGGAGATATCTGTACACTGACTGGTGTCTCTCAGTCCCTCTCTCTCAGGGAGATATCTGTACAATGAGTGGTGTCTCTCAGTCCCTGTCTCTCAGGGAGATATCAGTACACTGTGTGGTGTCTCTCAGTCCCTCTCTCTCAGGGAGATATCTGTACACTGACTGGTGTCTCTCAGTCCCTCTCTCTCAGGGTGGTATCTGTACACTGAGTGGTGTCTCACAGCCCCTGTCTCTCAGGGAGATATCTGTACACTGTCTGGTGTCTCTCAGTCCCTGTCTGTCAGGGAGATATCTGCACACTGAGTGGTGTCTCTCAGTCCCTGTCTCTCAGGGAGCTTTATGTACACTGAGTGGTGTCTCTCAGGGAGATATCTGTACACTGACTGGTGTCTCTCAGTCCCTGTCTCTCAGGGAGATATCTGTACAATGAGTGGTGTCTCTCAGTCCCTGTCTTTCAGGGAGATATCTGTACAGTGAGTGGTGTCTCTCAGTCCCTCTCTCTCAGGGAGATATCTGTGCACTGACTGGTGTCTCTCAGTCCCTCTCTCTCAGGGAGATATCTGTACAATGAGTGGTGTCTCTCAGTCCCTGTCTCTCAGGGAGATATCAGTACACTGTGTGGTGTCTCTCAGTCCCTCTCTCTCAGGGAGATATCTGTACACTGACTGGTGTCTCTCAGTCCCTCTCTCTCAGGGTGGTATCTGTACACTGAGTGGTGTCTCTCAGTCCCTGTCTCTCAGGGAGATATCTGTACACTGACTGGTGTCTCTCAGTCCCTGTCTCTCAGGGAGCTTTATGTACACTGAGTGGTGTCTCTCAGGGAGATATCTGTACACTGACTGGTGTCTCTCAGTCTCTCTCTCTCAGGGAGATATCTGTACAATGAGTGGTGTCTCTCAGTCCCTGTCTCTCAGGGAGATATCAGTACACTGTGTGGTGTCTCTCAGTCCCTCTCTCTCAGGGAGAGATCTGTGCACTGAGTGGTGTCTCACAGTCCCTCTCTCTCAGGGAGATATCTGTACACTGACTGGTGTCTCTCAGTCCCTCTCTCTCAGGGAGATATCTGTACACTGAGTGGTGTCTCTCAGTCCCTCTCTCTCAGGGAGATATCTGTACTCTGACTGGTGTCTCTCAGTCCCTGTCTCTGAGGGAGATATCTGTACACTGAGTGGTGTCTCTCAGTCCCTCTCTCTCAGGGAGATATCTACACACTGACTGGTGTCTCTCAGTCCCTCTCTCTCAGGGAGATATCTGTACACTGAGTGGTGTCTCTCAGTCCCTCTCTCTCAGGGAGATATCTGTACACTGACTGGTGTCTCTCAGTCCCTCTCTCTCAGGGAGGTATCTGTACACTGAGTGGTGTCTCTCAGTCCCTGTCTCTCAGGGAGATATATGTACACTGACTGGTGTCTCTCAGTCCCTGTCTCTCAGGGAGATATCTGTGCACTGAGTGGTGTCTCTCAGTCCCTCTCTCTCAGGGAGATATCTGTACTCTGACTGGTGTCTCTCAGTCCCTGTCTCTGAGGGAGATATCTGTACACTGAGTGGTGTCTCTCAGTCCCTGTCTCTCAGGGAGATATCTACACACTGAGTGGTGTCTCTCAGTCCCTCTCTCTCAGGGAGATATCTGTACACTGAGTGGTGTCTCTCAGCCCCTCTGTCTCTCAGGGAGATATCTGTACAATGAGTGGTGTCTCTCAGTCCCTGTCTCTCAGGGAGATATCTGTACACTGTGTGGTGTCTCTCAGTCCCTCTCTCTCAGGGAGATATCTGTACACTGACTGGTGTCTCTCAGTCCCTCTCTCTCAGGGTGGTATCTGTACACTGACTGGTGTCTCTCAGTCCCTGTCTCTCAGGGAGCTTTATGTACACTGAGTGGTGTCTCTCAGGGAGATATCTGTACACTGACAGGTGTCTCTCAGTCCCTCTCTCTCAGGGAGATATCAGTACAATGAGTGGTGTCTCTCAGTCCCTGTCTCTCAGGGAGATATCTGTACACTGAGTGGTGTCTCACAGTCCCTCTCTCTCAGGGAGAGATCTGTGCACTGAGTGGTGTCTCACAGTCCCTCTCTCTCAGGGAGATATCTGTACACTGACTGGTGTCTCTCAGTCCCTGTCTCGCAGGGAGATATCTGTACACTGAGTGGTGTCTCTCAGTCCCTCTCTCTCAGGGAGATATCTGTACTCTGACTGGTGTCTCTCAGTCCCTGTCTCTGAGGGAGATATCTGTACACTGAGTGGTGTCTCTCAGTCCCTCTCTCTCAGGGAGATATCTGTACACTGACTGGTGTCTCTCAGTCCCTCTCTCTCAGGGAGATATCTGTGCACTGAGTGGTGTCTCTCAGTCCCTCTCTCTCAGGGAGATATCTGTACACTGACTGGTGTCTCTCAGTCCCTCTGTCTCAGGGAGATATCTGTACACTGACTGGTGTCTCTCAGTCCCTGTCTCTCAGGGAGATATATGTACACTGACTGGTGTCTCTCAGTCCCTCTCTCAGGGAGGTATCTGTACACTGAGTGGTGTCTCTCAGTCCCTGTCTCTCAGGGAGATATATGTGCACTGACTGGTGTCTCTCAGTCCCTCTCTCTCAGGGAGATATCTGTACTCTGACTGGTGTCTCTCAGTCCCTGTCTCTCAGGGAGATATCTGTACACTGACTGGTGTCTCTCAGTCCCTCTCTCTCAGGGAGATATCTGTGCACTGACTGGTGTCTCTCAGTCCCTCTCTCTCAGGGAGGTATCTGTACACTGAGTGGTGTCTCTCAGTCCCTGTCTCTCAGGGACATATATGTACACTGACTGGTGTCTCTCAGTCCCTCTCTCTCAGGGAGATATCTGTACACTGACTGGTGTCTCTCAGTCCCTCTCTCTCAGGGAGATATCTGTACACTGAGTGGTGTCTCACAGCCCCTGTCTCTCAGGGAGATATCTGTACACTGACTGGTGTCTCTCAGTCCCTGTCTCTCAGGGTGAAATCTGTACACTGAGTGGTGTCTCTCAGTCCCTCTCTCTCAGGGAGATATCTGTACACTGACTGGTGTCTCTCAGTCCCTGTCTCTCAGGGAGATATCTGTACACTGAGTGGTGTCTCACAGTCCCTCTCTCTCAGGGAGATATCTGTACACTGACTGGTGTCTCTTAGTCCCTCTCTTTCAGGGAGATATCTGTACACTGACTGGTGTCTCTCAGTCCCTGTCTCTCAGGGAGATATCTGTACACTGAGTGGTGTCTCTCAGTCCCTCTCTCTCAGGGAGATATCTGTACACTGACTGGTGTCTCTCAGTCCCTGTCTCTCAGGGAGATATCTGTACACTGAGTGGTGTCTCACAGTCCCTCTCTCTCAGGGAGATATCTGTACACTGACTGGTGTCTCTTAGTCCCTCTCTTTCAGGGAGATATCTGTACACTGACTGGTGTCTCTCAGTCCCTGTCTCTCAGGGAGATATCTGTACACTGAGTGGTGTCTCTCAGTCCCTCTCTCTCAGGGAGATATCTGTACACTGACTGGTGTCTCTCAGTCCCTCTCTCTCAGGGAGATATCTGTACACTGAGTGGTGTCTCACAGTCCCTCTCTCTCAGGGAGATATCTGTACACTGACTGGTGTCTCTCAGTCCCTCTCTCTCAGGGAGATATCTGTACACAGAGTGGTGTCTCTCAGTCCCTCTCTCTCAGGGAGATATATGTACACTGACTGGTGTCTCTCAGTCCCTCTCTCTCAGGGAGGTATCTGTACACTGAGTGGTGTCTCTCAGTCCCTGTCTCTCAGGGAGATATATGTACACTGACTGGTGTCTCTCAGTCCCTGTCTCTCAGGGAGATATCTGTACACTGAGTGGTGTCTCTCAAGGAGATATCTGTACACTGAGTGTTGTCTCTCAGTCCCTCTCTCTCAGGGAGATGTCTGTACACTGACTGGTGTCTCTCAGCCCCTCTCTCTCAGGGAGAGATCTGTGCACTGAGTGGTGTCTCACAGTCCCTCTCTCTCAGGGAGATATCTGTACACTGACTGGTGTCTCACAGCCCCTGTCTCTCAGGGAGATATCTGTACACTGACTGGTGTCTCTCAGTCCCTGTCTCTCAGGGTGAAATCTGTACACTGAGTGGTGTCTCTCAGTCCCTCTCTCTCAGGGAGATATCTGTACACTGACTGGTGTCTCTCAGTCCCTGTCTCTCAGGGAGATATCTGTACACTGAGTGGTGTCTCACAGTCCCTCTCTCTCAGGGAGATATCTGTACACTGACTGGTGTCTCTTAGTCCCTCTCTCTCAGGGAGATATCTGTACACTGAGTGGTGTCTCTCAGTCCCTCTCTCTCAGGGAGATATCTGTACACTGAGTGGTGTCTCTCAGTCCCTCTCTCTCAGGGAGATATCTGTACACTGACTGGTGTCTCTCCGTCCCTGTCTCTCAGGGAGATATCTGTACACTGAGTGGTGTCTCACAGTCCCTCTCTCTCAGGGAGATATCTGTACACTGACTGGTGTCTCTCAGTCCCTCTCTCTCAGGGAGATATCTGTACACTGAGTGGTGTCTCTCAGTCCCTCTCTCTCAGGGAGATATATGTACACTGACTGGTGTCTCTCAGTCCCTCTCTCTCAGGGAGGTATCTGTACACTGAGTGGTGTCTCTCAGTCCCTGTCTCTCAGGGAGATATATGTACACTGACTGGTGTCTCTCAGTCCCTGTCTCTCAGGGAGATATCTGTACACTGAGTGGTGTCTCTCAGGGAGATATCTGTACACTGAGTGTTGTCTCTCAGTCCCTCTCTCTCAGGGAGATGTCTGTACACTGACTGGTGTCTCTCAGTCCCTGTCTCTCAGGGAGAGATCTGTGCACTGAGTGGTGTCTCACAGTCCCTCTCTCTCAGGGAGATATCTGTACACTGACTGGTGTCTCTCAGTCCCTGTCTCTCAGGGAGATATCTGTACACTGAGTGGTGTCTCTCAGTCCCTCTCTCTCAGGGAGACATCTGTACTCTGACTGGTGTCTCTCAGTCCCTGTCTCTGAGGGAGATATCTGTACACTGACTGGTGTCTCTCAGTCCCTCTCTCTCAGGGAGATATCTGTACACTGACTGGTGTCTCTCAGTCCCTCTCTCTCAGGGAGATATCTGTGCACTGAGTGGTGTCTCTCAGTCCCTCTCTCTCAGGGAGATATCTGTACACTGAGTGGTGTCGCTCAGTCCCTGTCTCTCAGGGAGATATATGTAGACTGACTGGTGTCACTCAGTCCCTCTCTCTCAGGGAGATATCTGTACACTGACTGGTGTCTCTCAGTCCCTCTCTCTCAGGGAGATATCTGTACACTGAGTGGTGTCTCACAGCCCCTGTCTCTCAGGGAGATATCTGTACACTGTCTGGTGTCTCTCAGTCCCTGTCTGTCAGGGAGATATCTGCACACTGAGTGGTGTCTCTCAGTCCCTGTCTCTCAGGGAGCTTTATGTACACTGAGTGGTGTCTCTCAGGGAGATATCTGTACACTGACTGGTGTCACTCAGTCCCTCTCTCTCAGGGAGATATCTGTACACTGACTGGTGTCTCTCAGTCCCTCTCTCTCAGGGAGATATCTGTACACTGTCTGGTGTCTCACAGTCCCTCTCTCTCAGGGAGATATCTGTACACTGACTGGTGTCTCTCAGTCCCTGTCTCTCAGGGAGATATCTACACACTGAGTGGTGTCTCTCAGTCCCTCTCTCTCAGGGAGATATCTGTACACTGAGTGGTGTCTCTCAGTCCCTCTCTCTCAGGGAGATATCTGTACTCTGACTGGTGTCTCTCAGTCCCTGTCTCTCAGGGAGATATCTGTACACTGACTGGTGTCTCTCAGTCCCTCTCTCTCAGGGAGATATCTGTGCACTGACTGGTGTCTCTCAGTCCCTCTCTCTCAGGGAAGTATCTGTACACTGAGTGGTGTCTATCAGTCCCTGTCTCTCAGGGACATATATGTACACTGACTGGTGTCTCTCAGTCCCTCGCTCTCAGGGAGATATCTGTACACTGAGTGGTGTCTCACAGCCCCTGTCTCTCAGGGAGATATCTGTACACTGACTGGTGTCTCTCAGTCCCTGTCTCTCAGGGTGAAATCCGTACACTGAGTGGTGTCTCTCAGTCCCTCTCTCTCAGGGAGATATCTGTACACTGACTGGTGTCTCTCAGTCCCTGTCTCTCAGGGAGATATCTGTACACTGAGTGGTGTCTCACAGTCCCTCTCTCTCAGGGAGATATCTGTACACTGACTGGTGTCTCTTAGTCCCTCTCTCTCAGGGAGATATCTGTACACTGACTGGTGTCTCTCAGTCCCTGTCTCTCAGGGAGATATCTGTACACTGAGTGGTGTCTCTCAGCCCCTCTCTCTCAGGGAGATATCTGTACACTGACTGGTGTCTCTCAGTCCCTGTCTCTCAGGGAGATATCTGTACACTGAGTGGTGTCTCACAGTCCCTCTCTCTCAGGGAGATATCTGTACACTGACTGGTGTCTCTCAGTCCCTCTCTCTCAGGGAGATATCTGTACACTGAGTGGTGTCTCTCAGTCCCTCTCTCTCATGGAGATATATGTACACTGACTGGTGTCTCTCAGTCCCTCTCTCTCAGGGAGGTATCTGTACACTGAGTGGTGTCTCTCAGTCCCTGTCTCTCAGGGAGATATATGTACACTGACTGGTGTCTCTCAGTCCCTGTCTCTCAGGGAGATATCTGTACACTGAGTGGTGTCTCTCAGGGAGATATCTGTACACTGAGTGTTGTCTCTCAGTCCCTCTCTCTCAGGGAGATATCTGTACACTGACTGGTGTCTCTCAGCCCCTCTCTCTCAGGGAGAGATCTGTGCACTGAGTGGTGTCTCACAGTCCCTCTCTCTCAGGGAGATATCTGTACACTGACTGGTGTCTCTCAGTCCCTGTCTCTCAGGGAGATATCTGTACACTGAGTGGTGTCTCTCAGTCCCTCTCTCTCAGGGAGATATCTGTACTCTGACTGGTGTCTCTCAGTCCCTGTCTCTGAGGGAGATATCTGTACACTGAGTGGTGTCTCTCAGTCCCTCTCTCTCAGGGAGATATCTGTACACTGACTGGTGTCTCTCAGTCCCTCTCTCTCAGGGAGATATCTGTGCACTGAGTGGTGTCTCTCAGTCCCTCTATCTCAGGGAGATATCTGTACACTGAGTGGTGTCTCTCAGTCCCTGTCTCTCAGGGAGATATATGTACACTGACTGGTGTCACTCAGTCCCTCTCTCTCAGGGAGATATCTGTACACTGACAGGTGTCTCTCAGTCCCTCTCTCTCAGGGAGATATCTGTACACTGAGTGGTGTCTCACAGCCCCTTTCTCTCAGGGAGATATCTGTACACTGTCTGGTGTCTCTCAGTCCCTGTCTGTCAGGGAGATATCTGCACACTGAGTGGTGTCTCTCAGTCCCTGTCTCTCAGGGAGCTTTATGTACACTGAGTGGTGTTTCACAGTCCCTCTCTCTCAGGGAGATATCTGTACACTGACTGGTGTCTCTCAGTCCCTGTCTCTCACGGAGATATCTACACACTGAGTGGTGTCTCTCAGTCCCTCTCTCTCAGGGAGATATCTGTACACTGAGTGGTGTCTCTCAGTCCCTCTCTCTCAGGGAGATATCTGTACACTGACTGGTGTCTCTCAGTCCCTCTCTCTCAGGGAGGTATCTGTACACTGAGTGGTGTCTCTCAGTCCCTGTCTCTCAGGGAGATATATGTACACTGACTGGTGTCTCTCAGTCCCTGTCTCTCAGGGAGATATCTGTACACTGAGTGGTGTCTCTCAGTCCCTCTCTCTCAGGGAGATATCTGTACAATGAGTGGTGTCTCTCAGTCCCTGTCTTTCAGGGAGATATCTGTACAGTGAGCGGTGTCTCTCAGTCCCTCTCTCTCAGGGAGATATCTGTACACTGACTGGTGTCTCTCAGTCCCTCTCTCTCAGGGTGGTATCTGTACACTGAGTGGTGTCTCTCAGTCCCTGTCTCTCAGGGAGATATCTGTACACTGACTGGTGTCTCTCAGTCCCTGTCTCTCAGGGAGCTTTATGTACACTGAGTGGTGTCTCTCAGGGAGATATCTGTACACTGAGTGTTGTCTCTCAGTCCCTCTCTCTCAGGGAGATATCTGTACACTGAGTGGTGTCTCTCAGTCCCTCTGTCTCAGGGAGATATCTGTACACTGACTGGTGTCTCTCAGTCCCTCTCTCTCAGGGAGATATCTGTACAATGAGTGGTGTCTCTCAGTCCCTGTCTCTCAGGGAGATATCAGTACACTGTGTGGTGTCTCTCAGTCCCTCTCTCTCAGGGAGATATCTGTACACTGACTGGTGTCTCTCAGTCCCTCTCTCTCAGGGTGGTATCTGTACACTGAGTGGTGTCTCACAGCCCCTGTCTCTCAGGGAGATATCTGTACACTGTCTGGTGTCTCTCAGTCCCTGTCTGTCAGGGAGATATCTGCACACTGAGTGGTGTCTCTCAGTCCCTGTCTCTCAGGGAGCTTTATGTACACTGAGTGGTGTCTCTCAGGGAGATATCTGTACACTGACTGGTGTCTCTCAGTCCCTGTCTCTCAGGGAGATATCTGTACAATGAGTGGTGTCTCTCAGTCCCTGTCTTTCAGGGAGATATCTGTACAGTGAGTGGTGTCTCTCAGTCCCTCTCTCTCAGGGAGATATCTGTACACTGACTGGTGTCTCTCAGTCCCTCTCTCTCAGGGAGATATCTGTACAATGAGTGGTGTCTCTCAGTCCCTGTCTCTCAGGGAGATATCAGTACACTGTGTGGTGTCTCTCAGTCCCTCTCTCTCAGGGAGATATCTGTACACTGACTGGTGTCTCTCAGTCCCTCTCTCTCAGGGTGGTATCTGTACACTGAGTGGTGTCTCTCAGTCCCTGTCTCTCAGGGAGATATCTGTACACTGACTGGTGTCTCTCAGTCCCTGTCTCTCAGGGAGCTTTATGTACACTGAGTGGTGTCTCTCAGGGAGATATCTGTACACTGAGTGTTGTCTCTCAGTCCCTCTCTCTCAGGGAGATATCTGTACACTGAGTGGTGTCTCTCAGTCCCTCTGTCTCAGGGAGATATCTGTACACTGACTGGTGTCTCTCAGTCCCTCTCTCTCAGGGAGATATCTGTACAATGAGTGGTGTCTCTCAGTCCCTGTCTCTCAGGGAGATATCAGTACACTGTGTGGTGTCTCTCAGTCCCTCTCTCTCAGGGAGATATCTGTACACTGACTGGTGTCTCTCAGTCCCTCTCTCTCAGGGTGGTATCTGTACACTGAGTGGTGTCTCTCAGTCCCTGTCTCTCAGGGAGATATCTGTACACTGACTGGTGTCTCTCAGTCCCTGTCTCTCAGGGAGCTTTATGTACACTGAGTGGTGTCTCTCAGGGAGATATCTGTACACTGACTGGTGTCTCTCAGTCCCTCTCTCTCAGGGAGATATCTGTATAATGAGTGGTGTCTCTCAGTCCCTGTCTCTCAGGGAGATATCAGTGCACTGTGTGGTGTCTCTCAGCCCCTCTCTCTCAGGGAGAGATCTGTGCACTGAGTGGTGTCTCACAGTCCCTCTCTCTCAGGGAGATATCTGTACACTGACTGGTGTCTCTCAGTCCCTGTCTCTCAGGGAGATATCTGTACACTGAGTGGTGTCTCTCAGTCCCTCTCTCTCAGGGAGATATCTGTACTCTGACTGGTGTCTCTCAGTCCCTGTCTCTGAGGGAGATATCTGTACACTGAGTGGTGTCTCTCAGTCCCTCTCTCTCAGGGAGATATCAGTGCACTGAGTGGTGTCTCTCAGTCCCTCTCTCTCAGGGAGATATCTGTACACTGACTGGTGTCTCTCAGTCCCTCTGTCTCAGGGAGATATCTGTACACTGACTGGTGTCTCTCAGTCCCTGTCTCTCAGGGAGATATATGTACACTGACTGGTGTCTCTCAGTCCCTCTCTCAGGGAGGTATCTGTACACTGAGTGGTGTCTCTCAGTCCCTGTCTCTCAGGGAGATATATGTGCACTGACTGGTGTCTCTCAGTCCTTGTCTCTCAGGGAGATATCTGTACACTGAGTGGTGTCTCTCAGTCCCTCTCTCTCAGGGAGATATCTGTTCACTGAGTGGTGTCTCTCAGTTCCTGTCTCTCAGGGAGATATCTGTACACTGAATGGTGTCTCTCAGTCCCTCTCTCTCAGGGAGATATCTGTACTCTGTCTGGTGTCTCTCAGTCCCTGTCTCTCAGGGAGATATCTGTGCACTGAGTGGTGTCTCTCAGTCCCTCTCTCTCAGGGAGATATCTGTGCACTGACTGGTGTCTCTCAGTCCCTGTCTCTCAGGGAGATATCTGTACACTGAGTGGTGTCTCTCAGGGAGATATCTGTACACTGAGTGTTGTCTCTCAGTCCCTCTCTCTCAGGGAGATATCTGTACACTGACTGGTGTCTCTCAGCCCCTCTCTCTCAGGGAGAGATCTGTGCACTGAGTGGTGTCTCACAGTCCCTCTCTCTCAGGGAGATATCTGTACACTGACTGGTGTCTCTCAGTCCCTGTCTCTCAGGGAGATATCTGTACACTGAGTGGTGTCTCTCAGTCCCTCTCTCTCAGGGAGATATCTGTACTCTGACTGGTGTCTCTCAGTCCCTGTCTCTGAGGGAGATATCTGTACACTGAGTGGTGTCTCTCAGTCCCTCTCTCTCAGGGAGATATCTGTACACTGACTGGTGTCTCTCAGTCCCTCTCTCTCAGGGAGATATCTGTGCACTGAGTGGTGTCTCTCAGTCCCTCTCTCTCAGGGAGACATCTGTACACTGAGTGGTGTCTCTCAGTCCCTGTCTCTCAGGGAGATATATGTACACTGACTGGTGTCACTCAGTCCCTCTCTCTCAGGGAGATATCTGTACACTGACTGGTGTCTCTCAGTCCCTCTCTCTCAGGGAGATATCTGTACACTGAGTGGTGTCTCACAGCCCCTGTCTCTCAGGGAGATATCTGTACACTGTCTGGTGTCTCTCAGTCCCTGTCTGTCAGGGAGATATCTGCACACTGAGTGGTGTCTCTCAGTCCCTGTCTCTCAGGGAGCTTTATGTACACTGACTGGTGTCTCTCAGGGAGATATCTGTACACTGACTGGTGTCTCTCAGTCCCTGTCTCTCAGGGAGCTTTATGTACACTGAGTGGTGTCTCTCAGTCCCTCTCTCTCAGGGAGATATCTACACACTGAGTGGTGTCTCTCAGTCCCTCTCTCTCAGGGAGATATATGTACACTGACTGGTGTCTCTCAGTCCCTCTCTCTCAGGGAGGTATCTGTACACTGAGTGGTGTCTCTCAGTCCCTGTCTCTCAGGGAGATATATGTACACTGACTGGTGTCTCTCAGTCCCTGTCTCTCAGGGAGATATCTGTACACTGAGTGGTGTCTCTCAGTCCCTCTCTCTCAGGGAGATATCTGTACAATGAGTGGTGTCTCTCAGTCCCTGTCTTTCAGGGAGATATCTGTACAGTGAGTGGTGTCTCTCAGTCCCTCTCTCTCAGGGAGATATCTGTACACTGACTGGTGTCTCTCAGTCCCTCTCTCTCAGGGAGATATCTGTACAATGAGTGGTGTCTCTCAGTCCCTGTCTCTCAGGGAGATATCAGTACACTGTGTGGTGTCTCTCAGTCCCTCTCTCTCAGGGAGATATCTGTACACTGACTGGTGTCTCTCAGTCCCTCTCTCTCAGGGTGGTATCTGTACACTGAGTGGTGTCTCTCAGTCCCTGTCTCTCAGGGAGATATCTGTACACTGACTGGTGTCTCTCAGTCCCTGTCTCTCAGGGAGCTTTATGTACACTGAGTGGTGTCTCTCAGGGAGATATCTGTACACTGAGTGTTGTCTCTCAGTCCCTCTCTCTCAGGGAGATATCTGTACACTGAGTGGTGTCTCTCAGTCCCTCTGTCTCAGGGAGATATCTGTACACTGACTGGTGTCTCTCAGTCCCTCTCTCTCAGGGAGATATCTGTACAATGAGTGGTGTCTCTCAGTCCCCGTCTCTCAGGGAGATATCAGTACACTGTGTGGTGTCTCTCAGTCCCTCTCTCTCAGGGAGATATCTGTACACTGACTGGTGTCTCTCAGTCCCTCTCTCTCAGGGTGGTATCTGTACACTGAGTGGTGTCTCACAGCCCCTGTCTCTCAGGGAGATATCTGTACACTGTCTGGTGTCTCTCAGTCCCTGTCTGTCAGGGAGATATCTGCACACTGAGTGGTGTCTCTCAGTCCCTGTCTCTCAGGGAGCTTTATGTACACTGAGTGGTGTCTCTCAGGGAGATATCTGTACACTGACTGGTGTCTCTCAGTCCCTGTCTCTCAGGGAGATATCTGTACAGTGAGTGGTGTCTCTCAGTCCCTCTCTCTCAGGGAGATATCTGTACACTGACTGGTGTCTCTCAGTCCCTCTCTCTCAGGGAGATATCTGTACAATGAGTGGTGTCTCTCAGTCCCTGTCTCTCAGGGAGATATCAGTACACTGTGTGGTGTCTCTCAGTCCCTCTCTCTCAGGGAGATATCTGTACAGTGAGTGGTGTCTCTCAGTCCCTCTCTCTCAGGGTGGTATCTGTACACTGAGTGGTGTCTCTCAGTCCCTGTCTCTCAGGGAGATATCTGTACACTGACTGGTGTCTCTCAGTCCCTGTCTCTCAGGGAGCTTTATGTACACTGAGTGGTGTCTCTCAGGGAGATATCTGTACACTGAGTGTTGTCTCTCAGTCCCTCTCTGTCAGGGAGATATCTGTACACTGAGTGGTGTCTCTCAGTCCCTCTGTCTCAGGGAGATATCTGTACACTGACTGGTGTCTCTCAGTCCCTCTCTCTCAGGGAGATATCTGTACAATGAGTGGTGTCTCTCAGTCCCTGTCTCTCAGGGAGATATCAGTACACTGTGTGGTGTCTCTCAGTCCCTCTCTCTCAGGGAAATATCTGTACACTGACAGGTGTCTCTCAGTCCCTCTCTCTCAGGGTGGTATCTGTACACTGAGTGGTGTCTCTCAGTCCCTGTCTCTCAGGGAGATATCTGTACACTGACTGGTGTCTCTCAGTCCCTGTCTCTCAGGGAGCTTTATGTACACTGAGTGGTGTCTCTCAGGGAGCTATCTGTACACTGACTGGTGTCTCTCAGTCCCTCTCTCTCAGGGAGATATCTGTACAATGAGTGGTGTCTCTCAGTCCCTGTCTCTCAGGGAGATATCAGTACACTGTGTGGTGTCTCTCAGTCCCTCTCTCTCAGGGAGAGATCTGTGCACTGAGTGGTGTCTCACAGTCCCTCTCTCTCAGGGAGATATCTGTACACTGACTGGTGTCTCTCAGTCCCTGTCTCTCAGGGAGATATCTGTACACTGAGTGGTGTCTCTCAGTCCCTCTCTCTCAGGGAGATATCTGTACTCTGACTGGTGTCTCTCAGTCCCTGTCTCTGAGGGAGATATCTGTACACTGAGTGGTGTCTCTCAGTCCCTCTCTCTCAGGGAGATATCTGTGCACTGAGTGGTGTCTCTCAGTCCCTCTCTCTCAGGGAGATATCTGTACACTGACTGGTGTCTCTCAGTCCCTCTGTCTCAGGGAGATATCTGTACACTGACTGGTGTCTCTCAGTCCCTGTCTCTCAGGGAGATATATGTACACTGACTGGTGTCTCTCAGTCCCTCTCTCAGTGAGGTATCTGTACACTGAGTGGTGTCTCTCAGTCCCTGTCTCTCAGGGAGATATATGTGCACTGACTGGTGTCTCTTAGTCCCTCTCTCTCAGGGAGATATCTGTACTCTGACTGGTGTCTCTCAGTCCCTGTCTCTCAGGGAGATATCTGTACACTGACTGGTGTCTCTCAGTCCCTCTCTCTCAGGGAGATATCTGTGCACTGACTGGTGTCTCTCAGTCCCTCTCTCTCAGGGAGGTATCTGTACACTGAGTGGTGTCTCTCAGTCCCTGTCTCTCAGGGACATATATGTACACTGACTGGTGTCTCTCAGTCCCTCTCTCTCAGGGAGATATCTGTACACTGACTGGTGTCTCTCAGTCCCTCTCTCTCAGGGAGATATCTGTACACTGAGTGGTGTCTCACAGCCCCTGTCTCTCAGGGAGATATCTGTACACTGACTGGTGTCTCTCAGTCCCTGTCTCTCAGGGTGAAATCTGTACACTGAGTGGTGTCTCTCAGTCCCTCTCTCTCAGGGAGATATCTGTACACTGACTGGTGTCTCTCAGTCCCTGTCTCTCAGGGAGATATCTGTACACTGAGTGGTGTCTCACAGTCCCTCTCTCTCAGGGAGATATCTGTACACTGACTGGTGTCTCTTAGTCCCTCTCTCTCAGGGAGATATCTGTACACTGACTGGTGTCTCTCAGTCCCTGTCTCTCAGGGAGATATCTGTACACTGAGTGGTGTCTCTCAGTCCCTCTCTCTCAGGGAGATATCTGTACACTGACTGGTGTCTCTCAGTCCCTGTCTCTCAGGGAGATATCTGTACACTGAGTGGTGTCTCACAGTCCCTCTCTCTCAGGGAGATATCTGTACACTGACTGGTGTCTCTCAGTCCCTCTCTCTCAGGGAGATATCTGTACACTGAGTGGTGTCTCTCAGTCCCTCTCTCTCAGGGAGATATATGTACACTGACTGGTGTCTCTCAGTCCCTCTCTCTCAGGGAGGTATCTGTACACTGAGTGGTGTCTCTCAGTCCCTGTCTCTCAGGGAGATATATGTACACTGACTGGTGTCTCTCAGTCCCTGTCTCTCAGGGAGATATCTGTACACTGAGTGGTGTCTCTCAGGGAGATATCTGTACACTGACTGGTGTCTCTCAGTCCCTCTCTCTCAGGGAGATATCTGTGCACTGAGTGGTGTCTCTCAGTCCCTCTCTCTCAGGGAGATATCTGTACACTGAGTGGTGTCTCTCAGTCCCTGTCTCTCAGGGAGATATATGTACACTGACTGGTGTCACTCAGTCCCTCTCTCTCAGGGAGATATCTGTACACTGACTGGTGTCTCTCAGTCCCTCTCTCTCAGGGAGATATCTGTACACTGAGTGGTGTCTCACAGCCCCTGCCTCTCAGGGAGATATCTGTACACTGTCTGGTGTCTCTCAGTCCCTGTCTGTCAGGGAGATATCTGCACACTGAGTGGTGTCTCTCAGTCCCTGTCTCTCAGGGAGCTTTATGTACACTGAGTGGTGTCTCTCAGGGAGATATCTGTACACTGACTGGTGTCTCTCAGTCCCTGTCTCTCAGGGAGCTTTATGTACACTGAGTGGTGTCTCACAGTCCCTCTCTCTCAGGGAGATATCTGTACACTGACTGGTGTCTCTCAGTCCCTGACTCTCAGGGAGATATCTACACACTGAGTGGTGTCTCTCAGTCCCTCTCTCTCAGGGAGATATCTGTACACTGAGTGGTGTCTCTCAGTCCCTCTCTCTCAGGGAGATATCTGTACACTGACTGGTGTCTCTCAGTCCCTCTCTCTCAGGGAGGTATCTGTACACTGAGTGGTGTCTCTCAGTCCCTGTCTCTCAGGGAGATATATGTACACTGACTGGTGTCTCTCAGTCCCTGTCTCTCAGGGAGATATCTGTACACTGAGTGGTGTCTCTCAGTCCCTCTCTCTCAGGGAGATATCTGTACAATGAGTGGTGTCTCTCAGTCCCTGTCTTTCAGGGAGATATCTGTACAGTGAGTGGTGTCTCTCAGTCCCTCTCTCTCAGGGAGATATCTGTACACTGACTGGTGTCTCTCAGTCCCTCTCTCTCAGGGAGATATCTGTACAATGAGTGGTGTCTCTCAGTCCCTGTCTCTCAGGGAGATATCAGTACACTGTGTGGTGTCTCTCAGTCCCTCTCTCTCAGGGAGATATCTGTACACTGACTGGTGTCTCTCAGTCCCTCTCTCTCAGGGTGGTATCTGTACACTGAGTGGTGTCTCTCAGTCCCTGTCTCTCAGGGAGATATCTGTACACTGACTGGTGTCTCTCAGTCCCTGTCTCTCAGGGAGCTTTATGTACACTGAGTGGTGTCTCTCAGGGAGATATCTGTACACTGAGTGTTGTCTCTCAGTCCCTCTCTCTCAGGGAGATATCTGTACACTGAGTGGTGTCTCTCAGTCCCTCTGTCTCAGGGAGATATCTGTACACTGACTGGTGTCTCTCAGTCCCTCTCTCTCAGGGAGATATCTGTACAATGAGTGGTGTCTCTCAGTCCCTGTCTCTCAGGGAGATATCAGTACACTGTGTGGTGTCTCTCAGTCCCTCTCTCTCAGGGAGATATCTGTACACTGACTGGTGTCTCTCAGTCCCTCTCTCTCAGGGTGGTATCTGTACACTGAGTGGTGTCTCACAGCCCCTGTCTCTCAGGGAGATATCTGTACACTGTCTGGTGTCTCTCAGTCCCTGTCTCTCAGGGAGATATCTGTACACTGAGTGGTGTCTCTCAGTCCCTCTCTCTCAGGGAGATATCTGTACTCTGACTGGTGTCTCTCAGTCCCTGTCTCTGAGGGAGATATCTGTACACTGAGTGGTGTCTCTCAGTCCCTCTCTCTCAGGGAGATATCTGTGCACTGAGTGGTGTCTCTCAGTCCCTCTCTCTCAGGGAGATATATGTACACTGACTGGTGTCTCTCAGTCCCTCTCTCAGGGAGGTATCTGTACACTGAGTGGTGTCTCTCAGTCCCTGTCTCTCAGGGAGATATATGTGCACTGACTGGTGTCTCTCAGTCCTTGTCTCTCAGGGAGATATCTGTACACTGAGTGGTGTCTCTCAGTCCCTCTCTCTCAGGGAGATATCTGTTCACTGAGTGGTGTCTCTCAGTTCCTGTCTCTCAGGGAGATATCTGTACACTGAATGGTGTCTCTCAGTCCCTCTCTCTTAGGGAGATATCTGTACTCTGACTGGTGTCTCTCAGTCCCTGTCTCTCAGGGAGATATCTGTGCACTGAGTGGTGTCTCTCAGTCCCTCTCTCTCAGGGAGATATCTGTGCACTGACTGGTGTCTCTCAGTCCCTGTCTCTCAGGGAGATATCTGTACACTGAGTGGTGTCTCTCAGGGAGATATCTGTACACTGAGTGTTGTCTCTCAGTCCCTCTCTCTCAGGGAGATATCTGTACACTGACTGGTGTCTCTCAGCCCCTCTCTCTCAGGGAGAGATCTGTGCACTGAGTGGTGTCTCACAGTCCCTCTCTCTCAGGGAGATATCTGTACACTGACTGGTGTCTCTCAGTCCCTGTCTCTCAGGGAGATATCTGTACACTGAGTGGTGTCTCTCAGTCCCTCTCTCTCAGGGAGATATCTGTACTCTGACTGGTGTCTCTCAGTCCCTGTCTCTGAGGGAGATATCTGTACACTGAGTGGTGTCTCTCAGTCCCTCTCTCTCAGGGAGATATCTGTACACTGACTGGTGTCTCTCAGTCCCTCTCTCTCAGGGAGATATCTGTGCACTGAGTGGTGTCTCTCAGTCCCTCTCTCTCAGGGAGATATCTGTACACTGAGTGGTGTCTGTCAGTCCCTGTCTCTCAGGGAGATATATGTACACTGACTGGTGTCACTCAGTCCCTCTCTCTCAGGGAGATATCTGTACACTGTCTGGTGTCTCTCAGTCCCTGTCTGTCAGGGAGATATCTGCACACTGAGTGGTGTCTCTCAGTCCCTGTCTCTCAGGGAGCTTTATGTACACTGAGTGGTGTCTCTCAGGGAGATATCTGTACACTGAGTGGTGTCTCTCAGTCCCTGTCTCTCAGGGAGCTTTATGTACACTGAGTGGTGTCTCACAGTCCCTCTCTCTCAGGGAGATATCTGTACACTGACTGGTGTCTCTCAGTCCCTGTCTCTCAGGGAGATATCTACACACTGAGTGGTGTCTCTCAGTCCCTCTCTCTCAGGGAGATATCTGTACACTGAGTGGTGTCTCTCAGTCCCTCTCTCTCAGGGAGATATCTGTACACTGACTGGTGTCTCTCAGTCCCTCTCTCTCAGGGAGGTATCTGTACACTGAGTGGTGTCTCTCAGTCCCTGTCTCTCAGGGAGATATATGTACACTGACTGGTGTCTCTCAGTCCCTCTCTCTCAGGGAGATATCTGTACACTGAGTGGTGTCTCTCAGTCCCTCTCTCTCAGGGAGATATCTGTACAATGAGTGGTGTCTCTCAGTCCCTGTCTTTCAGGGAGATATCTGTACAGTGAGTGGTGTCTCTCAGTCCCTCTCTCTCAGGGAGATATCTGTACACTGACTGGTGTCTCTCAGTCCCTCTCTCTCAGGGTGGTATCTGTACACTGAGTGGTGTCTCTCAGTCCCTGTCTCTCAGGGAGATATCTGTACACTGACTGGTGTCTCTCAGTCCCTGTCTCTCAGGGAGCTTTATGTACACTGAGTGGTGTCTCTCAGGGAGATATCTGTACACTGAGTGTTGTCTCTCAGTCCCTCTCTCTCAGGGAGATATCTGTACACTGAGTGGTGTCTCTCAGTCCCTCTGTCTCAGGGAGATATCTGTACACTGAGTGGTGTCTCTCAGTCCCTCTCTCTCAGGGAGATATCTGTACAATGAGTGGTGTCTCTCAGTCCCTGTCTCTCAGGGAGATATCAGTACACTGTGTGGTGTCTCTCAGTCCCTCTCTCTCAGGGAGATATCTGTACACTGACTGGTGTCTCTCAGTCCCTCTCTCTCAGGGTGGTATCTGTACACTGAGTGGTGTCTCACAGCCCCTGTCTCTCAGGGAGATATCTGTACACTGTCTGGTGTCTCTCAGTCCCTGTCTGTCAGGGAGATATCTGCACACTGAGTGGTGTCTCTCAGTCCCTGTCTCTCAGGGAGCTTTATGTACACTGAGTGGTGTCTCTCAGGGAGATATCTGTACACTGACTGGTGTCTCTCAGTCCCTGTCTCTCAGGGAGATATCTGTACAATGAGTGGTGTCTCTCAGTCCCTGTCTTTCAGGGAGATATCTGTACAGTGAGTGGTGTCTCTCAGTCCCTCTCTCTCAGGGAGATATCTGTACACTGACTGGTGTCTCTCAGTCCCTCTCTCTCAGGGAGATATCAGTACAATGAGTGGTGTCTCTCAGTCCCTGTCTCTCAGGGAGATATCAGTACACTGTGTGGTGTCTCTCAGTCCCTCTCTCTCAGGGAGATATCTGTACACTGACTGGTGTCTCTCAGTCCCTCTCTCTCAGGGTGGTATCTGTACACTGAGTGGTGTCTCTCAGTCCCTGTCTCTCAGGGAGATATCTGTACACTGACTGGTGTCTCTCAGTCCCTGTCTCTCAGGGAGCTTTATGTACACTGAGTGGTGTCTCTCAGGGAGATATCTGTACACTGAGTGTTGTCTCTCAGTCCCTCTCTCTCAGGGAGATATCTGTACACTGAGTGGTGTCTCTCAGTCCCTCTGTCTCAGGGAGATATCTGTACACTGACTGGTGTCTCTCAGTCCCTCTCTCTCAGGGAGATATCTGTACAATGAGTGGTGTCTCTCAGTCCCTGTCTCTCAGGGAGATATCAGTACACTGTGTGGTGTCTCTCAGTCCCTCTCTCTCAGGGAAATATCTGTACACTAACAGGTGTCTCTCAGTCCCTCTCTCTCAGGGTGGTATCTGTACACTGAGTGGTGTCTCTCAGTCCCTGTCTCTCAGGGAGATATCTGTACACTGACTGGTGTCTCTCAGTCCCTGTCTCTCAGGGAGCTTTATGTACACTGAGTGGTGTCTCTCAGGGAGATATCTGTACACTGACTGGTGTCTCTCAGTCCCTCTCTCTCAGGGAGATATCTGTACAATGAGTGGTGTCTCTCAGTCCCTGTCTCTCAGGGAGATATCAGTACACTGTGTGGTGTCTCTCAGTCCCTCTCTCTCAGGGAGAGATCTGTGCACTGAGTGGTGTCTCACAGTCCCTCTCTCTCAGGGAGATATCTGTACACTGACTGGTGTCTCTCAGTCCCTGTCTCTCAGGGAGATATCTGTACACTGAGTGGTGTCTCTCAGTCCCTCTCTCTCAGGGAGATATCTGTACTCTGACTGGTGTCTCTCAGTCCCTGTCTCTGAGGGAGATATCTGTACACTGAGTGGTGTCTCTCAGTCCCTCTCTCTCAGGGAGATATCTGTGCACTGAGTGGTGTCTCTCAGTCCCTCTCTCTCAGGGAGATATCTGTACACTGACTGGTGTCTCTCAGTCCCTCTGTCTCAGGGAGATATCTGTACACTGACTGGTGTCTCTCAGTCCCTGTCTCTCAGGGAGATATATGTACACTGACTGGTGTCTCTCAGTCCCTCTCTCAGGGAGGTATCTGTACACTGAGTGGTGTCTGTCAGTCCCTGTCTCTCAGGGAGATATATGTGCACTGACTGGTGTCTCTCAGTCCTTGTCTCTCAGGGAGATATCTGTACACTGAGTGGTGTCTCTCAGTCCCTCTCTCTCAGGGAGATATCTGTACACTGAGTGGTGTCTCTCAGTTCCTGTCTCTCAGGGAGATATCTGTACACTGAATGGTGTCTCTCAGTCCCTCTCTCTCAGGGAGATATCTGTACTCTGACTGGTGTCTCTCAATCCCTGTCTCTCAGGGAGATATCTGTGCACTGAGTGGTGTCTCTCAGTCCCTCTCTCTCAGGGAGATATCTGTGCACTGACTGGTGTCTCTCAGTCCCTCTCTCTCAGGGAGGTATCTGTACACTGAGTGGTGTCTCTCAGTCCCTGTCTCTCAGGGACATATATGTACACTGACTGGTGTCTCTCAGTCCCTCTCTCTCAGGGAGATATCTGTACACTGACTGGTGTCTCTCAGTCCCTCTCTCTCAGGGAGATATCTGTACACTGAGTGGTGTCTCACAGCCCCTGTCTCTCAGGGAGATATCTGTACACTGACTGGTGTCTCTCAGTCCCTGTCTCTCAGGGAGAAATCTGTACACTGAGTGGTGTCTCTCAGTCCCTCTCTCTCAGGGAGATATCTGTACACTGACTGGTGTCTCTCAGTCCCTGTCTCTCAGGGAGATATCTGTACACTGAGTGGTGTCTCACAGTCCCTCTCTCTCAGGGAGATATCTGTACACTGACTGGTGTCTCTTAGTCCCTCTCTCTCAGGGAGATATCTGTACACTGACTGGTGTCTCTCAGTCCCTGTCTCTCAGGGAGATATCTGTACACTGAGTGGTGTCTCTCAGTCCCTCTCTCTCAGGGAGATATCTGTACACTGACTGGTGTCTCTCAGTCCCTGTCTCTCAGGGAGATATCTGTACACTGAGTGGTGTCTCACAGTCCCTCTCTCTCAGGGAGATATATGTACACTGACTGGTGTCTCTCAGTCCCTGTCACTCAGGGTGGTATCTGTACACTGAGTGGTGTCTCTCAGTCCCTGTCTCTCAGGGAGATATCTGTACACTGACTGGTGTCTCTCAGTCCCTGTCTCTCAGGGAGCTTTATGTACACTGAGTGGTGTCTCTCAGGGAGATATCTGTACACTGAGTGTTGTCTCTCAGTCCCTCTCTCTCAGGGAGATATCTGTACACTGACTGGTGTCTCTCAGCCCCTCTCTCTCAGGGAGAGATCTGTGCACTGAGTGGTGTCTCACAGTCCCTCTCTCTCAGGGAGATATCTGTACACTGACTGGTGTCTCTCAGTCCCTGTCTCTCAGGGAGATATCTGTACACTGAGTGGTGTCTCTCAGTCCCTCTCTCTCAGGGAGATATCTGTACTCTGACTGGTGTCTCTCAGTCCCTGTCTCTGAGGGAGATATCTGTACACTGAGTGGTGTCTCTCAGTCCCTCTCTCTCAGGGAGATATCTGTAGACTGACTGGTGTCTCTCAGTCCCTCTCTCTCAGGGAGATATCTGTGCACTGAGTGGTGTCTCTCAGTCCCTCTCTCTCAGGGAGATATCTGTACACTGAGTGGTGTCTCTCAGTTCCTGTCTCTCAGGGAGATATATGTACACTGACTGGTGTCTCTCAGTCCCTCTCTCTCAGGGAGATATCTGTACACTGACTGGTGTCTCTCAGTCCCTCTCTCTCAGGGAGATATCTGTACACTGAGTGGTGTCTCACAGCCCCTGTCTCTCAGGGAGATATCTGTACACTGTCTGGTGTCTCTCAGTCCCTGTCTGTCAGGGAGATATCTGCACACTGAGTGGTGTCTCTCAGTCCCTGTCTCTCAGGGAGCTTTATGTACACTGAGTGGTGTCTTTCAGGGAGATATCTGTACACTGACTGGTGTCTCTCAGTCCCTGTCTCTCAGGGAGCTTTATGTACACTGAGTGGTGTCTCTCAGTCCCTCTCTCTCAGGGAGATATCTGTACACTGACTGGTGTCTCTCAGTCCCTCTCTCTCAGGGAGATATCTGTACACTGAGTGGTGTCTCACAGTCCCTCTCTCTCAGGGAGATATCTGTACACTGACTGGTGTCTCTCAGTCCCTGTCTCTCAGGGAGATATCTACACACTGAGTGGTGTCTCTCAGTCCCTCTCTCTCAGGGAGATATCTGTACAGTGAGTGGTGTCTCTCAGTCCCTCTCTCTCAGGGAGATATCTGTACACTGACTGGTGTCTCTCAGTCCCTCTCTCTCAGGGAGGTATCTGTACACTGAGTGGTGTCTCTCAGTCCCTGTCTCTCAGGGAGATATATGTACACTGACTGGTGTCTCTCAGTCCCTGTCTCTCAGGGAGATATCTGTACACTGAGTGGTGTCTCTCAGTCCCTCTCTCTCAGGGAGATATCTGTTCAATGAGTGGTGTCTCTCAGTCCCTGTCTTTCAGGGAGCTTTATGTACACTGAGTGGTGTCTCTCAGGGAGATATCTGTACACTGAGTGTTGTCTCTCAGTCCCTCTCTCTCAGGGAGATATCTGTACACTGACTGGTGTCTCTCAGCCCCTCTCTCTCAGGGAGATATCTGTGCACTGAGTGGTGTCTCACAGTCCCTCTCTCTCAGTGAGATATCTGTACACTGACTGGTGTCTCTCAGTCCCTGTCTCTCAGGGAGATATCTGTACACTGAGTGGTGTCTCTCAGTCCCTCTCTCTGAGGGAGATATCTGTACTCTGACTGGTGTCTCTCAGTCCCTGTCTCTGAGGGAGATATCTGTACACTGAGTGGTGTCTCTCAGTCCCTGTCTCTCAGGGAGATATCTGTACACTGACTGGTGTCTCTCAGTCCCTCTCTCTCAGGGAGATATCTGTACACTGAGTGGTGTCTCTCAGTCCCTCTCTCTCAGGGAGATATCTGTACACTGAGTGGTGTCTCTCAGTCCCTGTCTCTCAGGGAGATATATGTACACTGACTGGTGTCTCTCAGTCCCTCTCTCTCAGGGAGATATCTGTACACTGACTGGTGTCTCTCAGTCCCTCTCTCTCAGGGAGATATCTGTACACTGAGTGGTGTCTCTCAGTCCCTCTCTCTCAGGGAGATATCTGTACACTGACTGGTGTCTCTCAGTCCCTCTCTCTCAGGGAGATATCTGTACACTGACTGGTGTCTCTCAGTCCCTCTCTCTCAGGGAGATATCTGTACACTGAGTGGTGTCTCACAGCCCCTGTCTCTCAGGGAGATATCTGTACACTGACTGGTGTCTCTCAGTCCCTGTCTGTCAGGGAGATATCTTTTCACTGAGTGGTGTCTCTCAGTCCCTGTCTCTCAAGGAGCTTTATGTACACTGAGTGGTGTCTCTCAGTCCCTCTCTCTCAGGGAGATATCTGTACACTGACTGGTGTCTCTCAGTCCCTCTCTCTCAGGGAGATATCTGTACACTGAGTGGTGTCTCTCAGTCCCTCTCTCTCAGGGAGATATCTGTACACTGACTGGTGTCTCTCAGTCCCTCTCTCTCAGGGAGATATCTGTACACTGACTGGTGTCTCTCAGTCCCTCTCTCTCAGGGAGATATCTGTACACTGAGTGGTGTCTCACAGCCCCTGTCTCTCAGGGAGATATCTGTACACTGACTGGTGTCTCTCAGTCCCTGTCTGTCAGGGAGATATCTTTTCACTGAGTGGTGTCTCTCAGTCCCTGTCTCTCAAGGAGCTTTATGTACACTGAGTGGTGTCTCTCAGTCCCTCTCTCTCAGGGAGATATCTGTACACTGACTGGTGTCTCTCAGTCCCTGTCTCTCAGGGAGATATATGTACACTGACTGGTGTCTCTCAGTCCCTCTCTCTCAGGGAGATATCTGTACACTGACTGGTGTCTCTCAGTCCCTCTCTCTCAGGGAGATATCTGTACACTGAGTGGTGTCTCTCAGTCCCTCTCTCTCAGGGAGATATCTGTACACTGACTGGTGTCTCTCAGTCCCTCTCTCTCAGGGAGATATCTGTACACTGAGTGGTGTCTCACAGCCCCTGTCTCTCAGGGAGATATCTGTACACTGTCTGGTGTCTCTCAGTCCCTGTCTGTCAGGGAGATATCTACACACTGAGTGGTGTCTCTCAGTCCCTGTCTCTCAGGGAGATATCTGTACACTGAGTGGTGTCTCTCAGTCCCTCTCTCTCAGGGAGATATCTGTACACTGACTGGTGTCTCTCAGTCCCTCTCTCTCAGGGAGATATCTGTACACTGACTGGTGTCTCTCAGTCCCTCTCTCTCAGGGAGATATCTGTACACTGAGTGGTGTCTCACAGCCCCTGTCTCTCAGGGAGATATCTGTACACTGACTGGTGTCTCTCAGTCCCTGTCTGTCAGGGAGATATCTTTTCACTGAGTGGTGTCTCTCAGTCCCTGTCTCTCAAGGAGCTTTATGTACACTGAGTGGTGTCTCTCAGTCCCTCTCTCTCAGGGAGATATCTGTACACTGACTGGTGTCTCTCAGTCCCTCTCTCTCAGGGAGATATCTGTACACTGACTGGTGTCTCTCAGTCCCTCTCTCTCAGGGAGGTATCTGTACACTGAGTGGTGTCTCTCAGTCCCTGTCTCTCAGGGAGATATATGTACACTGACTGGTGTCTCTCAGTCCCTGTCTCTCAGGGAGATATCTGTACACTGAGTGGTGTCTCTCAGTCCCTCTCTTTCAGGGAGATATCTGTACAATGAGTGGTGTCTCTCAGTCCCTGTCTCTCAGGGAGATATCTGTACACTGAGTGGTGTCTCTCAGTCCCTCTCTTTCAGGGAGATATCTGTACAGTGAGTGGTGTCTCTCAGTCCCTCTCTCTCAGGGAGATATCTGTACTCTGACTGGTGTCTCTCAGTCCCTGTCTCTCAGGGAGATATCTGTACAGTGAGTGGTGTCTCTCAGTCCCTCTCTCTCAGGGAGATATCTGTACTCTGACTGGTGTCTCTCAGTCCCTGTCTCTCAGGGAGATATCTGTACACTGAGTGGTGTCTCTCAGTCCCTCTCTCTCAGGGAGATATCTGTACTCTGACTGGTGTCTCTCAGTCCCTGTCTCTCAGGGAGATATCTGTACACTGAGTGGTGTCTCTCAGTCCCTGTTTCTCAGGGAGATATATGTACACTGACTGGTGTCTCTCAGTCCCTCTCTCTCAGGGAGATATCTGTACACTGACTGGTGTCTCTCAGTCCCTCTCTCTCAGGGAGATATCTGTACACTGAGTGGTGTCGCACAGCCCCTGTCTCTCAGGGAGATATCTGTACACTGTCTGGTGTCTCTCAGTCCCTGTCTGTCAGGGAGATATCTATACACTGAGTGGTGTCTCTCAGTCCCTCTCTCTCAGGGAGATATCTGTACACTGACTGGTGTCTCACAGTCCCTCTCTCTCAGGGAGATATCTGGACACTGACTGGTGTCTCTCAGTCCCTGTCTCTCAGGGAGCTTTATGTACACTGAGTGGTGTCTCTCAGGGAGATATCTGTACACTGACTGGTGTCTCTCAGTCCCTGTCTCTCAGGGAGCTTTATGTACACTGAGTGGTGTCTCACAGTCCCTCTCTCTCAGGGAGATATCTGTACACTGACTGGTGTCTCTCAGTCCCTGTCTCTCAGGGAGATATCTGTACACTGAGTGGTGTCTCTCAGTCCCTCTCTCTCAGGGAGATATCTGTACACTGAGTGGTGTCTCTCAGTCCCTCTGTCTCCGGGAGATATCTGTACACTGACTGGTGTCTCTCAGTCCCTGTCTCTCAGGGAGATATATGTACACTGACTGGTGTCTCTCAGTCCCTCTCTCTCAGGGAGATATCTGTACACTGACTGGTGTCTCTCAGTCCCTCTCTCTCAGGGAGATATCTGTACACTGAGTGGTGTCTCTCAGTCCCTCTCTCTCAGGGAGATATCTGTACACTGACTGGTGTCTCTCAGTCCCTCTCTCTCAGGGAGATATCTGTACACTGAGTGGTGTCTCACAGCCCCTGTCTCTCAGGGAGATATCTGTACACTGTCTGGTGTCTCTCAGTCCCTGTCTGTCAGGGAGATATCTACACACTGAGTGGTGTCTCTCAGTCCCTGTCTCTCAGGGAGCTTTATGTACACTGAGTGGTGTCTCTCAGTCCCTCTCTCTCAGGGAGATATTTGTACACTGACTGGTGTCTCTCAGTCCCTCTCTCTCAGGGAGATATCTGTACACTGACTGGTGTCTCTCAGTCCCTCTCTCTCAGGGAGATATCTGTACACTGACTGGTGTCTCTCAGTCCCTCTCTCTCAGGGAGATATCTGTACACTGAGTGGTGTCTCTCAGTCCCTGTCTCTCAGGGAGATATCTGTACACTGACTGGTGTCTCTCAGTCCCTGTCTGTCAGGGAGATATCTTTTCACTGAGTGGTGTCTCTCAGTCCCTGTCTCTCAGGGAGCTTTATGTACACTGAGTGGTGTCTCTCAGTCCCTCTCTCTCAGGGAAATATCTGTACACTTACTGGTGTCTCTCAGTCCCTGTCTCTCAGGGAGATATCTGTACACTGACTGGTGTCTCTCAATCCCTCTCTCTCCGGGAGATATATGTACACTGACTGGTGTCTCTCAGTCCCTCTCTCTCAGGGAGGTATCTGTACACTGAGTGGTGTCTCTCAGTCCCTGTCTCTCAGGGAGATATATGTACACTGACTGGTGTCTCTCAGTCCCTGTCTCTCAGGGAGATATCTGTACACTGAGTGGTGTCTCTCAGTCCCTCTCTTTCAGGGAGATATCTGTACAATGAGTGGTGTCTCTCAGTCCCTGTCTCTCAGGGAGATATCTGTACAGTGAGTGGTGTCTCTCAGTCCCTCTCTCTCAGGGAGATATCTGTACTCTGACTGGTGTCTCTCAGTCCCTGTCTCTCAGGGAGATATCTGTACACTGAGTGGTGTCTCTCAGTCCCTCTCTCTCAAGGAGATATCTGTACACTGACTGGTGTCTCTCAGTCCCTCTCTCTCAGGGAGGTATCTGTACACTGAGTGGTGTCTCTCAGTCCCTGTCACTCAGGGAGATATCTGTACACTGAGTGGTGTCTCTCAGTCCCTGTCTCTCAGTGAGCTTTATGTACACTGAGTGGTGTCTCTCAGGGAGATATCTGTACACTGAGTGGTGTCTCTCAGTCCCTCTCTCTCAGAGAGATATCTGTACACTGACTGGTGTCTCTCAGCCCCTCTCTCTCAGGGAGATATCTGTGCACTGAGTGGTGTCTCACAGTCCCTCTCTCTCAGGGAGATATCTGTACACTGACTGGTGTCTCTCAGTCCCTGTCTCTCAGGGAGATATCTGTACACTGAGTGGTGTCTCTCAGTCCCTCTCTCTCAGGGAGATATCTGTACTCTGACTGGTGTCTCTCAGTCCCTGTCTCTGAGGGAGATATCTGTACACTGAGTGGTGTCTCTCAGTCCCACTCTCTCAGGGAGATATCTGTACACTGACTGGTGTCTCTCAGTCCCTCTCTCTCAGGGAGATATCTGTACACTGAGTGGTGTCTCTCAGTCCCTCTCTCTCAGGGAGATATCTGTACACTGAGTGGTGTCTCTCAGTCCCTGTCTCTCAGGGAGATATATGTACACTGAGTGGTGTCTCTCAGTCCCTCTCTCTCAGGGAGATATCTGTACACTGACTGGTGTCTCTCAGTCCCTGTCTCTCAGGGAGCTTTATGTACACTGAGTGGTGTCTCTCAGGGAGATATCTGTACACTGACTGGTGTCTCTCAGTCCCTGTCTCTCAGGGAGCTTTATGTACACTGAGTGGTGTCTCACAGTCCCTCTCTCTCAGGGATATATCTGTACACTGACTGGTGTCTCTCAGTCCCTGTCTCTCAGGGAGATATCTGTACACTGACTGGTGTCTCTCAGTCCCTCTCTCTCAGGGAGATATCTGTACACTGACTGGTGTCTCTCAGTCCCTCTCTCTCAGGGAGATATCTGTACACTGAGTGGTGTCTCTCAGTCCCTCTCTCTCAGGGAGATATCTCTACACTGACTGGTGTCTCTCAGTCCCTGTCTCTCAGGGAGCTTTATGTACACTGAGTGGTGTCTCTCAGGGAGATATCTGTACACTGACTGGTGTCTCTCAGTCCCTGTCTCTCAGGGAGCTTTATGTACACTGAGTGGTGTCTCTCAGTCCCTCTGTCTCAGGGAGATATCTGTACACTGACTGGTGTCTCTCAGTCCCTGTCTCTCAGGGAGATATATGTACACTGACTGGTGTCTCTCAGTCCCTCTCTCTCAGGGAGATATCTGTACTCTGACTGGTGTCTCTCAGTCCCTGTCTCTCAGGGAGATATCTGTACACTGTGTGGTGTCTCTCAGTCCCTCTCTCTCAGGGAGATATCTGTACTCTGACTGGTGTCTCTCAGTCCCTGTCTCTCAGGGAGATATCTGTACACTGAGTGGTGTCTCTCAGTCCCTCTCTCTCAAGGAGATATCTGTACACTGACTGGTGTCTCTCAGTCCCTCTCTCTCAGGGAGGTATCTGTACACTGAGTGGTGTCTCTCAGTCCCTGTCACTCAGGGAGATATCTGTACACTGAGTGGTGTCTCTCAGTCCCTGTCTCTCAGTGAGCTTTATGTACACTGAGTGGTGTCTCTCAGGGAGATATCTGTACACTGAGTGGTGTCTCTCAGTCCCTCTCTCTCAGAGAGATATCTGTACACTGACTGGTGTCTCTCAGCCCCTCTCTCTCAGGGAGATATCTGTGCACTGAGTGGTGTCTCACAGTCCCTCTCTCTCAGGGAGATATCTGTACACTGACTGGTGTCTCTCAGTCCCTGTCTCTCAGGGAGATATCTGTACACTGAGTGGTGTCTCTCAGTCCCTCTCTCTCAGGGAGATATCTGTACTCTGACTGGTGTCTCTCAGTCCCTGTCTCTGAGGGAGATATCTGTACACTGAGTGGTGTCTCTCAGTCCCACTCTCTCAGGGAGATATCTGTACACTGACTGGTGTCTCTCAGTCCCTCTCTCTCAGGGAGATATCTGTACACTGAGTGGTGTCTCTCAGTCCCTCTCTCTCAGGGAGATATCTGTACACTGAGTGGTGTCTCTCAGTCCCTGTCTCTCAGGGAGATATATGTACACTGAGTGGTGTCTCTCAGTCCCTCTCTCTCAGGGAGATATCTGTACACTGACTGGTGTCTCTCAGTCCCTGTCTCTCAGGGAGCTTTATGTACACTGAGTGGTGTCTCTCAGGGAGATATCTGTACACTGACTGGTGTCTCTCAGTCCCTGTCTCTCAGGGAGCTTTATGTACACTGAGTGGTGTCTCACAGTCCCTCTCTCTCAGGGATATATCTGTACACTGACTGGTGTCTCTCAGTCACTGTCTCTCAGGGAGATATCTGTACACTGACTGGTGTCTCTCAGTCCCTCTCTCTCAGGGAGATATCTGTACACTGACTGGTGTCTCTCAGTCCCTCTCTCTCAGGGAGATATCTGTACACTGAGTGGTGTCTCTCAGTCCCTCTCTCTCAGGGAGATATCTCTACACTGACTGGTGTCTCTCAGTCCCTGTCTCTCAGGGAGCTTTATGTACACTGAGTGGTGTCTCTCAGGGAGATATCTGTACACTGACTGGTGTCTCTCAGTCCCTGTCTCTCAGGGAGCTTTATGTACACTGAGTGGTGTCTCTCAGTCCCTCTGTCTCAGGGAGATATCTGTACACTGACTGGTGTCTCTCAGTCCCTGTCTCTCAGGGAGATATATGTACACTGACTGGTGTCTCTCAGTCCCTCTCTCAGGGAGGTATCTGTACACTGACTGGTGTCTCTCAGTCCCTGTCTCTCAGGGAGATATCTGTACACTGAGTGGTGTCTCTCAGTCCCTCTCTCTCAGGGAGATATCTGTACTCTGACTGGTGTCTCTCAGTCCCTGTCTCTGAGGGAGATATCTGTACACTGACTGGTGTCTCTCAGTCCCTCTCTCTCAGGGAGATATCTGTACACTGACTGGTGTCTCTCAGTCCCTCTCTCTCAGGGAGATATCTGGACACTGAGTGGTGTCTCACAGCCCCTGTCTCTCAGGGAGATATCTGTACACTGTCTGGTGTCTCTCAGTCCCTGTCTCTCAGGGAGCTTTATGTACACTGAATGGTGTCTCTCAGGGAGATATCTGTACACTGACTGGTGTCTCTCAGTCCCTGTTTCTCAGGCAGCTTTATGTACACTGTGTGGTGTCTCTCAGTCCCTCTCTCTCAGGGAGATATTTGTGCACTGACTGGTGTCTCTCAGTCCCTCTCTCTCAGGGCGATATCTGTACACTGACTGGTGTCTCTCAGTCCCTCTCTCTCAGGGAGATATCTGTACACTGACTGGTGTCTCTCAGTCCCTCTCTCTCAGGGAGATATCTGTACACTGAGTGGTGTCTCACAGCCCCTGTCTCTCAGGGAGATATCTGTACACTGACTGGTGTCTCTCAGTCCCTGTCCGTCAGGGAGATATCTTTTCACTGAGTGGTTTCTCTCAGTCCCTGTATCTCAGGGAGCTTTATGTACACTGAGTGGTGTCTCTCAGTCCCTCTCTCTCAGGGAGATATCTGTACACTGACTGGTGTCTCTCAGTCCCTCTCTCTCAGGGAGATATCTGTACACTGACTGGTGTCTCTCAGTCCCTCTCTCTCCGGGAGATATATGTACACTGACTGGTGTCTCTCAGTCCCTCTCACTCAGGGAGGTATCTGTACACTGAGTGGTGTCTCTCAGTCCCTGTCTCTCAGGGAGATATATGTACACTGACTGGTGTCTCTCAGTCCCTGTCTCTCAGGGAGATATCTGTACACTGAGTGGTGCCTCTCAGTCCCTCTCTTTCAGGGAGATATCTGTACAATGAGTGGTGTCTCTCAGTCCCTGTCTCTCAGGGAGATATCTGTACAGTGAGTGGTGTCTCTCAGTCCCTCTCTCTCAGGGAGATATCTGTACTCTGACTGGTGTCTCTCAGTCCCTGTCTCTCAGGGAGATATCTGTACACTGAGTGGTGTCTCTCAGTCCCTCTCTCTCAAGGAGATATCTGTACACTGACTGGTGTCTCTCAGTCCCTCTCTCTCAGGGAGGTATCTGTACACTGAGTGGTGTCTCTCAGTCCCTGTCACTCAGGGAGATACCTGTACACTGACTGGTGTCTCTCAGTCCCTGTCTCTCAGTGAGCTTTATGTACACTGAGTGGTGTCTCTCAGGGAGATATCTGTACACTGAGTGGTGTCTCTCAGTCCCTCTCTCTCAGGGAGATATCTGTACACTGACTGGTGTCTCTCAGCCCCTCTCTCTCAGGGAGATATCTGTACACTGACTGGTGTCTCTCAGCCCCTCTCTCTCAGGGAGATATCTGTGCACTGAGTGGTGTCTCACAGTCCCTCTCTCTCAGGGAGATATCTGTACACTGACTGGTGTCTCTCAGTCCCTGTCTCTCAGGGAGATATCTGTACACTGAGTGGTGTCTCTCAGTCCCTCTCTGTCAGGGAGATATCTGTACTCTGACTGGTGTCTCTCAGTCCCTGTCTCTGAGGGAGATATCTGTACACTGAGTGGTGTCTCTCAGTCCCTCTCTCTCAGGGAGATATCTGTACACTGACTGGTGTCTCTCAGTCCCTCTCTCTCAGGGAGATATCTGTACACTGAGTGGTGTCTCTCAGTCCCTCTCTCTCAGGGAGATATCTGTACACTGAGTGGTGTCTCTCAGTCCCTCTCTCTCAGGGAGATATATGTACACTGACTGGTGTCTCTCAGTCCCTCTCTCTCAGGGAGATATCTGTACACTGACTGGTGTCTCTCAGTCCCTCTCTCTCAGGGAGATATCTGTACACTGAGTGGTGTCTCACAGCCCCTGTCTCTCAGGGAGATATCTGTACACTGTCTGGTGTCTCTCAGTCCCTGTCTGTCAGGGAGATATCTATACACTGAGTGGTGTCTCTCAGTCCCTCTCTCTCAGGGAGATATCTGTACACTGACTGGTGTCTCACAGTCCCTCTCTCTCAGGGAGATATCTGTACACTGACTGGTGTCTCTCAGTCCCTGTCTCTCAGGGAGCTTTATGTACACTGAGTGGTGTCTCTCAGGGAGATATCTGTACACTGAGTGGTGTCTCTCAGTCCCTCTCTCTCAGAGAGATATCTGTACACTGACTGGTGTCTCTCAGCCCCTCTCTCTCAGGGAGATATCTGTGCACTGAGTGGTGTCTCACAGTCCCTCTCTCTCAGGGAGATATCTGTACACTGACTGGTGTCTCTCAGTCCCTGTCTCTCAGGGAGATATCTGTACACTGAGTGGTGTCTCTCAGTCCCTCTCTCTCAGGGAGATATCTGTACTCTGACTGGTGTCTCTCAGTCCCTGTCTCTGAGGGAGATATCTGTACACTGAGTGGTGTCTCTCAGTCCCACTCTCTCAGGGAGATATCTGTACACTGACTGGTGTCTCTCAGTCCCTCTCTCTCAGGGAGATATCTGTACACTGAGTGGTGTCTCTCAGTCCCTCTCTCTCAGGGAGATATCTGTACACTGAGTGGTGTCTCTCAGTCCCTGTCTCTCAGGGAGATATATGTACACTGACTGGTGTCTCTCAGTCCCTCTCTCTCAGGGAGATATCTGTACACTGACTGGTGTCTCTCAGTCCCTCTCTCTCAGGGAGATATCTGTACACTGAGTGGTGTCTCACAGCCCCTGTCTCTCAGGGAGATATCTGTACACTGTCTGGTGTCTCTCAGTCCCTGTCTGTCAGGGAGATATCTATACACTGAGTGGTGTCTCTCAGTCCCTCTCTCTCAGGGAGATATCTGTACACTGACTGGTGTCTCACAGTCCCTCTCTCTCAGGGAGATATCTGTACACTGACTGGTGTCTCTCAGTCCCTGTCTCTCAGGGAGCTTTATGTACACTGAGTGGTGTCTCTCAGGGAGATATCTGTACACTGACTGGTGTCTCTCAGTCCCTGTCTCTCAGGGAGCTTTATGTACACTGAGTGGTGTCTCACAGTCCCTCTCTCTCAGGGATATATCTGTACACTGACTGGTGTCTCTCAGTCCCTGTCTCTCAGGGAGATATCTGTACACTGACTGTTGTCTCTCAGTCCCTCTCTCTCAGGGAGATATCTGTACACTGACTGGTGTCTCTCAGTCCCTGTCTCTCAGAGAGCTTTATGTACACTGAGAGGTGTCTCTCAGTCCCTCTGTCTCAGGGAGATATCTGTACACTGACTGGTGTCTCTCAGTCCCTGTCTCTCAGGGAGATATATGTACACTGACTGGTGTCTCTCAGTCCCTCTCTCAGGGAGGTATCTGTTCACTGACTGGTGTCTCTCAGTCCCTGTCTCTCAGGGAGATATCTGTACACTGAGTGGTGTCTCTCAGTCCCTCTCTCTCAGGGAGATATCTGTACTCTGACTGGTGTCTCTCAGTCCCTGTCTCTGAGGGAGATATCTGTACACTGAGTGGTGTCTCTCAGTCCCTCTCTCTCAGGGAGATATCTGTACACTGACTGGTGTCTCTCAGTCCCTCTCTCTCAGGGAGATATCTGTACACTGAGTGGTGTCTCTCAGTCCCTCTCTCTCAGGGAGATATCTGTACACTGAGTGGTGTCTCTCAGTCCCTGTCTCTCAGGGAGATATATGTACACTGACTGGTGTCTCTCAGTCCCTCTCTCTCAGGGAGATATCTGTACACTGACTGGTGTCTCTCAGTCCCTCTCTCTCAGGGAGATATCTGTACACTGAGTGGTGTCTCACAGCCCCTGTCTCTCAGGGAGATATCTGTACACTGTCTGGTGTCTCTCAGTCCCTGTCTGTCAGGGAGATATCTATACACTGAGTGGTGTCTCTCAGTCCCTCTCTCTCAGGGAGATATCTGTACACTGACTGGTGTCTCACAGTCCCTCTCTCTCAGGGAGATATCTGTACACTGACTGGTGTCTCTCAGTCCCTGTCTCTCAGGGAGCTTTATGTACACTGAGTGGTGTCTCTCAGGGAGATATCTGTACACTGACTGGTGTCTCTCAGTCCCTGTCTCTCAGGGAGCTTTATGTACACTGAGTGGTGTCTCACAGTCCCTCTCTCTCAGGGAGATATCTGTACACTGACTGGTGTCTCTCAGTCCCTGTCTCTCAGGGAGATATCTGTACACTGAGTGGTGTCTCTCAGTCCCTCTCTCTCAGGGAGATATCTGTACACTGAGTGGTGTCTCTCAGTCCCTGTCTCTCAGGGAGATATATGTACACTGACTGGTGTCTCTCAGTCCCTCTCTCTCAGGGAGATATCTGTACACTGACTGGTGTCTCTCAGTCCCTCTCTCTCAGGGAGATATCTGTACACTGAGTGGTGTCTCTCAGTCCCTCTCTCTCAGGGAGATATCTGTACACTGACTGGTGTCTCTCAGTCCCTGTCTCTCAGGGAGCTTTATGTACACTGAGTGGTGTCTCTCAGGGAGATATCTGTACACTGACTGGTGTCTCTCAGTCCCTGTCTCTCAGAGAGCTTTATGTACACTGAGAGGTGTCTCTCAGTCCCTCTGTCTCAGGGAGATATCTGTACACTGACTGGTGTCTCTCAGTCCCTGTCTCTCAGGGAGATATATGTACACTGACTGGTGTCTCTCAGTCCCTCTCTCAGGGAGGTATCTGTTCACTGACTGGTGTCTCTCAGTCCCTGTCTCTCAGGGAGATATCTGTACACTGAGTGGTGTCTCTCAGTCCCTCTCTCTCAGGGAGATATCTGTACTCTGACTGGTGTCTCTCAGTCCCTGTCTCTGAGGGAGATATCTGTACACTGAGTGGTGTCTCTCAGTCCCTCTCTCTCAGGGAGATATCTGTACACTGACTGGTGTCTCTCAGTCCCTCTCTCTCAGGGAGATATCTGTACACTGAGTGGTGTCTCTCAGTCCCTCTCTCTCAGGGAGATATCTGTACACTGAGTGGTGTCTCTCAGTCCCTGTCTCTCAGGGAGATATATGTACACTGACTGGTGTCTCTCAGTCCCTCTCTCTCAGGGAGATATCAGTACACTGACTGGTGTCTCTCAGTCCCTCTCTCTCAGGGAGATATCTGGACACTGAGTGGTGTCTCACAGCCCCTGTCTCTCAGGGAGATATCTGTACACTGTCTGGTGTCTCTCAGTCCCTGTCTGTCAGGGAGATATCTACACACTGAGTGGTGTCTCTCAGTCCCTGTCTCTCAGGGAGCTTTATGTACACTGAATGGTGTCTCTCAGGGAGATATCTGTACACTGACTGGTGTCTCTCAGTCCCTGTTTCTCAGGCAGCTTTATGTACACTGAGTGGTGTCTCTCAGTCCCTCTCTCTCAGGGAGATATTTGTGCACTGACTGGTGTCTCTCAGTCCCTCTCTCTCAGGGAGATATCTGTACACTGACTGGTGTCTCTCAGTCCCTCTCTCTCAGGGAGATATCTGTACACTGACTGGTGTCTCTCAGCCCCTGTCTCTCAGGGAGATATCTGTACACTGACTGGTGTCTCTCAGTCCCTGTCCGTCAGGGAGATATCTTTTCACTGAGTGGTGTCTCTCAGTCCCTGTCTCTCAGGGAGCTTTATGTACACTGAGTGGTGTCTCTCAGTCCCTCTCTCTCAGGGAGATATCTGTACACTGACTGGTGTCTCTCAGTCCCTCTCTCTCAGGGAGATATCTGTACACTGACTGGTGTCTCTCAGTCCCTCTCTCTCCGGGAGATATATGTACACTGACTGGTGTCTCTCAGTCCCTCTCTCTCAGGGAGGTATCTGTACACTGAGTGGTGTCTCTCAGTCCCTGTCTCTCAGGGAGATATATGTACACTGACTGGTGTCTCTCAGTCCCTGTCTCTCAGGGAGATATCTGTACACTGAGTGGTGTCTCTCAGTCCCTCTCTTTCAGGGAGATATCTGTACAATGAGTGGTGTCTCTCAGTCCCTGTCTCTCAGGGAGATATCTGTACAGTGAGTGGTGTCTCTCAGTCCCTCTCTCTCAGGGAGATATCTGTACTCTGACTGGTGTCTCTCAGTCCCTGTCTCTCAGGGAGATATCTGTACACTGAGTGGTGTCTCTCAGTCCCTCTCTCTCAGGGAGATATCTGTACACTGACTGGTGTCTCTCAGTCCCTCTCTCTCAGGGAGGTATCTGTACACTGAGTGGTGTCTCTCAGTCCCTGTCACTCAGGGAGATATCTGTACACTGACTGGTGTCTCTCAGTCCCTGTCTCTCAGTGAGCTTTATGTACACTGAGTGGTGTCTCTCAGGGAGATATCTGTACACTGAGTGGTGTCTCTCAGTCCCTCTCTCTCAGGGAGATATCTGTACACTGACTGGTGTCTCTCAGCCCCTCTCTCTCAGGGAGATATCTGTGCACTGAGTGGTGTCTCACAGTCCCTCTCTCTCAGCGAGATATCTGTACACTGACTGGTGTCTCTCAGTCCCTGTCTCTCAGGGAGATATCTGTACACTGAGTGGTGTCTCTCAGTCCCTCTCTCTCAGGGAGATATCTGTACTCTGACTGGTGTCTCTCAGTCCCTGTCTCTGAGGGAGATATCTGTACACTGAGTGGTGTCTCTCAGTCCCTCTCTCTCAGGGAGATAGCTGAACACTGACTGGTGTCTCTCAGTCCCTCTCTCTCAGGGAGATATCTGTACACTGAGTGGTGTCTCTCAGTCCCTCTCTCTCAGGGAGATATCTGTACACTGAGTGGTGTCTCTCAGTCCCTGTCTCTCAGGGAGATATATGTACACTGACTGGTGTCTCTCAGTCCCTCTCTCTCAGGGAGATATCTGTACACTGACTGGTGTCTCTCAGTCCCTGTCCGTCAGGGAGATATCTTTTCACTGAGTGGTGTCTCTCAGTCCCTGTCTCTCAGGGAGCTTTATGTACACTGAGTGGTGTCTCTCAGTCCCTCTCTCTCAGGGAGATATCTGTACACTGACTGGTGTCTCTCAGTCCCTCTCTCTCAGGGAGATATCTGTACACTGACTGGTGTCTCTCAGTCCCTCTCTCTCCGGGAGATATATGTACACTGACTGGTGTCTCTCAGTCCCTCTCTCTCAGGGAGGTATCTGTACACTGAGTGGTGTCTCTCAGTCCCTGTCTCTCAGGGAGATATATGTACACTGACTGGTGTCTCTCAGTCCCTGTCTCTCAGGGAGATATCTGTACACTGAGTGGTGTCTCTCAGTCCCTCTCTTTCAGGGAGATATCTGTACAATGAGTGGTGTCTCTCAGTCCCTGTCTCTCATGGAGATATCTGTACAGTGAGTGGTGTCTCTCAGTCCCTCTCTCTCAGGGAGATATCTGTACTCTGACTGGTGTCTCTCAGTCCCTGTCTCTCAGGGAGATATCTGTACACTGAGTGGTGTCTCTCAGTCCCTCTCTCTCAGGGAGATATCTGTACACTGACTGGTGTCTCTCAGTCCCTCTCTCTCAGGGAGGTATCTGTACACTGAGTGGTGTCTCTCAGTCCCTGTCACTCAGGGAGATATCTGTACACTGACTGGTGTCTCTCAGTCCCTGTCTCTCAGTGAGCTTTATGTACACTGAGTGGTGTCTCTCAGGGAGATATCTGTACACTGAGTGGTGTCTCTCAGTCCCTCTCTCTCAGGGAGATATCTGTACACTGACTGGTGTCTCTCAGCCCCTCTCTCTCAGGGAGATATCTGTGCACTGAGTGGTGTCTCACAGTCCCTCTCTCTCAGGGAGATATCTGTACACTGACTGGTGTCTCTCAGTCCCTGTCTCTCAGGGAGATATCTGTACACTGAGTGGTGTCTCTCAGTCCCTCTCTCTCAGGGAGATATCTGTACTCTGACTGGTGTCTCTCAGTCCCTGTCTCTGAGGGAGATATCTGTACACTGAGTGGTGTCTCTCAGTCCCTCTCTCTCAGGGAGATATCTGAACACTGACTGGTGTCTCTCAGTCCCTCTCTCTCAGGGAGATATCTGTACACTGAGTGGTGTCTCTCAGTCCCTCTCTCTCAGGGAGATATCTGTACACTGAGTGGTGTCTCTCAGTCCCTGTCTCTCAGGGAGATATATGTACACTGACTGGTGTCTCTCAGTCCCTCTCTCTCAGGGAGATATCTGTACACTGACTGGTGTCTCTCAGTCCCTCTCTCTCAGGGAGATATCTGTACACTGAGTGGTGTCTCACAGCCCCTGTCTCTCAGGGAGATATCTGTACACTGTCTGGTGTCTCTCAGTCCCTGTCTGTCAGGGAGATATCTATACACTGAGTGGTGTCTCTCAGTCCCTCTCTCTCAGGGAGATATCTGTACACTGACTGGTGTCTCACAGTCCCTCTCTCTCAGGGAGATATCTGTACACTGACTGGTGTCTCTCAGTCCCTGTCTCTCAGGGAGCTTTATGTACACTGAGTGGTGTCTCTCAGGGAGATATCTGTACACTGACTGGTGTCTCTCAGTCCCTGTCTCTCAGGGAGCTTTATGTACACTGAGTGGTGTCTCACAGTCCCTCTCTCTCAGGGAGATATCTGTACACTGACTGGTGTCTCTCAGTCCCTGTCTCTCAGGGAGATATCTGTACACTGAGTGGTGTCTCTCAGTCCCTCTCTCTCAGGGAGATATCTGTACACTGAGTGGTGTCTCTCAGTCCCTCTGTCTCAGGGAGATATCTGTACACTGACTGGTGTCTCTCAGTCCCTGTCTCTCAGGGAGATATATGTACACTGACTGGTGTCTCTCAGTCCCTCTCTCAGGGAGGTATCTGTACACTGAGTGGTGTCTCTCAGTCCCTGTCTCTCAGGGAGATATATGTGCACTGACTGGTGTCTCTCAGTCCTTGTCTCTCAGGGAGATATCTGTACACTGAGTGGTGTCTTTCAGTCCCTCTCTCTCAGGGAGACATCTGTACACTGAGTTGTGTCTCTCAGTTCCTGTCTCTCAGGGAGATATCTGTACACTGAATGGTGTCTCTCAGTCCCTCTCTCTCAGGGAGATATCTGTACTCTGACTGGTGTCTCTCAGTCCCTGTCTCTCAGGGACATATATGTACACTGACTGGTGTCTCTCAGTCCCTGTCTCTCAGAGAGAAATCTGTACACTGAGTGGTGTCTCTCAGTCCCTCTCTCTCAGTGAGATATCTGTACACTGACTGGTGTCTCTCAGTCCCTGTCTCTCAGGGAGATATCTGTACACTGAGTGGTGTCTCACAGTCCCTCTCTCTCAGGGAGATATCTGTACACTGACTGGTGTCTCTTAGTCCCTCTCTCTCAGGGAGATATCTGTACACTGACTGGTGTCTCTCAGTCCCTGTCTCTCAGGGAGATATCTGTACACTGAGTGGTGTCTCACAGTCCCTCTCTCTCAGGGAGATATCTGTACACTGACTGGTGTCTCTCAGTCCCTCTCTCTCAGGGAGATATCTGTACACTGAGTGGTGTCTCTCAGTCCCTCTCTCTCAGGGAGATATATGTACACTGACTGGTGTCTCTCAGTCCCTCTCTCTCAGGGAGGTATCTGTACACTGAGTGGTGTCTCTCAGTCCCTGTCTCTCATGGAGATATATGTACACTGACTGGTGTCTCTCAGTCCCTGTCTCTCAGGGAGATATCTGTACACTGAGTGGTGTCTCTCAGTCCCTCTCTCTCAGGGAGATATCTGTACAATGAGTGGTGTCTCTCAGTCCCTGTCTCTCAGGGAGATATCTGTACAGTGAGTGGTGTCTCTCAGTCCCTCTCTCTCAGGGAGATATCTGTACTCTGACTGGTGTCTCTCAGTCCCTGTCTCTCAGGGAGATATCAGTACACTGAGTGGTGTCTCTCAATCCCTCTCTTTCAGGGAGATATCTGTACACTGACTGGTGTCTCTCAGTCCCTCTCTCTCAGGGTGGTATCTGTACACTGAGTGGTGTCTCTCAGTCCCTGTCTCTCTGGGAGATATCTGTACACTGACTGGTGTCTCTCAGTCCCTGTCTCTCAGGGAGCTTTATGTACACTGAGTGGTGTCTCTCAGGGAGATATCTGTACACTGACTGGTGTCTCTCAGTCCCTGTCTCTCAGGGAGCTTTATGTACACTGAGTGGTGTCTCTCAGTCCCTCTCTCTCAGGGAGATATTTGTACACTGACTGGTGTCTCTCAGTCCCTGTCTCTCAGGGAGATATCTGCACACTGACTGGTGTCTCTCAGTCCCTGCCTCTCAGGGAGATATCTGTACACTGAGTGGTGTCTCTCAGTCCCTGTCTCTCAGGGAGATATCTGTACACTGAGTGGTGTCTCTCAGTCCCTGTCTCTCAGGGAGATATCTGTACACTGAGTGGTGTCTCTCAGTACCTCTCTCTCACGGAGATATCTGTACACTGACCGGTGTCTCTCAGTCCCTGTCTCTCAGGGAGATATCTGTACACTGATTGGTGTCTCTCAGTCCCTCTCTCTCAGGGAGATATCTGTACACTGAGTGGTGTCTCTCAGTCCCTCTCTCTCAGGGAGATATCTGTACACTGAGTGGTGTCTCTCAGTCCCTGTCTCTCAGGGAGATATCTGTACACTGAGTGGTGTCTCTTAGTCCCTCTCTCTCAGGGAGATATCTGTACACTGACTGGTGTCTCTCAGTCCCTGTCTCTCAGGGAGATATCTGTACACTGAGTGGTGTCTCTCAGTCCCTCTCTCTCAGGGAGATATCTGTACACTGACTGGTGTCTCTCAGTCCCTGTCTCTCAGGGAGATATCTGTACACTGAGTGGTGTCTCACAGTCCCTCTCTCTCAGGGAGATATCTGTACACTGACTGGTGTCTCTCAGTCCCTCTCTCTCAGGGAGATATCTGTACACTGAGTGGTGTCTCTCAGTCCCTCTCTCTCAGGGAGATATATGTACACTGACTGGTGTCTCTCAGTCCCTCTCTCTCAGGGAGATATCTGTACTCTGACTGGTGTCTCTCAGTCCCTGTCTCTCAGGGAGATATCAGTACACTGAGTGGTGTCTCTCAGTCCCTCTCTCTCAGGGAGATATCTGTACACTGACTGGTGTCTCTCAGTCCCTCTCTCTCAGGGTGGTATCTGTACACTGAGTGGTGTCTCTCAGTCCCTGTCTCTCAGGGAGATATCTGTACACTGACTGGTGTCTCTCAGTCCCTCTCTCTCAGGGAGATATCTGTACACTGACTGGTGTCTCTCAGTCCCTCTCTCTCAGGGAGATATCTGTACACTGAGTGGTGTCTCTCAGTCCCTCTCTCTCAGGGAGATATCTGTACACTGAGTGGTGTCTCTCAGTCCCTGTCTCTCAGGAAGATATCTGTACACTGAGTGTTGTCTCTCAGTCCCTCTCTCTCAGGGAGATATCTGTACACTGACTGGTGTCTCTCAGTCCCTCTCTCTCAGGGAGGTATCTGTACATTGAGTGGTGTCTCTCAGTCCCTGTCTCTCATGGAGATATATGTACACTGACTGGTGTCTCTCAGTCCCTGTCTCTCAGGGAGATATCTGTACACTGACTGGTGTCTCTCAGTCCCTCTCTCTCAGGGAGCTTTATGTACACTGAGTGGTGTCTCTCAGTCCCTCTCTCTCAGGGAGGTATCTGTACACTGAGTGGTGTCTCTCAGTCCCTGTCTCTCATGGAGATATATGTACACTGACTGGTGTCTCTCAGTCCCTGTCTCTCAGGGAGATATCTGTACACTGACTGGTGTCTCTCAGTCCCTGTCTCTCAGGGAGATATCTGTACACTGAGTGGTGTCTCTCAGTACCTCTCTCTCACGGAGATATCTGTACACTGACTGGTGTCTCTCAGTCCCTGTCTCTCAGGGAGATATCTGTACACTGATTGGTGTCTCTCAGTCCCTCTCTCTCAGGGAGATATCTGTACACTGAGTGGTGTCTCTCAGTCCCTCTCTCTCAGGGAGATATCTGTACACTGAGTGGTGTCTCTCAGTCCCTGTCTCTCAGGGAGATATCTGTACACTGAGTGGTGTCTCTTAGTCCCTGTCTGTCAGGGAGCTTTATGTACACTGAGTGGTGTCTCTCAGGGAGATATCTGTACACTGACTGGTGTCTCTCAGTCCCTGTCTCTCAGGGAGCTTTATGTACACTGAGTGGTGTCTCTCAGTACCTCTCTCTCAGGGAGATATCTGTACACTGAGTGGTGTCTCACAGTCCCTCTCTCTCCGGGAGATATCTGTACACTGACTGGTGTCTCTCAGTCCCTGTCTCTCAGGGAGATATCTGTACACTGATTGGTGTCTCTCAGTCCCTCTCTCTCAGGGAGATATCTGTACACTGAGTGGTGTCTCTCAGTCCCTCTCTCTCAGGGAGATATCTGTACACTGAGTGGTGTCTCTCAGTCCCTCTCTCTCAGGGAGATATCTGTACACTGAGTGGTGTCTCTCAGTCCCTCTCTCTCAGGGAGATATCTGTACACTGACTGGTGTCTCTCAGTACCTCTCTCTCAGGGAGATATCTGTACACTGAGTGGTGTCTCACAGTCCCTCTCTCTCCGGGAGATATCTGTACACTGACTGGTGTCTCTCAGTCCCTGTCTCTCAGGGAGATATCTGTACACTGATTGGTGTCTCTCAGTCCCTCTCTCTCAGGGAGATATCTGTACACTGAGTGGTGTCTCTCAGTCCCTCTCTCTCAGGGAGATATCTGTACACTGACTGGTGTCTCTCAGTCCCTGTCTCTCAGGGAGATATCTGTACACTGACTGGTGTCTCTCAGTCCCTCTCTCTCAGGGAGCTTTATGTACACTGAGTGGTGTCTCTCAGTCCCTCTCTCTCAGGGAGATATTTGTACACTGAGTGGTGTCTCTCAGTCCCTGTCTCTCAGGGAGATATCTGTACACTGAGTGGTGTCTCTCAGTACCTCTCTCTCACGGAGATATCTGTACACTGACTGGTGTCTCTCAGTCCCTGTCTCTCAGGGAGATATCTGTACACTGAGTGGTGTCTCTCAGTCCCTCTCTCTCAGGGAGATATCTGTACACTGACTGGTGTCTCTCAGTCCCTGTCTCTCAGGGAGATATCTGTACACTGAGTGGTGTCTCACAGTCCCTCTCTCTCAGTGAGATATCTGTACACTGACTGGTGTCTCTCAGTCCCTCTCTCTCAGGGAGATATCTGTACACTGAGTGGTGTCTCTCAGTCCCTCTCTCTCAGGGAGATATATGTACACTGACTGGTGTCTCTCAGTCCCTCTCTCTCAGGGAGGTATCTGTACACTGAGTGGTGTCTCTCAGTCCCTGTCTCTCATGGAGATATATGTACACTGACTGGTGTCTCTCAGTCCCTGTCTCTCAGGGAGATATCTGTACACTGAGTGGTGTCTCTCAGTCCCTCTCTCTCAGGGAGATATCTGTACAATGAGTGGTGTCTCTCAGTCCCTGTCTCTCAGGGAGATATCTGTACAGTGAGTGGTGTCTCTCAGTCCCTCTCTCTCAGGGAGATATCTGTACTCTGACTGGTGTCTCTCAGTCCCTGACTCTCAGGGAGATATCAGTACACTGAGTGGTGTCTCTCAGTCCCTCTCTCTCAGGGAGATATCTGTACACTGACTGGTGTCTCTCAGTCCCTCTCTCTCAGGGTGGTATCTGTACACTGAGTGGTGTCTCTCAGTCCCTGTCTCTCAGGGAGATATCTGTACACTGACTGGTGTCTCTCAGTCCCTGTCTCTCAGGGAGCTTTATGTACACTGAGTGGTGTCTCTCAGGGAGATATCTGTACACTGACTGGTGTCTCTCAGCCCCTCTCTCTCAGGGAGATATCTGTGCACTGAGTGGTGTCTCACATTCCCTCTCTCTCAGGGAGATATCTGTACACTGACTGGTGTCTCTCAGTCCCTCTCTCTCAGGGAGGTATCTGTACACTGACTGGTGTCTCTCAGTCCCTCTCTCTCAGGGAGATATCTGTCCACTGAGTGGTGTCTCTCAGTCCCTCTCTCTCAGGGAGATATCTGTACACTGAGTGGTGTCTCTCAGTCCCTGTCTCTCAGGGAGATATATGTACACTGACTGGTGTCTCTCAGTCCCTCTCTCTCAGGGAGATATCTGTACACTGACTGGTGTCTCTCAGTCCCTCTCTCTCAGGGAGATATCTGTACACTGAGTGGTGTCTCACAGCCCCTGTCTCTCAGGGAGATATCTGTACACTGTCTGGTGTCTCTCAGTCCCTGTCTGTCAGGGAGATATCTACACACTGAGTGGTGTCTCTCAGTCCCTGTCTCTCAGGGAGCTTTATGTACACTGAGTGGTGTCTCTCAGGGAGATATCTGTACACTGACTGGTGTCTCTCAGTCCCTGTCTCTCAGGGAGCTTTATGTACACTGAGTGGTGTCTCTCAGTCCCTCTCTCTCAGGGAGATATTTGTACACTGACTGGTGTCTCTCAGTCCCTGTCTCTCAGGGAGATATCTGCACACTGACTGGTGTCTCTCAGTCCCTGTCTCTCAGGGAGATATCTGTACATTGAGTGGTGTCTCTCAGTCCCTCTCTCTCAGGGAGATATCTGTACACTGACTGGTGTCTCTCAGTCCCTGTCTCTCAGGGAGATATCTGTACACTGACTGGTGTCTCTCAGTCCCTCTCTCTCAGGGAGCTTTATGTACACTGAGTGGTGTCTCTCAGTCCCTCTCTCTCAGGGAGATATTTGTACACTGAGTGGTGTCTCTCAGTCCCTGTCTCTCAGGGAGATATCTGTACACTGAGTGGTGTCTCTCAGTACCTCTCTCTCACGGAGATATCTGTACACTGACTGGTGTCTCTCAGTCCCTGTCTCTCAGGGAGATATCTGTACACTGAGTGGTGTCTCTCAGTCCCTCTCTCTCAGGGAGATATCTGTACACTGACTGGTGTCTCTCAGTCCCTGTCTCTCAGGGAGATATCTGTACACTGAGTGGTGTCTCACAGTCCCTCTCTCTCAGTGAGATATCTGTACACTGACTGGTGTCTCTCAGTCCCTCTCTCTCAGGGAGATATCTGTACACTGAGTGGTGTCTCTCAGTCCCTCTCTCTCAGGGAGATATATGTACACTGACTGGTGTCTCTCAGTCCCTCTCTCTCAGGGAGGTATCTGTACACTGAGTGGTGTCTCTCAGTCCCTGTCTCTCATGGAGATATATGTACACTGACTGGTGTCTCTCAGTCCCTGTCTCTCAGGGAGATATCTGTACACTGAGTGGTGTCTCTCAGTCCCTCTCTCTCAGGGAGATATCTGTACAATGAGTGGTGTCTCTCAGTCCCTGTCTCTCAGGGAGATATCTGTACAGTGAGTGGTGTCTCTCAGTCCCTCTCTCTCAGGGAGATATCTGTACTCTGACTGGTGTCTCTCAGTCCCTGACTCTCAGGGAGATATCAGTACACTGAGTGGTGTCTCTCAGTCCCTCTCTCTCAGGGAGATATCTGTACACTGACTGGTGTCTCTCAGTCCCTCTCTCTCAGGGTGGTATCTGTACACTGAGTGGTGTCTCTCAGTCCCTGTCTCTCAGGGAGATATCTGTACACTGACTGGTGTCTCTCAGTCCCTGTCTCTCAGGGAGCTTTATGTACACTGAGTGGTGTCTCTCAGGGAGATATCTGTACACTGACTGGTGTCTCTCAGCCCCTCTCTCTCAGGGAGATATCTGTGCACTGAGTGGTGTCTCACATTCCCTCTCTCTCAGGGAGATATCTGTACACTGACTGGTGTCTCTCAGTCCCTCTCTCTCAGGGAGGTATCTGTACACTGACTGGTGTCTCTCAGTCCCTCTCTCTCAGGGAGATATCTGTCCACTGAGTGGTGTCTCTCAGTCCCTCTCTCTCAGGGAGATATCTGTACACTGAGTGGTGTCTCTCAGTCCCTGTCTCTCAGGGAGATATATGTACACTGACTGGTGTCTCTCAGTCCCTCTCTCTCAGGGAGATATCTGTACACTGACTGGTGTCTCTCAGTCCCTCTCTCTCAGGGAGATATCTGTACACTGAGTGGTGTCTCACAGCCCCTGTCTCTCAGGGAGATATCTGTACACTGTCTGGTGTCTCTCAGTCCCTGTCTGTCAGGGAGATATCTACACACTGAGTGGTGTCTCTCAGTCCCTGTCTCTCAGGGAGCTTTATGTACACTGAGTGGTGTCTCTCAGGGAGATATCTGTACACTGACTGGTGTCTCTCAGTCCCTGTCTCTCAGGGAGCTTTATGTACACTGAGTGGTGTCTCTCAGTCCCTCTCTCTCAGGGAGATATTTGTACACTGACTGGTGTCTCTCAGTCCCTGTCTCTCAGGGAGATATCTGCACACTGACTGGTGTCTCTCAGTCCCTGTCTCTCAGGGAGATATCTGTACATTGAGTGGTGTCTCTCAGTCCCTGTCTCTCAGGGAGATATCTGTACACTGAGTGGTGTCTCTCAGTCCCTGTCTCTCAGGGAGATATCTGTACACTGAGTGGTGTCTCTCAGTCCCTCTCTCTCAGGGTGGTATCTGTACACTGAGTGGTGTCTCTCAGTCCCTGTCTCTCAGGGAGATATCTGTACACTGACTGGTGTCTCTCAGTCCCTGTCTCTCAGGGAGCTTTATGTACACTGAGTGGTGTCTCTCAGGGAGATATCTGTACACTGAGTGTTGTCTCTCAGTCCCTCTCTCTCAGGGAGATATCTGTACACTGACTGGTGTCTCTCAGCCCCTCTCTCTCAGGGAGATATCTGTGCACTGAGTGGTGTCTCACATTCCCTCTCTCTCAGGGAGATATCTGTACACTGACTGGTGTCTCTCAGTCCCTCTCTCTCAGGGAGGTATCTGTACACTGACTGGTGTCTCTCAGTCCCTCTCTCTCAGGGAGATATCTGTACACTGAGTGGTGTCTCTCAGTCCCTCTCTCTCAGGGAGATATCTGTACACTGAGTGGTGTCTCTCAGTCCCTGTCTCTCAGGGAGATATATGTACACTGACTGGTGTCTCTCAGTCCCTCTCTCTCAGGGAGATATCTGTACACTGACTGGTGTCTCTCAGTCCCTCTCTCTCAGGGAGATATCTGTACACTGAGTGGTGTCTCTCAGTCCCTCTCTCTCAGGGAGATATCTGTACACTGAGTGGTGTCTCACAGCCCCTGTCTCTCAGGGAGCTATCTACACACTGAGTGGTGTCTCTCAGTCCCTGTCTCTCAGGGAGCTTTATGTACACTGAGTGGTGTCTCTCAGGGAGATATCTGTACACTGACTGGTGTCTCTCAGTCCCTGTCTCTCAGGGAGCTTTATGTACACTGACTGGTGTCTCTCAGTCCCTGTCTCTCAGGGAGATATCTGTACACTGAGTGGTGTCTCTCAGTCCCTGTCTCTCAGGGAGATATCTGTACACTGAGTGGTGTCTCTCAGTCCCTGTCTCTCAGGGAGATATCTGTACACTGAGTGGTGTCTCTCAGTACCTCTCTCTCACGGAGATATCTGTACACTGACTGGTGTCTCTCAGTCCCTGTCTCTCAGGGAGATATCTGTACACTGATTGGTGTCTCTCAGTCCCTCTCTCTCAGGGAGATATCTGTACACTGAGTGGTGTCTCTCAGTCCCTCTCTCTCAGGGAGATATCTGTACACTGAGTGGTGTCTCTCAGTCCCTGTCTCTCAGGGAGATATCTGTACACTGAGTGGTGACTCTCAGTCCCTCTCTCTCAGGGAGATATCTGAACACTGAGTGGTGTCTCTCAGTCCCTGTGTCTCAGGGAGATATCTGTACACTGACTGGTGTCTATCAGTCCCTGTCTCTCAGGGAGATATATGTACACTGACTGGTGTCTCTCAGTCCCTCTCTCTCAGGGAGGTATCTGTACACTGAGTGGTGTCTCTCAGTCCCTGTCTCTCAGGGAGATATATGTACACTGACTGGTGTCTCTCAGTCCCTCTCTCTCAGCGAGGAATCTGTACACTGAGTGGTGTCTCTCAGTCCCTGTCTCTCAGGGAGATATATGTACACTGACTGGTGTCTCTCAGTCCCTCTCTCTCAGGGAGATATCTGTACACTGAGTGGTGTCTCTCAGTCCCTCTCTCTCAGGGAGATATCTGTACACTGAGTGGTGTCTCTCAGTCCCTGTCTCTCAGGGAGATATCTGTACACTGAGTGGTGTCTCTCAGTCCCTGTCTCTCAGGGAGATATCTGTACACTGAGTGGTGTCTCTCAGTACCTCTCTCTCACGGAGATATCTGTACACTGACTGGTGTCTCTCAGTCCCTGTCTCTCAGGGAGATATCTGTACACTGACTGGTGTCTCTCAGTCCCTCTCTCTCAGGGAGATATCTGTACACTGACTGGTGTCTCACAGTCCCTCTCTCTCAGAGAGATATCTGTACACTGACTGGTGTCTCTCAGTCCCTCTCTCTCAGGGAGATATCTGTACACTGAGTGGTGTCTCTCAGTCCCTCTCTCTCAGGGAGATATCTGTACACTGAGTGGTGTCTCTCAGTCCCTGTCTCTCAGGGAGATATCTGTACACTGACTGGTGTCTCTCAGTCCCTCTCTCTCAGGGAGATATCTGTACACTGACTGGTGTCTCTCAGTCCCTGTCTCTCAGGGAGATATCTGTACACTGAGTGGTGTCTCACAGTCCCTCTCTCTCAGGGAGATATCTGTACACTGACTGGTGTCTCTCAGTCCCTCTCTCTCAGGGAGATATCTGTACACTGAGTGGTGTCTCTCAGTCCCTCTCTCTCAGGGAGATATATGTACACTGACTGGTGTCTCTCAGTCCCTCTCTCTCAGGGAGGTATCTGTACACTGAGTGGTGTCTCTCAGTCCCTGTCTCTCATAGAGATATCTGTACACTGAGTGGTGTCTCTCAGTCCCTCTCTCTCAGGGAGATATCTGTACAATGAGTGGTGTCTCTCAGTCCCTGTCTCTCAGGGAGATATCTGTACAGTGAGTGGTGTCTCTCAGTCCCTCTCTCTCAGGGAGATATCTGTACTCTGACTGGTGTCTCTCAGTCCCTGTCTCTCAGGGAGATATCAGTACACTGAGTGGTGTCTCTCAGTCCCTCTCTCTCAGGGAGATATCTGTACACTGACTGGTGTCTCTCAGTCCCTCTCTCTCAGGGTGGTATCTGTACACTGAGTGGTGTCTCTCAGTCCCTGTCTCTCAGGGAGATATCTGTACACTGACTGGTGTCTCTCAGTCCCTGTCTCTCAGGGAGCTTTATGTACACTGAGTGGTGTCTCTCAGGGAGATATCTGTACACTGAGTGTTGTCTCTCAGTCCCTCTCTCTCAGGGAGATATCTGTACACTGACTGGTGTCTCTCAGCCCCTCTCTCTCAGGGAGATATCTGTGCACTGAGTGGTGTCTCACATTCCCTCTCTCTCAGGGAGATATCTGTACACTGACTGGTGTCTCTCAGTCCCTCTCTCTCAGGGAGGTATCTGTACACTGACTGGTGTCTCTCAGTCCCTCTCTCTCAGGGAGATATCTGTACACTGAGTGGTGTCTCTCAGTCCCTCTCTCTCAGGGAGATATCTGTACACTGAGTGGTGTCTCTCAGTCCCTGTCTCTCAGGGAGATATATGTGCACTGACTGGTGTCTCTCAGTCCCTCTCTCTCAGGGAGATATCTGTACACTGACTGGTGTCTCTCAGTCCCTCTCTCTCAGGGAGATATCTGTACACTGAGTGGTGTCTCACAGCCCCTGTCTCTCAGGGAGATATCTGTACACTGTCTGGTGTCTCTCAGTCCCTGTCTGTCAGGGAGATATCTACACACTGAGTGGTGTCTCTCAGTCCCTGTCTCTCAGGGAGCTTTATGTACACTGAGTGGTGTCTCTCAGGGAGATATCTGTACACTGACTGATGTCTCTCAGTCCCTGTCTCTCAGGGAGATTTATGTACACTGAGTGGTGTCTCTCAGTCCCTGTCTCTCAGGGAGATATCTGTACACTGACTGGTGTCTCTCAGTCCCTGTCTCTCAGGGAGCTTTATGTACACTGAGTGGTGTCTCTCACGGAGATATCTTTACACTGAGTGTTGTCTCTCAGTCCCTGTCTCTCAGGGAGATATCTTTACACTGAGTGTTGTCTCTCAGTCCCTGTCTCTCAGGGAGATATCTTTACACTGAGTGGTGTCTCTCAGTACCTCTCTCTCACGGAGATATCTTTACACTGAGTGTTGTCTCTCAGTCCCTGTCTCTCAGGGAGATATCTTTACACTGAGTGTTGTCTCTCAGTCCCTGTCTCTCACGGAGATATCTGTACACTGAGTGGTGTCTCTCAGTACCTCTCTCTCACGGAGATATCTGTACACTGACTGGTGTCTCTCAGTCCCTCTCTCTCAGGGAGATATCTGTACACTGAGTGGTGTCTCACAGCCCCTGTCTCTCAGGGAGATATCTGTACACTGACTGGTGTCTCTCAGTCCCTGTCTCTCAGGGAGAAATCTGTACACTGAGTGGTGTCTCTCAGTCCCTCTCTCTCAGGGAGATATCTGTACACTGACTGGTGTCTCTCAGTCCCTGTCTCTCAGGGAGATATCTGTACACTGAGTGGTGTCTCACAGTCCCTCTCTCTCAGGGAGATATCTGTACACTGACTGGTGTCTCTTAGTCCCTCTCTCTCAGGGAGATATCTGTACACTGACTGGTGTCTCTCAGTCCCTGTCTCTCAGGGAGATATCTGTACACTGAGTGGTGTCTCTCAGTCCCTCTCTCTCAGGGAGATATCTGTACACTGACTGGTGTCCCTCAGTCCCTGTCTCTCAGGGAGATATCTGTACACTGAGTGGTGTCTCACAGTCCCTCTCTCTCAGGGAGATATCTGTACACTGACTGGTGTCTCTCAGTCCCTCTCTCTCAGGGAGATATCTGTACACTGAGTGGTGTCTCTCAGTCCCTCTCTCTCAGGGAGATATATGTACACTGACTGGTGTCTCTCAGTCCCTCTCTCTCAGGGAGGTATCTGTACACTGAGTGGTGTCTCTCAGTCCCTGTCTCTCAGGGAGATATATGTACACTGACTGGTGTCTCTCAGTCCCTGTCTCTCAGGGAGATATCTGTACACTGAGTGGTGTCTCTCAGTCCCTCTCTCTCAGGGAGATATCTGTACAATGAGTGGTGTCTCTCAGTCCCTGTCTCTCAGGGAGATATCTGTACAGTGAGTGGTGTCTCTCAGTCCCTCTCTCTCAGGGAGATATATGTACACTGACTGGTGTCTCTCAGTCCCTCTCTCTCAGGGTGGTATCTGTACACTGAGTGGTGTCTCTCAGTCCCTGTCTCTCAGGGAGATATCTGTACACTGACTGGTGTCTCTCAGTCCCTGTCTCTCAGGGAGCTTTATGTACACTGAGTGGTGTCTCTCAGGGAGATATCTGTAGACTGAGTGGTGTCTCTCAGTCCCTCTCTCTCAGGGAGATATCTGTACACTGACTGGTGTCTCTCAGTCCCTGTCTCTCAGGGAGATATCTGTACACTGAGTGGTGTCTCTCAGTCCCTCTCTCTCAGGGAGATATCTGTACTCTGACTGGTGTCTCTCAGTCCCTGTCTCTGAGGGAGATATCTGTACACTGAGTGGTGTCTCTCAGTCCCTCTCTCTCAGGGAGATATCTGTACACTGACTGGTGTCTCTCAGTCCCTCTCTCTCAGGGAGATATCTGTACACTGAGTGGTGTCTCTCAGTCCCTCTCTCTCAGGGAGATATCTGTACACTGAGTGGTGTCTCTCAGTCCCTGTCTCTCAGGGAGATATATGTACACTGACTGGTGTCTCTCAGTCCCTCTCTCTCAGGGAGATATCTGTACACTGACTGGTGTCTCTCAGTCCCTCTCTCTCAGGGAGATATCTACACACTGAGTGGTGTCTCTCAGTCCCTGTCTCTCAGGGAGCTTTATGTACACTGAGTGGTGTCTCTCAGGGAGATATCTGTACACTGACTGGTGTCTCTCAGTCCCTGTCTCTCAGGGAGCTTTATGTACACTGAGTGGTGTCTCACAGTCCCTCTCTCTCAGGGAGATATCTGTACACTGACTGGTGTCTCTCAGTCCCTGTCTCTCAGGGAGATATCTGTACACTGAGTGGTGTCTCTCAGTCCCTCTCTCTCAGGGAGATATCTGTACACTGACTGGTGTCTCTCAGTCCCTCTCTCTCAGGGAGGTATCTGTACACTGAGTGGTGTCTCTCAGTCCCTGTCTCTCAGGGAGATATCTGTACACTGACTGGTGTCTCTCAGTCCCTGTCTCTCAGGGAGCTTTATGTACACTGAGTGGTATCTCTCAGGGAGATATCTGTACACTGAGTGTTGTCTCTCAGTCCCTCTCTCTCAGGGAGATATCTGTACACTGACTGGTGTCTCTCAGTCCCTCGCTCTCAGGGAGGTATCTGTACACTGAGTGGTGTCTCTCAGTCCCTGTCTCTCAGGGAGATATATGTACACTGACTGGTGTCTCTCAGTCCCTGTCTCTCAGGGAGATATATGTACACTGACTGGTGTCTCTCAGTCCCTCTCTCTCAGGGAGGTATCTGTACACTGAGTGGTGTCTCTCAGTCCCTGTCTCTCAGGGAGATATATGTACACTGACTGGTGTCTCTCAGTCCCTGTCTCTCAGGGAGATATCTGTACACTGAGTGGTGTCTCTCAGTCCCTGTCTCTCAGGGAGATATCTGTACACTGACTGGTGTCTCTCAGTCCCTCTCTCTCAGGGAGATATCTGTACACTGAGTGGTGTCTCACAGCCCCTGTCTCTCAGGGAGATATCTGTACACTGTCTGGTGTCTCTCAGTCCCTGTCTGTCAGGGAGATATCTACACACTGACTGGTGTCTCTCAGTCCCTGTCTCTCAGGGAGCTTTATGTACCCTGAGTGGTGTCTCACAGTCCCTCTCTCTCAGGGAGATATCTGTACACTGACTGGTGTCTCTCAGTCCCCGTCTCTCAGGGAGATATCTGTACACTGAGTGGTGTCTCTCAGTCCCTCTCTCTCAGGGAGATATCTGTACACTGACTGGTGTCTCTCAGTCCCTCTCTCTCAGGGAGGTATCTGTACACTGAGTGGTGTCTCTCAGTCCCTGTCTCTCAGGGAGATATCTGTACACTGACTGGTGTCTCTCAGTCCCTGTCTCTCAGGGAGCTTTATGTACACTGAGTGGTGTCTCTCAGGGAGATATCTGTACACTGAGTGTTGTCTCTCAGTCCCTCTCTCTCAGGGAGATATCTGTACACTGACTGGTGTCTCTCAGTCCCTCTCTCTCAGGGAGGTATCTGTACACTGAGTGGTGTCTCTCAGTCCCTGTCTCTCAGGGAGATATATGTACACTGACTGGTGTCTCTCAGTCCCTGTCTCTCAGGGAGATATATGTACACTGACTGGTGTCTCTCAGTCCCTGTCTCTCAGGGAGATATCTGTACACTGAGTGGTGTCTCTCAGTCCCTCTCTCTCAGGGAGATATCTGTACAATGAGTGGTGTCTCTCAGTCCCTGTCTCTCAGGGAGATATCTGTACAGTGAGTGGTGTCTCTCAGTCCCTCTCTCTCAGGGAGATATCTGTACTCTGACTGGTGTCTCTCAGTCCCTGTCTCTCAGGGAGATATCAGTACACTGTGTGGTGTCTCTCAGTCCCTCTCTCTCAGGGAGATATATGTACACTGACTGGTGTCTCTCAGTCCCTCTCTCTCAGGGTGGTATCTGTACACTGAGTGGTGTCTCTCAGTCCCTGTCTCTCAGGGAGATATCTGTACACTGACTGGTTTCTCTCAGTCCCTGTCTCTCAGGGAGCTTTATGTACACTGAGTGGTGTCTCTCAGGGAGATATCTGTAGACTGAGTGGTGTCTCTCAGTCCCTCTCTCTCAGGGAGATATCTGTACACTGACTGGTGTCTCTCAGTCCCTCTCTCTCAGGGAGATATCTGTACACCGAGTGGTGTCTCTCAGTCCCTCTCTCTCAGGGAGATATCTGTACTCTGACTGGTGTCTCTCAGTCCCTGTCTCTGAGGGAGATATCTGTACACTGAGTGGTGTCTCTCAGTCCCTCTCTCTCAGGGAGATATCTGTACACTGACTGGTGTCTCTCAGTCCCTCTCTCTCAGGGAGATATCTGTACACTGAGTGGTGTCTCTCAGTCCCTCTCTCTCAGGGAGATATCTGTACACTGAGTGGTGTCTCTCAGTCCCTGTCTCTCAGGGAGATATATGTACACTGACTGGTGTCTCTCAGTCCCTCTCTCTCAGGGAGATATCTGTACACTGACTGGTGTCTCTCAGTCCCTCTCTCTCAGGGAGATATCTGTACACTGAGTGGTGTCTCACAGCCCCTGTCTCTCAGGGAGATATCTGTACACTGTCTGGTGTCTCTCAGTCCCTGTCTGTCAGGGAGATATCTGTACACTGAGTGGTGTCTCACAGCCCCTGTCTCTCAGGGAGATATCTGTACACTGAGTGGTGTCTCTCAGTCCCTGTCTCTCAGGGAGCTTTATGTACACTGAGTGGTGTCTCTCAGGGAGATATCTGTACACTGACTGGTGTCTCTCAGTCCCTGTCTCTCAGGGAGCTTTATGTACACTGAGTGGTGTCTCACAGTCCCTCTCTCTCAGGGAGATATCTGTACACTGACTGGTGTCTCTCAGTCCCTGTCTCTCAGGGAGATATCTGTACACTGAGTGGTGTCTCTCAGTCCCTCTCTCTCAGGGAGATATCTGTACACTGACTGGTGTCTCTCAGTCCCTCTCTCTCAGGGAGGTATCTGTACACTGAGTGGTGTCTCTCAGACCCTGTCTCTCAGGGAGATATCTGTACACTGACTGGTGTCTCTCAGTCCCTGTCTCTCAGGGAGCTTTATGTACACTGAGTGGTGTCTCTCAGGGAGATATCTGTACACTGAGTGTTGTCTCTCAGTCCCTCTCTCTCAGGGAGATATCTGTACACTGACTGGTGTCTCTCAGTCCCTCTCTCTCAGGGAGGTATCTGTACACTGAGTGGTGTCTCTCAGTCCCTGTCTCTCAGGGATATATATGTACACTGACTGGTGTCTCTCAGTCCCTGTCTCTCAGGGAGATATATGTACACTGACTGGTGTCTCTCAGTCCCTCTCTCTCAGGGAGGTATCTGTACACTGAGTGGTGTCTCTCAGTCCCTGTCTCTCAGGGAGATATATGTACACTGACTGGTGTCTCTCAGTCCCTGTCTCTCAGGGAGATATCTGTACACTGAGTGGTGTCTCTCAGTCCCTGTCTCTCAGGGAGATATCTGTACACTGACTGGTGTCTCTCAGTCCCTCTCTCTCAGGGAGATATCTGTACACTGAGTGGTGTCTCACAGCCCCTGTCTCTCAGGGAGATATCTGTACACTGTCTGGTGTCTCTCAGTCCCTGTCTGTCAGGTAGATATCTACACACTGAGTGGTGTCTCTCAGTCCCTGTCTCTCAGGGAGCTTTATGTACCCTGAGTGGTGTCTCACAGTCCCTCTCTCTCAGGGAGATATCTGTACACTGACTGGTGTCTCTCAGTCCCCGTCTCTCAGGGAGATATCTGTACACTGAGTGGTGTCTCTCAGTCCCTCTCTCTCAGGGAGATATCTGTACACTGACTGGTGTCTCTCAGTCCCTCTCTCTCAGGGAGGTATCTGTACACTGAGTGGTGTCTCTCAGTCCCTGTCTCTCAGGGAGATATCTGTACACTGACTGGTGTCTCTCAGTCCCTGTCTCTCAGGGAGCTTTATGTACACTGAGTGGTGTCTCTCAGGGAGATATCTGTACACTGAGTGTTGTCTCTCAGTCCCTCTCTCTCAGGGAGATATCTGTACACTGACTGGTGTCTCTCAGTCCCTCTCTCTCAGGGAGGTATCTGTACACTGAGTGGTGTCTCTCAGTCCCTGTCTCTCAGGGAGATATATGTACACTGACTGGTCTCTCTCAGTCCCTGTCTCTCAGGGAGATATATGTACACTGACTGGTGTCTCTCAGTCCCTGTCTCTCAGGGAGATATCTGTACACTGAGTGGTGTCTCTCAGTCCCTCTCTCTCAGGGAGATATCTGTACAATGAGTGGTGTCTCTCAGTCCCTGTCTCTCAGGGAGATATCTGTACAGTGAGTGGTGTCTCTCAGTCCCTCTCTCTCAGGGAGATATCTGTACTCTGACTGGTGTCTCTCAGTCCCTGTCTCTCAGGGAGATATCAGTACACTGTGTGGTGTCTCTCAGTCCCTCTCTCTCAGGGAGATATATGTACACTGAGTGGTGTCTCTCAGTCCCTGTCTCTCAGGGAGATATCTGTACACTGACTGGTTTCTCTCAGTCCCTGTCTCTCAGGGAGCTTTATGTACACTGAGTGGTGTCTCTCAGGGAGATATCTGTAGACTGAGTGGTGTCTCTCAGTCCCTCTCTCTCAGGGAGATATCTGTACACTGACTGGTGTCTCTCAGTCCCTGTCTCTCAGGGAGATATCTGTACACTGAGTGGTGTCTCTCAGTCCCTCTCTCTCAGGGAGATATCTGTACACTGACTGGTGTCTCTCAGTCCCTCTCTCTCAGGGAGATATCTGTACACTGAGTGGTGTCTCACAGCCCCTGTCTCTCAGGGAGATATCTGTACACTGTCTGGTGTCTCTCAGTCCCTGTCTGTCAGGGAGATATCTGTACACTGAGTGGTGTCTCACAGCCCCTGTCTCTCAGGGAGATATCTGTACACTGAGTGGTGTCTCTCAGTCCCTGTCTCTCAGGGAGCTTTATGTACACTGAGTGGTGTCTCTCAGGGAGATATCTGTACACTGACTGGTGTCTCTCAGTCCCTGTCTCTCAGGGAGCTTTATGTACACTGAGTGGTGTCTCACAGTCCCTCTCTCTCAGGGAGATATCTGTACACTGACTGGTGTCTCTCAGTCCCTGTCTCTCAGGGAGATATCTGTACACTGAGTGGTGTCTCTCAGTCCCTCTCTCTCAGGGAGATATCTGTACACTGACTGGTGTCTCTCAGTCCCTCTCTCTCAGGGAGGTATCTGTACACTGAGTGGTGTCTCTCAGACCCTGTCTCTCAGGGAGATATCTGTACACTGACTGGTGTCTCTCAGTCCCTGTCTCTCAGGGAGCTTTATGTACACTGAGTGGTGTCTCTCAGGGAGATATCTGTACACTGAGTGTTGTCTCTCAGTCCCTCTCTCTCAGGGAGATATCTGTACACTGACTGGTGTCTCTCAGTCCCTCTCTCACAGGGAGGTATCTGTACACTGAGTGGTGTCTCTCAGTCCCTGTCTCTCAGGGAGATATATGTACACTGACTGGTGTCTCTCAGTCCCTGTCTCTCAGGGAGATATATGTACACTGACTGGTGTCTCTCAGTCCCTCTCTCTCAGGGAGGTATCTGTACACTGAGTGGTGTCTCTCAGTCCCTGTCTCTCAGGGAGATATATGTACACTGACTGCTGTCTCTCAGTCCCTGTCTCTCAGGGAGATATCTGTACACTGAGTGGTGTCTCTCAGTCCCTGTCTCTCAGGGAGATATCTGTACACTGACTGGTGTCTCTCAGTCCCTCTCTCTCAGGGAGATATCTGTACACTGAGTGGTGTCTCACAGCCCCTGTCTCTCAGGGAGATATCTGTACACTGTCTGGTGTCTCTCAGTCCCTGTCTGTCAGGGAGATATCTACACACTGAGTGGTGTCTCTCAGTCCCTGTCTCTCAGGGAGCTTTATGTACCCTGAGTGGTGTCTCACAGTCCCTCTCTCTCAGGGAGATATCTGTACACTGACTGGTGTCTCTCAGTCCCCGTCTCTCAGGGAGATATCTGTACACTGAGTGGTGTCTCTCAGTCCCTCTCTCTCAGGGAGATATCTGTACACTGACTGGTGTCTCTCAGTCCCCCTCTCTCAGGGAGGTATCTGTACACTGAGTGGTGTCTCTCAGTCCCTGTCTCTCAGGGAGATATCTGTACACTGACTGGTGTCTCTCAGTCCCTGTCTCTCAGGGAGCTTTATGTACACTGAGTGGTGTCTCTCAGGGAGATATCTGTACACTGAGTGTTGTCTCTCAGTCCCTCTCTCTCAGGGAGATATCTGTACACTGACTGGTGTCTCTCAGTCCCTCTCTCTCAGGGAGGTATCTGTACACTGAGTGGTGTCTCTCAGTCCCTGTCTCTCAGGGAGATATATGTACACTGACTGGTGTCTCTCAGTCCCTGTCTCTCAGGGAGATATATGTACACTGACTGGTGTCTCTCAGTCCCTGTCTCTCAGGGAGATATCTGTACACTGAGTGGTGTCTCTCAGTCCCTCTCTCTCAGGGAGATATCTGTACAATGAGTGGTGTCTCTCAGTCCCTGTCTCTCAGGGAGATATCTGTACAGTGAGTGGTGTCTCTCAGTCCCTCTCTCTCAGGGAGATATCTGTACTCTGACTGGTGTCTCTCAGTCCCTGTCTCTCAGGGAGATATCAGTACACTGTGTGGTGTCTCTCAGTCCCTCTCTCTCAGGGAGATATATGTACACTGACTGGTGTCTCTCAGTCCCTCTCTCTCAGGGTGGTATCTGTACACAGAGTGGTGTCTCTCAGTCCCTGTCTCTCAGGGAGATATCTGTACACTGACTGGTGTCTCTCAGTCCCTGTCTCTCAGGGAGCTTTATGTACACTGAGTGGTGTCTCTCAGGGAGATATCTGTAGACTGAGTGGTGTCTCTCAGTCCCTCTCTCTCAGGGAGATATCTGTACACTGACTGGTGTCTCTCAGTCCCTGTCTCTCAGGGAGATATCTGTACACTGAGTGGTGTCTCTCAGTCCCTCTCTCTCAGGGAGATATCTGTACTCTGACTGGTGTCTCTCAGTCCCTGTCTCTGAGGGAGATATCTGTACACTGAGTGGTGTCTCTCAGTCCCTCTCTCTCAGGGAGATATCTGTACACTGACTGGTGTCTCTCACTCCCTCTCTCTCAGGGAGATATCTGTACACTGAGTGGTGTCTCTCAGTCCCTCTCTCTCAGGGAGATATCTGTACACTGAGTGGTGTCTCTCAGTCCCTGTCTCTCAGAGAGATATATGTACACTGACTGGTGTCTCTCAGTCCCTCTCTCTCAGGGAGATATCTGTACACTGACTGGTGTCTCTCAGTCCCTCTCTCTCAGGGAGATATCTGTACACTGAGTGGTGTCTCACAGCCCCTGTCTCTCAGGGAGATATCTGTACACTGTCTGGTGTCTCTCAGTCCCTGTCTGTCAGGGAGATATCTGTACACTGAGTGGTGTCTCACAGCCCCTGTCTCTCAGGGAGATATCTGTACACTGAGTGGTGTCTCTCAGTCCCTGTCTCTCAGGGAGCTTTATGTACACTGAGTGGTGTCTCTCAGGGAGATATCTGTACACTGACTGGTGTCTCTCAGTCCCTGTCTCTCAGGGAGATATATGTACACTGACTGGTGTCTCTCAGTCCCTCTCTCTCAGGGAGATATCTGTACTCTGACTGGTGTCTCTCAGTCCCTGTCTCTGAGGGAGATATCTGTACACTGAGTGGTGTCTCTCAGTCCCTCTCTCTCAGGGAGATATCTGTACACTGACTGGTGTCTCTCAGTCCCTCTCTCTCAGGGAGATATCTGTACACTGAGTGGTGTCTCTCAGTCCCTCTCTCTCAGGGAGATATCTGTACACTGAGTGGTGTCTCTCAGTCCCTGTCTCTCAGGGAGATATATGTACACTGACTGGTGTCTCTCAGTCCCTCTCTCTCAGGGAGATATCTGTACACTGACTGGTGTCTCTCAGTCCCTCTCTCTCAGGGAGGTATCTGTACACTGAGTGGTGTCTCTCAGACCCTGTCTCTCAGGGAGATATCTGTACACTGACTGGTGTCTCTCAGTCCCTGTCTCTCAGGGAGCTTTATGTACACTGAGTGGTGTCTCTCAGGGAGATATCTGTACACTGAGTGTTGTCTCTCAGTCCCTCTCTCTCAGGGAGATATCTGTACACTGACTGGTGTCTCTCAGTCCCTCTCTCTCAGGGAGGTATCTGTACACTGAGTGGTGTCTCTCAGTCCCTGTCTCTCAGGGAGATATATGTACACTGACTGGTGTCTCTCAGTCCCTGTCTCTCAGGGAGATATATGTACACTGACTGGTGTCTCTCAGTCCCTCTCTCTCAGGGAGGTATCTGTACACTGAGTGGTGTCTCTCAGTCCCTGTCTCTCAGGGAGATATATGTCCACTGACTGGTGTCTCTCAGTCCCTGTCTCTCAGGGAGATATCTGTACACTGAGTGGTGTCTCTCAGTCCCTGTCTCTCAGGGAGATATCTGTACACTGACTGGTGTCTCTCAGTCCCTCTCTGTCAGGGAGATATCTGTACACTGAGTGGTGTCTCACAGCCCCTGTCTCTCAGGGAGATATCTGTACACTGTCTGGTGTCTCTCAGTCCCTGTCTGTCAGGGAGATATCTACACACTGAGTGGTGTCTCTCAGTCCCTGTCTCTCAGGGAGCTTTATGTACCCTGAGTGGTGTCTCACAGTCCCTCTCTCTCAGGGAGATATCTGTACACTGACTGGTGTCTCTCAGTCCCCGTCTCTCAGGGAGATATCTGTACACTGAGTGGTGTCTCTCAGTCCCTCTCTCTCAGGGAGATATCTGTACACTGACTGGTGTCTCTCAGTCCCTCTCTCTCAGGGAGGTATCTGTACACTGAGTGGTGTCTCTCAGTCCCTGTCTCTCAGGGAGATATCTGTACACTGACTGGTGTCTCTCAGTCCCTGTCTCTCAGGGAGCTTTATGTACACTGAGTGGTGTCTCTCAGGGAGATATCTGTACACTGAGTGTTGTCTCTCAGTCCCTCTCTCTCAGGGAGATATCTGTACACTGACTGGTGTCTCTCAGTCCCTCTCTCTCAGGGAGGTATCTGTACACTGAGTGGTGTCTCTCAGTCCCTGTCTCTCAGGGAGATATATGTACACTGACTGGTGTCTCTCAGTCCCTGTCTCTCAGGGAGATATATGTACACTGACTGGTGTCTCTCAGTCCCTGTCTCTCAGGGAGATATCTGTACACTGAGTGGTGTCTCTCAGTCCCTCTCTCTCAGGGAGATATCTGTACACTGACTGGTGTCTCTCAGTCCCTCTCTCTCAGGGAGGTATCTGTACACTGAGTGGTGTCTCTCAGTCCCTGTCTCTCAGGGAGATATATGTACACTGACTGGTGTCTCTCAGTCCCTGTCTATCAGGGAGATATCTGTACACTGAGTGGTGTCTCTCAGTCCCTCTCTCTCAGGGAGATATCTGTACTCTGACTGGTGTCTCTCAGTCCCTGTCTCTGAGGGAGATATCTGTACACTGAGTGGTGTCTCTCAGTCCCTCTCTCTCAGGGAGATATCTGTACACTGACTGGTGTCTCTCAGTCCCTCTCTCTCAGGGAGATATCTGTACACTGAGTGGTGTCTCTCAGTCCCTCTCTCTCAGGGAGATATCTGTACACTGAGTGGTGTCTCTCAGTCCCTGTCTCTCAGGGAGATATATGTACACTGACTGGTGTCTCTCAGTCCCTCTCTCTCAGGGAGATATCTGTACACTGACTGGTGTCTCTCAGTCCCTCTCTCTCAGTGAGATATCTGTACACTGAGTGGTGTCTCACAGCCCCTGTCTCTCAGGGAGATATCTGTACACTGTCTGGTGTCTCTCAGTCCCTGTCTGTCAGGGAGATATCTGTACACTGAGTGGTGTCTCACAGCCCCTGTCTCTCAGGGAGATATCTGTACACTGAGTGGTGTCTCTCAGTCCCTGTCTCTCAGGGAGCTTTATGTACACTGAGTGGTGTCTCTCAGGGAGATATCTGTACACTGACTGGTGTCTCTCAGTCCCTGTCTCTCAGGGAGCTTTATGTACACTGAGTGGTGTCTCACAGTCCCTCTCTCTCAGGGAGATATCTGTACACTGACTGGTGTCTCTCAGTCCCTGTCTCTCAGGGAGATATCTGTACACTGAGTGGTGTCTCTCAGTCCCTCTCTCTCAGGGAGATATCTGTACACTGACTGGTGTGTCTCAGTCCCTCTCTCTCAGGGAGGTATCTGTACACTGAGTGGTGTCTCTCAGACCCTGTCTCTCAGGGAGATATCTGTACACTGACTGGTGTCTCTCAGTCCCTGTCTCTCAGGGAGCTTTATGTACACTGAGTGGTGTCTCTCAGGGAGATATCTGTACACTGAGTGTTGTCTCTCAGTCCCTCTCTCTCAGGGAGATATCTGTACACTGACTGGTGTCTCTCAGTCCCTCTCTCTCAGGGAGGTATCTGTACACTGAGTGGTGTCTCTCAGTCCCTGTCTCTCAGGGAGATATATGTACACTGACTGGTGTCTCTCAGTCCCTGTCTCTCAGGGAGATATATGTACACTGAGTGGTGTCTCTCAGTCCCTGTCTCTCAGAGAGATATATGTACACTGACTGGTGTCTCTCAGTCCCTCTCTCTCAGGGAGATATCTGTACACTGACTGGTGTCTCTCAGTCCCTCTCTCTCAGGGAGATATCTGTACACTGAGTGGTGTCTCACAGCCCCTGTCTCTCAGGGAGATATCTGTACACTGTCTGGTGTCTCTCAGTCCCTGTCTGTCAGGGAGATATCTGTACACTGAGTGGTGTCTCACAGCCCCTGTCTCTCAGGGAGATATCTGTACACTGAGTGGTGTCTCTCTGTCCCTGTCTCTCAGGGAGCTTTATGTACACTGAGTGGTGTCTCTCAGGGAGATATCTGTACACTGACTGGTGTCTCTCAGTCCCTGTCTCTCAGGGAGATATATGTACACTGACTGGTGTCTCTCAGTCCCTCTCTCTCAGGGAGATATCTGTACTCTGACTGGTGTCTCTCAGTCCCTGTCTCTGAGGGAGATATCTGTACACTGAGTGGTGTCTCTCAGTCCCTCTCTCTCAGGGAGATATCTGTACACTGACTGGTGTCTCTCAGTCCCTCTCTCTCAGGGAGATATCTGTACACTGAGTGGTGTCTCTCAGTCCCTCTCTCTCAGGGAGATATCTGTACACTGAGTGGTGTCTCTCAGTCCCTGTCTCTCAGGGAGATATATGTACACTGACTGGTGTCTCTCAGTCCCTCTCTCTCAGGGAGATATCTGTACACTGACTGGTGTCTCTCAGTCCCTCTCTCTCAGGGAGGTATCTGTACACTGAGTGGTGTCTCTCAGACCCTGTCTCTCAGGGAGATATCTGTACACTGACTGGTGTCTCTCAGTCCCTGTCTCTCAGGGAGCTTTATGTACACTGAGTGGTGTCTCTCAGGGAGATATCTGTACACTGAGTGTTGTCTCTCAGTCCCTCTCTCTCAGGGAGATATCTGTACACTGACTGGTGTCTCTCAGTCCCTCTCTCTCAGGGAGGTATCTGTACACTGAGTGGTGTCTCTCAGTCCCTGTCTCTCAGGGAGATATATGTACACTGACTGGTGTCTCTCAGTCCCTGTCTCTCAGGGAGATATATGTACACTGACTGGTGTCTCTCAGTCCCTCTCTCTCAGGGAGGTATCTGTACACTGAGTGGTGTCTCTCAGTCCCTGTCTCTCAGGGAGATATATGTCCACTGACTGGTGTCTCTCAGTCCCTGTCTCTCAGGGAGATATCTGTACACTGAGTGGTGTCTCTCAGTCCCTGTCTCTCAGGGAGATATCTGTACACTGACTGGTGTCTCTCAGTCCCTCTCTGTCAGGGAGATATCTGTACACTGAGTGGTGTCTCACAGCCCCTGTCTCTCAGGGAGATATCTGTACACTGTCTGGTGTCTCTCAGTCCCTGTCTGTCAGGGAGATATCTACACACTGAGTGGTGTCTCTCAGTCCCTGTCTCTCAGGGAGCTTTATGTACCCTGAGTGGTGTCTCACAGTCCCTCTCTCTCAGGGAGATATCTGTACACTGACTGGTGTCTCTCAGTCCCCGTCTCTCAGGGAGATATCTGTACACTGAGTGGTGTCTCTCAGTCCCTCTCTCTCAGGGAGATATCTGTACACTGACTGGTGTCTCTCAGTCCCTCTCTCTCAGGGAGGTATCTGTACACTGAGTGGTGTCTCTCAGTCCCTGTCTCTCAGGGAGATATCTGTACACTGACTGGTGTCTCTCAGTCCCTGTCTCTCAGGGAGCTTTATGTACACTGAGTGGTGTCTCTCAGGGAGATATCTGTACACTGAGTGTTGTCTCTCAGTCCCTCTCTCTCAGGGAGATATCTGTACACTGACTGGTGTCTCTCAGTCCCTCTCTCTCAGGGAGGTATCTGTACACTGAGTGGTGTCTCTCAGTCCCTGTCTCTCAGGGAGATATATGTACACTGACTGGTGTCTCTCAGTCCCTGTCTCTCAGGGAGATATATGTACACTGACTGGTGTCTCTCAGTCCCTGTCTCTCAGGGAGATATCTGTACACTGAGTGGTGTCTCTCAGTCCCTCTCTCTCAGGGAGATATCTGTACACTGACTGGTGTCTCTCAGTCCCTCTCTCTCAGGGAGGTATCTGTACACTGAGTGGTGTCTCTCAGTCCCTGTCTCTCAGGGAGATATATGTACACTGACTGGTGTCTCTCAGTCCCTGTCTATCAGGGAGATATCTGTACACTGAGTGGTGTCTCTCAGTCCCTCTCTCTCAGGGAGATATCTGTACTCTGACTGGTGTCTCTCAGTCCCTGTCTCTGAGGGAGATATCTGTACACTGAGTGGTGTCTCTCAGTCCCTCTCTCTCAGGGAGATATCTGTACACTGACTGGTGTCTCTCAGTCCCTCTCTCTCAGGGAGATATCTGTACACTGAGTGGTGTCTCTCAGTCCCTCTCTCTCAGGGAGATATCTGTACACTGAGTGGTGTCTCTCAGTCCCTGTCTCTCAGGGAGATATATGTACACTGACTGGTGTCTCTCAGTCCCTCTCTCTCAGGGAGATATCTGTACACTGACTGGTGTCTCTCAGTCCCTCTCTCTCAGTGAGATATCTGTACACTGAGTGGTGTCTCACAGCCCCTGTCTCTCAGGGAGATATCTGTACACTGTCTGGTGTCTCTCAGTCCCTGTCTGTCAGGGAGATATCTGTACACTGAGTGGTGTCTCACAGCCCCTGTCTCTCAGGGAGATATCTGTACACTGAGTGGTGTCTCTCAGTCCCTGTCTCTCAGGGAGCTTTATGTACACTGAGTGGTGTCTCTCAGGGAGATATCTGTACACTGACTGGTGTCTCTCAGTCCCTGTCTCTCAGGGAGCTTTATGTACACTGAGTGGTGTCTCACAGTCCCTCTCTCTCAGGGAGATATCTGTACACTGACTGGTGTCTCTCAGTCCCTGTCTCTCAGGGAGATATCTGTACACTGAGTGGTGTCTCTCAGTCCCTCTCTCTCAGGGAGATATCTGTACACTGACTGGTGTGTCTCAGTCCCTCTCTCTCAGGGAGGTATCTGTACACTGAGTGGTGTCTCTCAGACCCTGTCTCTCAGGGAGATATCTGTACACTGACTGGTGTCTCTCAGTCCCTGTCTCTCAGGGAGCTTTATGTACACTGAGTGGTGTCTCTCAGGGAGATATCTGTACACTGAGTGTTGTCTCTCAGTCCCTCTCTCTCAGGGAGATATCTGTACACTGACTGGTGTCTCTCAGTCCCTCTCTCTCAGGGAGGTATCTGTACACTGAGTGGTGTCTCTCAGTCCCTGTCTCTCAGGGAGATATATGTACACTGACTGGTGTCTCTCAGTCCCTGTCTCTCAGGGAGATATATGTACACTGACTGGTGTCTCTCAGTCCCTCTCTCTCAGGGAGGTATCTGTACACTGAGTGGTGTCTCTCAGTCCCTGTCTCTCAGGGAGATATATGTCCACTGACTGGTGTCTCTCAGTCCCTGTCTCTCAGGGAGATATCTGTACACTGAGTGGTGTCTCTCAGTCCCTGTCTCTCAGGGAGATATCTGTACACTGACTGGTGTCTCTCAGTCCCTCTCTCTCAGGGAGATATCTGTACACTGAGTGGTGTCTCACAGCCCCTGTCTCTCAGGGAGATATCTGTACACTGTCTGGTGTCTCTCAGTCCCTGTCTGTCAGGGAGATATCTACACACTGAGTGGTGTCTCTCAGTCCCTGTCTCTCAGGGAGCTTTATGTACCCTGAGTGGTGTCTCACAGTCCCTCTCTCTCAGGGAGATATCTGTACACTGACTGGTGTCTCTCAGTCCCCGTCTCTCAGGGAGATATCTGTACACTGAGTGGTGTCTCTCAGTCCCTCTCTCTCAGGGAGATATCTGTACACTGACTGGTGTCTCTCAGTCCCTCTCTCTCAGGGAGGTATCTGTACACTGAGTGGTGTCTCTCAGTCCCTGTCTCTCAGGGAGATATCTGTACACTGACTGGTGTCTCTCAGTCCCTGTCTCTCAGGGAGCTTTATGTACACTGAGTGGTGTCTCTCAGGGAGATATCTGTACACTGAGTGTTGTCTCTCAGTCCCTCTCTCTCAGGGAGATATCTGTACACTGACTGGTGTCTCTCAGTCCCTCTCTCTCAGGGAGGTATCTGTACACTGAGTGGTGTCTCTCAGTCCCTGTCTCTCAGGGAGATATATGTACACTGACTGGTGTCTCTCAGTCCCTGTCTCTCAGGGAGATATATGTACACTGACTGGTGTCTCTCAGTCCCTGTCTCTCAGGGAGATATCTGTACACTGAGTGGTGTCTCTCAGTCCCTCTCTCTCAGGGAGATATCTGTACACTGACTGGTGTCTCTCAGTCCCTCTCTCTCAGGGAGGTATCTGTACACTGAGTGGTGTCTCTCAGTCCCTGTCTCTCAGGGAGATATATGTACACTGACTGGTGTCTCTCAGTCCCTGTCTATCAGGGAGATATCTGTACACTGAGTGGTGTCTCTCAGTCCCTCTCTCTCAGGGAGATATCTGTACAATGAGTGGTGTCTCTCAGTCCCTGTCTCTCATGGAGATATCTGTACAGTGAGGGGTGTCTCTCAGTCCCTCTCTCTCAGGGAGATATCTGTACTCTGACTGGTGTCTCTCAGTCCCTGTCTCTCAGGGAGATATCAGTACACTGTGTGGTGTCTCTCAGTCCCTCTCTCTCAGGGAGATATCTGTACACTGACTGGTGTCTCTCAGTCCCTCTCTCTCAGGGTGGTATCTGTACACTGAGTGGTGTCTCTCAGTCCCTGTCTCTCAGGGAGATATCTGTACACTGACTGGTGTCTCTCAGTCCCTGTCTCTCAGGGAGCTTTATGTACACTGAGTGGTGTCTCTCAGGGAGATATCTGTACACTGAGTGTTGTCTCTCAGTCCCTCTCTCTCAGGGAGATATCTGTACACTGACTGGTGTCTCTCAGCCCCTCTCTCTCAGGGAGATATCTGTGCACTGCGTGGTGTCTCACAGTCCCTCTCTCTCAGTGAGATATCTGTACACTGACTGGTGTCTCTCAGTCCCTGTCTCTCAGGGAGATATATGTACACTGACTGGTGTCTCTCAGTCCCTCTCTCTCAGGGAGATATCTGTACACTGACTGGTGTCTCTCAGTCCCTCTCTCTCAGGGAGATATCTGTACACTGAGTGGTGTCTCACAGCCCCTGTCTCTCAGGGAGATATCTGTACACTGTCTGGTGTCTCTCAGTCCCTGTCTGTCAGGGAGATATCTACACACTGAGTGGTGTCTCTCAGTCCCTGTCTCTCAGGGAGCTTTATGTACACTGAGTGGTGTCTCTCAGGGAGATATCTGTACACTGACTGGTGTCTCTCAGTCCCTGTCTCTCAGGGAGCTTTATGTACACTGACTGGTGTCTCTCAGTCCCTCTCTCTCAGGGAGATATTTGTACACTGACTGGTGTCTCTCAGTCCCTCTCTCTCAGGGAGATATCTGTACACTGACTGGTGTCTCTCAGTCCCTCTCTCTCAGGGAGATATCTGTACACTGACTGGTGTCTCTCAGTCCCTCTCTCTCAGGGAGATATCTGTACACTGAGTGGTGTCTCACAGCCCCTGTCTCTCAGGGAGATATCTGTACACTGACTGGTGTCTCTCAGTCCCTGTCTGTCAGGGAGATATCTTTTCACTGAGTGGTGTCTCACAGTCCCTCTCTCTCAGGGAGATATCTGTACACTGACTGGTGTCTCTCAGTCCCTCTCTCTCAGGGAGATATCTGTACTCTGACTGGTGTCTCTCAGTCCCTGTCTCTCAGGGAGATATCTGTACACTGAGTGGTGTCTCTCAGTCCCTCTCTCTCAGGGAGATATCTGTACACTGAGTGGTGTCTCTCAGTCCCTCTCTCTCAGGGAGATATCTGTACACTGACTGGTGTCTCTCAGTCCCTCTCTCTCAGGGAGGTATCTGTACACTGAGTGGTGTCTCTCAGTCCCTGTCTCTCAGGGAGATATCTGTACACTGACTGGTGTCTCTCAGTCCCTGTCTCTCAGTGAGCTTGATGTACACTGCGTGGTGTCTCTCAGGGAGATATCTGTACACTGAGTGGTGTCTCTCAGTCCCTCTCTCTCAGTGAGATATCTGTACACTGACTGGTGTCTCTCAGCCCCTCTCTCTCAGGGAGATATCTGTACACTGACTGGTGTCTCTCAGTCCCTCTCTCTCAGGGAGATATCTGTACACTGACTGGTGTCTCACAGTCCCTCTCTCTCAGGGAGATATCTGTACACTGACTGGTGTCTCTCAGTCCCTGTCTCTCAGGGAGATATCTGTACACTGAGTGGTGTCTCTCAATCCCTCTCTCTCAGGGAGATATCTGTACTCTGACTGGTGTCTCTCAGTCCCTGTCTCTGAGGCAGATATCTGTACACTGAGTGGTGTCTCTCAGTCCCTCTCTCTCAGGGAGATATCTGTACACTGACTGGTGTCTCTCAGTCCCTCTCTCTCAGGGAGATATCTGTACACTGAGTGGTGTCTCTCAGTCCCTGTCTCTCAGGGAGATATCTGTGCACTGAGTGGTGTCTCTCAGTCCCTCTCTCTCAGGGAGATATCTGTACACTGACTGGTGTCTCTCAGTCCCTCTCTCTCAGGGAGGTATCTGTACACTGAGTGGTGTCTCTCAGTCCCTGTCTCTCAGGGACATATATGTACACAGAGTGGTGTCACTCAGTTCCTCTCTCTCAGGGAGATATCTGTACACTGACTGGTGTCTCTCAGTCCCTCTCTCTCAGGGAGATATCTACACACTGAGTGGTGTCACTCAGTCCCTGTCTCTCAGGGAGATATCTGTACACTGACTGGTGTCTCTCAGTCCCTGTCTCTCAGGGAGCTTTATGTACACTGAGCGGTGTCTCTCAGGGAGATATCTGTACACTGACTGGTGTCTCTCAGTCCCTCTCTCTCAGGGAGGTATCTGTACACTGAGTGGTGTCTCTCAGTCCCTGTCTCTCAGGGAGATATATGTACACTGACTGGTGTCTCTCAGTCCCTGTCTCTCAGGGAGATATATGTACACTGACTGGTGTCTCTCAGTCCCTGTCTCTCAGGGAGATATCTGTACACTGAGTGGTGTCTCTCAGTCCCTCTCTCTCAGGGAGATATCTGTACACTGACTGGTGTCTCTCAGTCCCTCTCTCTCAGGGAGGTATCTGTACACTGAGTGGTGTCTCTCAGTCCCTGTCTCTCAGGGAGATATCTGTACACTGAGTGGTGTCTCTCAGTCCCTGTCTCTCAGGGAGATATCTGTACACTGAGTGGTGTCTCTCAGTCCCTCTCTCTCAGGGAGATATCTGTACAATGAGTGGTGTCTCTCAGTCCCTGTCTCTCATGGAGATATCTGTACAGTGAGGGGTGTCTCTCAGTCCCTCTCTCTCAGGGAGATATCTGTACTCTGACTGGTGTCTCTCAGTCCCTGTCTCTCAGGGAGATATCAGTACACTGTGTGGTGTCTCTCAGTCCCTCTCTCTCAGGGAGATATCTGTACACTGACTGGTGTCTCTCAGTCCCTCTCTCTCAGGGAGATATCTGTACACTGACTGGTGTCTCTCAGTCCCTCTCTCTCAGGGAGATATCTGTACACTGAGTGGTGTCTCACAGCCCCTGTCTCTCAGGGAGATATCTGTACACTGTCTGGTGTCTCTCAGTCCCTGTCTGTCAGGGAGATATCTACACACTGAGTGGTGTCTCTCAGTCCCTGTCTCTCAGGGAGCTTTATGTACACTGAGTGGTGTCTCTCAGGGAGATATCTGTACACTGACTGGTGTCTCTCAGTCCCTCTCTCTCAGGGAGATATTTGTACACTGACTGGTGTCTCTCAGTCCCTCTCTCTCAAGGAGATATCTGTACACTGACTGGTGTCTCTCAGTCCCTCTCTCTCAGGGAGATATCTGTACACTGACTGGTGTCTCTCAGTCCCTCTCTCTCAGGGAGATATCTGTACACTGAGTGGTGTCTCTCAGTCCCTGTCTGTCAGGGAGATATCTTTTCACTGAGTGGTGTCTCACAGTCCCTCTCTCTCAGGGAGATATCTGTACACTGACTGGTGTCTCTCAGTCCCTCTCTCTCAGGGAGATATCTGTACTCTGACTGGTGTCTCTCAGTCCCTGTCTCTCAGGGAGATATCTGTACACTGAGTGGTGTCTCTCAGTCCCTGTCTCTCAGGGAGATATATGTACACTGACTGGTGTCTCTCAGTCCCTGTCTATCAGGGAGATATCTGTACACTGAGTGGTGTCTCTCAGTCCCTCTCTCTCAGGGAGATATCTGTACAATGAGTGGTGTCTCTCAGTCCCTGTCTCTCATGGAGATATCTGTACAGTGAGGGGTGTCTCTCAGTCCCTCTCTCTCAGGGAGATATCTGTACTCTGACTGGTGTCTCTCAGTCCCTGTCTCTCAGGGAGATATCAGTACACTGTGTGGTGTCTCTCAGTCCCTCTCTCTCAGGGAGATATCTGTACACTGACTGGTGTCTCTCAGTCCCTCTCTCTCAGGGTGGTATCTGTACACTGAGTGGTGTCTCTCAGTCCCTGTCTCTCAGGGAGATATCTGTACACTGACTGGTGTCTCTCAGTCCCTGTCTCTCAGGGAGCTTTATGTACACTGAGTGGTGTCTCTCAGGGAGATATCTGTACACTGAGTGTTGTCTCTCAGTCCCTCTCTCTCAGGGAGATATCTGTACACTGACTGGTGTCTCTCAGCCCCTCTCTCTCAGGGAGATATCTGTGCACTGCGTGGTGTCTCACAGTCCCTCTCTCTCAGTGAGATATCTGTACACTGACTGGTGTCTCTCAGTCCCTGTCTCTCAGGGAGATATATGTACACTGACTGGTGTCTCTCAGTCCCTCTCTCTCAGGGAGATATCTGTACACTGACTGGTGTCTCTCAGTCCCTCTCTCTCAGGGAGATATCTGTACACTGAGTGGTGTCTCACAGCCCCTGTCTCTCAGGGAGATATCTGTACACTGTCTGGTGTCTCTCAGTCCCTGTCTGTCAGGGAGATATCTACACACTGAGTGGTGTCTCTCAGTCCCTGTCTCTCAGGGAGCTTTATGTACACTGAGTGGTGTCTCTCAGGGAGATATCTGTACACTGACTGGTGTCTCTCAGTCCCTGTCTCTCAGGGAGCTTTATGTACACTGACTGGTGTCTCTCAGTCCCTCTCTCTCAGGGAGATATTTGTACACTGACTAGTGTCTCTCAGTCCCTCTCTCTCAGGGAGATATCTGTACACTGACTGGTGTCTCTCAGTCCCTCTCTCTCAGGGAGATATCTGTACACTGAGTGGTGTCTCACAGCCCCTGTCTCTCAGGGAGATATCTGTACACTGACTGGTGTCTCTCAGTCCCTGTCTGTCAGGGAGATATCTTTTCACTGAGTGGTGTCTCACAGTCCCTCTCTCTCAGGGAGATATCTGTACACTGACTGGTGTCTCTCAGTCCCTCTCTCTCAGGGAGATATCTGTACTCTGACTGGTGTCTCTCAGTCCCTCTCTCTCAGGGAGGTATCTGTACACTGAGTGGTGTCTCTCAGTCCCTGTCTCTCAGGGAGATATCTGTACACTGACTGGTGTCTCTCAGTCCCTGTCTCTCAGTGAGCTTGATGTACACTGCGTGGTGTCTCTCAGGGAGATATCTGTACACTGAGTGGTGTCTCTCAGTCCCTCTCTCTCAGTGAGATATCTGTACACTGACTGGTGTCTCTCAGCCCCTCTCTCTCAGGGAGATATCTGTACACTGACTGGTGTCTCTCAGTCCCTCTCTCTCAGGGAGATATCTGTACACTGACTGGTGTCTCACAGTCCCTCTCTCTCAGGGAGATATCTGTACACTGACTGGTGTCTCTCAGTCCCTGTCTCTCAGGGAGATATCTGTACACTGAGTGGTGTCTCTCAATCCCTCTCTCTCAGGGAGATATCTGTACTCTGACTGGTGTCTCTCAGTCCCTGTCTCTGAGGGAGATATCTGTACACTGAGTGGTGTCTCTCAGTCCCTCTCTCTCAGGGAGATATCTGTACACTGACTGGTGTCTCTCAGTCCCTCTCTCTCAGGGAGATATCTGTACACTGAGTGGTGTCTCTCAGTCCCTGTCTCTCAGGGAGATATCTGTGCACTGAGTGGTGTCTCTCAGTCCCTCTCTCTCAGGGAGATATTTGTACACTGAGTGGTGTCTCTCAGTTCCTGTCTCTCAGGGAGATATCTGTACACTGACTGGTGTCTCTCAGTCCCTGTCTCTCAGGGAGATATCTGTGCACTGAGTGGTGTCTCTCAGTCCCTCTCTCTCAGGGAGATATCTGTACACTGACTGGTGTCTCTCAGTCCCTCTCTCTCAGGGAGGTATCTGTACACTGAGTGGTGTCTCTCAGTCCCTGTCTCTCAGGGACATATATGTACACTGAGTGGTGTCACTCAGTTCCTCTCTCTCAGGGAGATATCTGTACACTGACTGGTGTCTCTCAGTCCCTCTCTCTCAGGGAGATATCTACACACTGAGTGGTGTCTCTCAGTCCCTGTCTCTCAGGGAGATATCTGTACACTGACTGGTGTCTCTCAGTCCCTGTCTCTCAGGGAGCTTTATGTACACTGAGCGGTGTCTCTCAGGGAGATATCTGTACACTGACTGGTGTCTCTCAGTCCCTCTCTCTCAGGGAGGTATCTGTACACTGAGTGGTGTCTCTCAGTCCCTGTCTCTCAGGGAGATATATGTACACTGACTGGTGTCTCTCAGTCCCTGTCTCTCAGGGAGATATATGTACACTGACTGGTGTCTCTCAGTCCCTGTCTCTCAGGGAGATATCTGTACACTGAGTGGTGTCTCTCAGTCCCTCTCTCTCAGGGAGATATCTGTACACTGACTGGTGTCTCTCAGTCCCTCTCTCTCAGGGAGATATCTGTACAATGAGTGGTGTCTCTCAGTCCCTGTCTCTCATGGAGATATCTGTACAGTGAGGGGTGTCTCTCAGTCCCTCTCTCTCAGGGAGATATCTGTACTCTGACTGGTGTCTCTCAGTCCCTGTCTCTCAGGGAGATATCAGTACACTGTGTGGTGTCTCTCAGTCCCTCTCTCTCAGGGAGATATCTGTACACTGACTGGTGTCTCTCAGTCCCTCTCTCTCAGGGTGGTATCTGTACACTGAGTGGTGTCTCTCAGTCCCTGTCTCTCAGGGAGATATCTGTACACTGACTGGTGTCTCTCAGTCCCTGTCTCTCAGGGAGCTTTATGTACACTGAGTGGTGTCTCTCAGGGAGATATCTGTACACTGAGTGTTGTCTCTCAGTCCCTCTCTCTCAGGGAGATATCTGTACACTGACTGGTGTCTCTCAGCCCCTCTCTCTCAGGGAGATATCTGTGCACTGCGTGGTGTCTCACAGTCCCTCTCTCTCAGTGAGATATCTGTACACTGACTGGTGTCTCTCAGTCCCTGTCTCTCAGGGAGATATATGTACACTGACTGGTGTCTCTCAGTCCCTCTCTCTCAGGGAGATATCTGTACACTGACTGGTGTCTCTCAGTCCCTCTCTCTCAGGGAGATATCTACACACTGAGTGGTGTCTCTCAGTCCCTGTCTCTCAGGGAGCTTTATGTACACTGAGTGGTGTCTCACAGCCCCTGTCTCTCAGGGAGATATCTGTACACTGTCTGGTGTCTCTCAGTCCCTGTCTGTCAGGGAGAAATCTACACACTGAGTGGTGTCTCTCAGTCCCTGTCTCTCAGGGAGCTTTATGTACACTGAGTGGTGTCTCTCAGGGAGATATCTGTACACTGACTGGTGTCTCTCAGTCCCTGTCTCTCAGGGAGCTTTATGTACACTGACTGGTGTCTCTCAGTCCCTCTCTCTCAGGGAGATATTTGTACACTGACTGGTGTCTCTCAGTCCCTCTCTCTCAGGGAGATATCTGTACACTGACTGGTGTCTCTCAGTCCCTCTCTCTCAGGGAGATATCTGTACACTGACTGGTGTCTCTCAGTCCCTCTCTCTCAGGGAGATATCTGTACACTGAGTGGTGTCTCTCAGTCCCTGTCTGTCAGGGAGATATCTTTTCACTGAGTGGTGTCTCACAGTCCCTCTCTCTCAGGGAGATATCTGTACACTGACTGGTGTCTCTCAGTCCCTCTCTCTCAGGGAGATATCTGTACTCTGACTGGTGTCTCTCAGTCCCTGTCTCTCAGGGAGATATCTGTACACTGAGTGGTGTCTCTCAGTCCCTCTCTCTCAGGGAGATATCTGTACACTGAGTGGTGTCTCTCAGTCCCTCTCTCTCAGGGAGATATCTGTACACTGACTGGTGTCTCTCAGTCCCTCTCTCTCAGGGAGGTATCTGTACACTGAGTGGTGTCTCTCAGTCCCTGTCTCTCAGGGAGATATCTGTACACTGACTGGTGTCTCTCAGTCCCTGTCTCTCAGTGAGCTTGATGTACACTGCGTGGTGTCTCTCAGGGAGATATCTGTACACAGAGTGGTGTCTCTCAGTCCCTCTCTCTCAGTGAGATATCTGTACACTGACTGGTGTCTCTCAGCCCCTCTCTCTCAGGGAGATATCTGTACACTGACTGGTGTCTCTCAGTCCCTCTCTCTCAGGGAGATATCTGTACACTGACTGGTGTCTCACAGTCCCTCTCTCTCAGGGAGATATCTGTACACTGACTGGTGTCTCTCAGTCCCTGTCTCTCAGGGAGATATCTGTACACTGAGTGGTGTCTCTCAATCCCTCTCTCTCAGGGAGATATCTGTACTCTGAATGGTGTCTCTCAGTCCCTGTCTCTGAGGGAGATATCTGTACACTGAGTGGTGTCTCTCAGTCCCTCTCTCTCAGGGAGATATCTGTACACTGACTGGTGTCTCTCAGTCCCTCTCTCTCAGGGAGATATCAGTACACTGAGTGGTGTCTCTCAGTCCCTGTCTCTCAGGGAGATATCTGTGCACTGAGTGGTGTCTCTCAGTCCCTCTCTCTCAGGGAGATATTTGTACACTGAGTGGTGTCTCTCAGTTCCTGTCTCTCAGGGAGATATCTGTACACTGACTGGTGTCTTTCAGTCCCTGTCTCTCAGGGAGATATCTGTGCACTGAGTGGTGTCTCTCAGTCCCTCTCTCTCAGGGAGATATCTGTACACTGACTGGTGTCTCTCAGTCCCTCTCTCTCAGGGAGGTATCTGTACACTGAGTGGTGTCTCTCAGTCCCTGTCTCTCAGGGACATATATGTACACTGAGTGGTGTCACTCAGTTCCTCTCTCTCAGGGAGATATCTGTACACTGACTGGTGTCTCTCAGTCCCTCTCTCTCAGGGAGATATCTACACACTGAGTGGTGTCTCTCAGTCCCTGTCTCTCAGGGAGATATCTGTACACTGACTGGTGTCTCTCAGTCCCTGTCTCTCAGGGAGCTTTATGTACACTGAGCGGTGTCTCTCAGGGAGATATCTGTACACTGACTGGTGTCTCTCAGTCCCTCTCTCTCAGGGAGGTATCTGTACACTGAGTGGTGTCTCTCAGTCCCTGTCTCTCAGGGAGATATATGTACACTGACTGGTGTCTCTCAGTCCCTGTCTCTCAGGGAGATATATGTACACTGACTGGTGTCTCTCAGTCCCTGTCTCTCAGGGAGATATCTGTACACTGAGTGGTGTCTCTCAGTCCCTCTCTCTCAGGGAGATATCTGTACACTGACTGGTGTCTCTCAGTCCCTCTCTCTCAGGGAGGTATCTGTACACTGAGTGGTGTCTCTCAGTCCCTGTCTCTCAGGGAGATATATGTACACTGACTGGTGTCTCTCAGTCCCTGTCTCTCAGGGAGATATCTGTACACTGAGTGGTGTCTCTCAGTCCCTCTCTCTCAGGGAGATATCTGTACAATGAGTGGTGTCTCTCAGTCCGTGTCTCTCAGTGAGATATCTGTACAGTGAGGGGTGTCTCTCAGTCCCTCTCTCTCAGGGAGATATCTGTACTCTGACTGGTGTCTCTCAGTCCCTGTCTCTCAGGGAGATATCAGTACACTGTGTGGTGTCTCTCAGTACCTCTCTCTCAGGGAGATATCTGTACACTGACTGGTGTCTCTCAGTCCCTCTCTCTCAGGGTGGTATCTGTACACTGAGTGGTGTCTCTCAGTCCCTGTCTCTCAGGGAGATATCTGTACACTGACTGGTGTCTCTCAGTCCCTGTCTCTCAGGGAGCTTTATGTACACTGAGTGGTGTCTCTCAGGGAGATATCTGTACACTGAGTGTTGTCTCTCAGTCCCTCTCTCTCAGGGAGATATCTGTACACTGACTGGTGTCTCTCAGCCCCTCTCTCTCAGGGAGATATCTGTGCACTGCGTGGTGTCTCACAGTCCCTCTCTCTCAGTGAGATATCTGTACACTGACTGGTGTCTCTCAGTCCCTCTCTCTCAGTGAGATATCTGTGCGCTGCGTGGTGTCTCTCAGTCCCTGTCTGTCAGGGAGATATCTACACACTGAGTGGTGTCTCTCAGTCCCTGTCTCTCAGGGAGCTTTATGTACACTGAGTGGTGTCTCTCAGTCCCTCTTTCTCAGGGAGATAATTGTACACTGACTGGTGTCTCTCAGTCCCTCTCTCTCAGGGAGATATCTGTACACTGACTGGTGTCTCTCAGTCCCTCTCTCTCAGGGAGATATCTGTACACTGAGTGGTGTCTCACAGCCCCTGTCTCTCAGGGAGATATCTGTACACTGACTGGTGTCTCTCAGTCCCTGTCTGTCAGGGAGATATCTTTTCACTGAGTGGTGTCTCACAGTCCCTCTCTCTCAGGGAGATATCTGTACACTGACTGGTGTCTCTCAGTCCCTCTCTCTCAGGGAGATATCTGTACTCTGACTGGTGTCTCTCAGTCCCTGTCTCTCAGGGAGATATCTGTACACTGAGTGGTGTCTCTCAGTCCCTCTCTCTCAGGGAGATATCTGTACACTGAGTGGTGTCTCTCAGTCCCTCTCTCTCAGGGAGATATCTGTACACTGACTGGTGTCTCTCAGTCCCTCTCTCTCAGGGAGGTATCTGTACACTGAGTGGTGTCTTTCAGTCCCTGTCTCTCAGGGAGATATCTGTACACTGACTGGTGTCTCTCAGTCCCTGTCTCTCAGTGAGCTTGATGTACACTGCGTGGTGTCTCTCAGGGAGATATCTGTACACTGAGTGGTGTCTCTCAGTCCCTCTCTCTCAGGGAGATATCTGTACACTGACTGGTGTCTCTCAGCCCCTCTCTCTCAGGGAGATATCTGTACACTGACTGGTGTCTCTCAGTCCCTCTCTCTCAGGGAGATATCTGTACACTGACTGGTGTCTCACAGTCCCTCCCTCTCAGGGAGATATCTGTACACTGACTGGTGTCTCTCAGTCCCTGTCTCTCAGGGAGATATCTGTACACTGAGTGGTGTCTCTCAATCCCTCTCTCTCAGGGAGATATCTGTACTCTGACTGGTGTCTCTCAGTCCCTGTCTCTCAGGGAGATATCTGTACACTGAGTGGTGTCTCTCAGTCCCTCTCTCTCAGGGAGATATCTGTACACTGACTGGTGTCTCTCAGTCCCCCTCTCTCAGGGAGATATCTGTACACTGACTGGTGTCTCTCAGTCCCTCTCTCTCAGGGAGATATCTGTACACTGAGTGGTGTCTCACAGCCCCTGTCTCTCAGGGAGATATCTGTACACTGTCTGGTGTCTCTCAGTCCCTGTCTGTCAGGGAGATATCTATACACTGACTGGTGTCTCTCAGTCCCTCTCTCTCAGGGAGGTATCTGTACACTGAGTGGTGTCTCTCAGTCCCTGTCTCTCAGGGAGATATCTGTACACTGACTGGTGTCTCTCAGTCCCTGTCTCTCAGTGAGCTTGATGTACACTGCGTGGTGTCTCTCAGGGAGATATCTGTACACTGAGTGCTGTCTTTCAGTCCCTCTCTCTCAGGGAGATATTTGTACACTGAGTGGTGTCTCTCAGTTCCTGTCTCTCAGGGAGATATCTGTACACTGACTGGTGTCTCTCAGTCCCTGTCTCTCAGGGAGATATCTGTGCACTGAGTGGTGTCTCTCAGTCCCTCTCTCTCAGGGAGATATCTGTACACTGACTGGTGTCTCTCAGTCCCTCTCTCTCAGGGAGGTATCTGTACACTGAGTGGTGTCTCTCAGTCCCTGTCTCTCAGGGACATATATGTACACTGACTGGTGTCTCTCAGTTCCTCTCTCTCAGGGAGATATCTGTACACTGACTGGTGTCTCTCAGTCCCTCTCTCTCAGGGAGATATCTGTACACTGAGTGGTGTCTCACAGCCCCTGTCTCTCAGGGAGATATCAGTACACTGACTGGTGTCTCTCAGTCCCTGTCTCTCAGGGAGAAATCTGTACACTGAGTGGTGTCTCTCAGTCCCTCTCTCTCAGGGAGATATCTGTACACTGACTGGTGTCTCTCAGTCCCTGTCTCTCAGGGAGATATCTGTACACTGAGTGGTGTCTCACAGTCCCTCTCTCTCAGGGAGATATCTGTACACTGACTGGTGTCTCTTAGTCCCTCTCTCTCAGGGAGATATCTGTACACTGACTGGTGTCTCTCAGTCCCTGTCTCTCAGGGAGATATCTGTACACTGAGTGGTGTCTCTCAGTCCCTCTCTCTCAGGGAGATATCTGTACACTGACTGGTGTCTCTCAGTCCCTGTCTCTCAGGGAGATATCTGTACACTGAGTGGTGTCTCTCAGTCCCTCTCTCTCAGGGAGATATCTGTACACTGACTGGTGTCTCTCAGTCCCTCTCTCTCAGGGAGATACCTGTACACTGAGTGGTGTCTCTCAGTCCCTCTCTCTCAGGGAGATATCTGTACACTGAGTGGTGTCTCTCAGTCCCTGTCTCTCAGGGAGATATATGTACACTGACTGGTGTCTCTCAGTCCCTCTCTCTCAGGGAGATATCTGTACACTGACTGGTGTCTCTCAGTCCCTCTCTCTCAGGGAGATATCTGTACACTGAGTGGTGTCTCACAGCCCCTGTCTCTCAGGGAGATATCTGTACACTGTCTGGTGTCTCTCAGTCCCTGTCTGTCAGGGAGATATCTACACACTGAGTGATGTCTCTCAGTCCCTGTCTCTCAGGGAGCTTTATGTACACTGAGTGGTGTCTCTCAGGGAGATATCTGTACACTGACTGGTGTCTCTCAGTCCCTGTCTCTCAGGGAGCTTTATGTACACTGAGTGGTGTCTCTCAGTCCCTCTCTCTCAGGGAGATATTTGTACACTGACTGGTGTCTCTCAGTCCCTCTCTCTCAGGGAGATATCTGTACACTGACTGGTGTCTCTCAGTCCCTCTCTCTCAGGGAGATATCTGTACACTGACTGGTGTCTCTCAGTCCCTCTCTCTCAGGGAGATATCTGTACACTGAGTGGTGTCTCACAGCCCCTGTCTCTCAGGGAGATATCTGTACACTGACTGGTGTCTCTCAGTCCCTGTCTGTCAGGGAGATATCTTTTCACTGAGTGGTGTCTCACAGTCCCTCTCTCTCAGGGAGATATCTGTACACTGACTGGTGTCTCTCAGTCCCTCTCTCTCAGGGAGATACCTGTACTCTGACTGGTGTCTCTCAGTCCCTGTCTCTCAGGGAGATATCTGTACACTGAGTGGTGTCTCTCAGTCCCTCTCTCTCAGGGAGATATCTGTACAGTGATTGGTGTCTCTCAGTCCCTCTCTCTCAGGGAGATATCTGTACACTGACTGGTGTCTCTCAGTCCCTCTCTCTCAGGGAGGTATCTGTACACTGAGTGGTGTCTCTCAGTCCCTGTCTCTCAGGGAGATATCTGTACACTGACTGGTGTCTCTCAGTCCCTGTCTCTCAGTGAGCTTGATGTACACTGCGTGGTGTCTCTCAGGGAGATATCTGTACACTGAGTGGTGTCTCTCAGTCCCTCTCTCTCAGGGAGATATCTGTACACTGACTGGTGTCTCTCAGCCCCTCTCTCTCAGGGAGATATCTGTACACTGACTGGTGTCTCTCAGTCCCTGTCTCTCAGGGAGCTTTATGTACACTGAGTGGTGTCTCTCAGTCCCTGTCTCTCAGGGAGATATCAGTACACTGTGTGGTGTCTCTCAGTCCCTCTCTCTCAGGGAGATATCTGTACACTGACTGGTGTCTCTCAGTCCCTCTCTCTCAGGGTGGTATCTGTACACTGAGTGGTGTCTCTCAGTCCCTGTCTCTCAGGGAGATATCTGTACACTGACTGGTGTCTCTCAGTCCCTGTCTCTCAGGGAGCTTTATGTACACTGAGTGGTGTCTCTCAGGGAGATATCTGTACACTGAGTGTTGTCTCTCAGTCCCTCTCTCTCAGGGAGATATCTGTACACTGACTGGTGTCTCTCAGCCCCTCTCTCTCAGGGAGATATCTGTGCACTGAGTGGTGTCTCACAGTCCCTCTCTCTCAGGGAGATATCTGTACACTGACTGGTGTCTCTCAGTCCCTGTCTCTCAGGGAGATATCTGTACACTGAGTGGTGTCTCTCAGTCCCTCTCTCTCAGGGAGATATCTGTACTCTGACTGGTGTCTCTCAGTCCCTCTCTCTCAGGGAGATATCTGTACACTGACTGGTGTCTCTCAGTCCCTCTCTCTCAGGGAGATATCTGTACACTGAGTGGTGTCTCACAGCCCCTGTCTCTCAGGGAGATATCTGTACACTGTCTGGTGTCTCTCAGTCCCTGTCTGTCAGGGAGATATCTACACACTGAGTGGTGTCTCTCAGTCCCTGTCTCTCAGGGAGCTTTATGTACACTGAGTGGTGTCTCTCAGGGAGATATCTGTACAGTGACTGGTGTCTCTCAGTCCCTGTTTCTCAGGCAGCTTTATGTACACTGAGTGGTGTCTCTCAGTCCCGCTCTCTCAGGGAGATATTTGTACACTGACTGGTGTCTCTCAGTCCCTCTCTCTCAGGGAGATATCTGTACACTGACTGGTGTCTCTCAGTCCCTCTCTCTCAGGGAGATATCTGTACACTGACTGGTGTCTCTCAGTCCCTCTCTCTCAGGGAGATATCTGTACACTGAGTGGTGTCTCACAGCCCCTGTCTCTCAGGGAGATATCTGTACACTGACTGGTGTCTCTCAGTCCCTGTCTGTCAGGGAGATATCTTTTCACTGAGTGGTGTCTCTCAGTCCCTGTCTCTCAGGGAGCTTTATGTACACTGAGTGGTGTCTCTCAGTCCCTCTCTCTCAGGGAGATATCTGTACACTGAGTGGTGTCTCTCAGTCCCTCTCTCTCAGGGAGATATCTGTACACTGACTGGTGTCTCTCAGTCCCTCTCTCTCCGGGAGATATATGTACACTGACTTGTGTCTCTCAGTCCCTCTCTCTCAGGGAGGTATCTGTACACTGAGTGGTGTCTCTCAGTCCCTGTCTCTCAGGGAGATATATGTACACTGACTGGTGTCTCTCAGTCCCTGTCTCTCAGGGAGATATCTGTACACTGAGTGGTGTCTCTCAGTCCCTCTCTTTCAGGGAGATATCTGTACAATGAGTGGTGTCTCTCAGTCCCTGTCTCTCAGGGAGATATCTGTACAGTGAGTGGTGTCTCTCAGTCCCTCTCTCTCAGGGAGATATCTGTACTCTGACTGGTGTCTCTCAGTCCCTGTCTCTCAGGGAGATAACTGTACACTGAGTGGTGTCTCTCAGTCCCTCTCTCTTAGGGAGATATCTGTACACTGACTGGTGTCTCTCAGTCCCTCTCTCTCAGGGAGGTATCTGTACACTGAGTGGTGTCTCTCAGTCCCTGTCACTCAGGGAGATATCTGTACACTGAGTGGTGTCTCTCAGTCCCTCTCTCTCAGGGAGATATCTGTACACTGACTGGTGTCTCTCAGCCCCTCTCTCTCAGGGAGATATCTGTGCACTGAGTGGTGTCTCACAGTCCCTCTCTCTCAGGGAGATATCTGTACACTGACTGGTGTCTCTCAGTCCCTGTCTCTCAGGGAGATATCTGTACACTGAGTGGTGTCTCTCAGTCCCTCTCTCTCAGGGAGATATCTGTACTCTGACTGGTGTCTCTCAGTCCCTGTCTCTGAGGGAGATATCTGTACACTGAGTGGTGTCTCTCTGTCCCTCTCTCTCAGGGAGATATCTGTACACTGACTGGTGTCTCTCAGTCCCTCTCTCTCAGGGAGATATCTGTACACTGAGTGGTGTCTCTCAGTCCCTCTCTCTCAGGGAGATATCTGTACACTGAGTGGTGTCTCTCAGGGAGATATATGTACACTGAGTGGTGTCTCTCAGTCCCTCTCTCTCAGGGAGATATCTGTACACTGACTGGTGTCTCACAGTCCCTCTCTCTCAGGGAGATATCTGTACACTGTCTGGTGTCTCTCAGTCCCTGTCTGTCAGGGAGATATCAATACACTGAGTGGTGTCTCTCAGTCCCTCTCTCTCAGGGAGATATCTGTACACTGACTGGTGTCTCACAGTCCCTCTCTCTCAGGGAGATATCTGTACACTGACTGGTGTCTCTCAGTCCCTGTCTCTCAGGGAGCTTTATGTACACTGAGTGGTGTCTCTCAGGGAGATATCTGTACACTGACTGGTGTTCTCAGTCCCTGTCTCTCAGGGAGCTTTATGTACACTGAGTGGTGTCTCACAGTCCCTCTCTCTCAGGGAGATATCTGTACACTGACTGGTGTCTCTCAGTCCCTGTCTCTCAGGGAGATATCTGTACACTGAGTGGTGTCTCTCAGTCCCTCTCTCTCAGGGAGATATCTGTACACTGAGTGGTGTCTCTCAGTCCCTCTGTCTCAGGGAGATATCTGTACACTGACTGGTGTCTCTCAGTTCCTGTCTCTCAGGGAGATATCTGGACACTGAGTGGTGTCTCACAGCCCCTGTCTCAGGGAGGTATCTGTACACTGTCTGGTGTCTCTCAGTCCCTGTCTGTCAGGGAGATATCTACACACTGAGTGGTGTCTCTCAGTCCCTCTCTCTCAGGGAGCTTTATGTACACTGAATGGTGTCTCTCAGGGAGATATCTGTACACTGACTGGTGTCTCTCAGTCCCTGTTTCTCAGGCAGCTTTATGTACACTGAGTGGTGTCTCTCAGTCCCTCTCTCTCAGGGAGATATCTGTACACTGACTGGTGTCTCTCAGTCCCTGTCTCTCAGGGAGATATCTGTACACTGAGTGGTGTCTCACAGTCCCTCTCTCTCAGGGAGATATCTGTACACTGACTGGTGTCTCTTAGTCCCTCTCTCTCAGGGAGATATCTGTACACTGACTGGTGTCTCTCAGTCCCTGTCTCTCAGGGAGATATCTGTACACTGAGTGGTGTCTCTCAGTCCCTCTCTCTCAGGGAGATATCTGTACACTGACTGGTGTCTCTCAGTCCCTGTCTCTCAGGGAGATATCTGTACACTGACTGGTGTCTCTTAGTCCCTCTCTCTCAGGGAGATATCTGTACACTGACTGGTGTCTCTCAGTCCCTGTCTCTCAGGGAGATATCTGTACACTGAGTGGTGTCTCTCAGTCCCTCTCTCTCAGGGAGATATCTGTACACTGACTGGTGTCTCTCAGTCCCTGTCTCTCAGGGAGATATCTGTACACTGAGTGGTGTCTCACAGTCCCTCTCTCTCAGGGAGATATCTGTACACTGACTGGTGTCTCTCAGTCCCTCTCTCTCAGGGAGATATCTGTACACTGAGTGGTGTCTCTCAGTCCCTCTCTCTCAGGGAGATGTATGTACACTGACTGGTGTCTCTCAGTCCCTCTCTCTCAGGGAGGTATCTGTACACTGAGTGGTGTCTCTCAGTCCCTGTCTCTCAGGGAGATATATGTACACTGACTGGTGTCTCTCAGTCCCTGTCTCTCAGGGAGATATCTGTACACTGAGTGGTGTCTCTCAGTCCCTCTCTCTCAGGGAGATATCAGTACACTGTGTGGTGTCTCTCAGTCCCTCTCTCTCAGGGAGATATCTGTACACTGACTGGTGTCTCTCAGTCCCTCTCTCTCAGGGTGGTATCTGTACACTGAGTGGTGTCTCTCAGTCCCTGTCTCTCAGGGAGATATCTGTACACTGACTGGTGTCTCTCAGTCCCTGTCTCTCAGGGAGCTTTATGTACACTGAGTGGTGTCTCTCAGGGAGATATCTGTACACTGAGTGTTGTCTCTCAGTCCCTCTCTCTCAGGGAGATATCTGTACACTGACTGGTGTCTCTCAGCCCCTCTCTCTCAGGGAGATATCTGTGCACTGAGTGGTGTCTCACAGTCCCTCTCTCTCTGGGAGATATCTGTACACTGACTGGTGTCTCTCAGTCCCTGTCTCTCAGGGAGATATCTGTACACTGAGGGGTGTCTCTCAGTCCCTCTCTCTCAGGGAGATATCTGTACTCTGACTGGTGTCTCTCAGTCCCTGTCTCTGAGGGAGATATCTGTACACTGAGTGGTGTCTCTCAGTCCCTCTCTCTCAGGGAGATATCTGTACACTGACTGGTGTCTCTCAGTCTCTCTCTCTCAGGGAGATATCTGTACACTGAGTGGTGTCTCTCAGTCCCTCTCTCTCAGGGAGATATCTGTACACTGAGTGGTGTCTCTCAGTCCCTGTCTCTCAGGGAGATATATGTACACTGACTGGTGTCTCTCAGTCCCTCTCTCTCAGGGAGATATCTGTACACTGAGTGGTGTCTCACAGCCCCTGTCTCTCAGGGAGATATCTGTACACTGTCTGGTGTCTCTCAGTCCCTGTCTGTCAGGGAGATATCTACACACTGAGTGGTGTCTCTCAGTCCCTGTCTCTCAGGGAGCTTTATGTACACTGAGTGGTGTCTCTCAGGGAGATATCTGTACAGTGACTGGTGTCTCTCAGTCCCTCTCTCTCAGGGAGATATCTGTACACTGACTGGTGTCTCTCAGTCCCTCTCTCTCAGGGAGATATCTGTACACTGACTGGTGTCTCTCAGTCCCTCTCTCTCAGGGAGATATCTGTACACTGAGTGGTGTCTCACAGCCCCTGTCTCTCAGGGAGATATCTGTACACTGACTGGTGTCTCTCAGTCCCTGTCTGTCAGGGAGATATCTTTTCACTGAGTGGTGTCTCTCAGTCCCTGTCTCTCAGGGAGCTTTATGTACACTGAGTGGTGTCTCTCAGTCCCTCTCTCTCAGGGAGATATCTGTACACTGAGTGGTGTCTCTCAGTCCCTGTCTCTCAGGGAGATATCTGTACACTGACTGGTGTCTCTCAGTCCCTGTCTCTCAGGGAGCTTTATGTACACTGAGCGGTGTCTCTCAGGGAGATATCTGTACACTGACTGGTGTCTCTCAGTCCCTCTCTCTCAGGGAGGTATCTGTACACTGAGTGGTGTCTCTCAGTCCCTGTCTCTCAGGGAGATATATGTACACTGACTGGTGTCTCTCAGTCCCTGTCTCTCAGGGAGATATATGTACACTGACTGGTGTCTCTCAGTCCCTGTCTCTCAGGGAGATATCTGTACACTGAGTGGTGTCTCTCAGTCCCTCTCTCTCAGGGAGATATCTGTACACTGACTGGTGTCTCTCAGTCCCTCTCTCTCAGGGAGGTATCTGTACACTGAGTGGTGTCTCTCAGTCCCTGTCTCTCAGGGAGATATATGTACACTGACTGGTGTCTCTCAGTCCCTGTCTCTCAGGGAGATATCTGTACACTGAGTGGTGTCTCTCAGTCCCTCTCTCTCAGGGAGATATCTGTACAATGAGTGGTGTCTCTCAGTCCCTGTCTCTCAGTGAGATATCTGTACAGTGAGGGGTGTCTCTCAGTCCCTCTCTCTCAGGGAGATATCTGTACTCTGACTGGTGTCTCTCAGTCCCTGTCTCTCAGGGAGATATCAGTACACTGTGTGGTGTCTCTCAGTACCTCTCTCTCAGGGAGATATCTGTACACTGACTGGTGTCTCTCAGTCCCTCTCTCTCAGGGTGGTATCTGTACACTGAGTGGTGTCTCTCAGTCCCTGTCTCTCAGGGAGATATCTGTACACTGACTGGTGTCTCTCAGTCCCTGTCTCTCAGGGAGCTTTATGTACACTGAGTGGTGTCTCTCAGGGAGATATCTGTACACTGAGTGTTGTCTCTCAGTCCCTCTCTCTCAGGGAGATATCTGTACACTGACTGGTGTCTCTCAGCCCCTCTCTCTCAGGGAGATATCTGTGCACTGCGTGGTGTCTCACAGTCCCTCTCTCTCAGTGAGATATCTGTACACTGACTGGTGTCTCTCAGTCCCTCTCTCTCAGTGAGATATCTGTGCACTGCGTGGTGTCTCTCAGTCCCTGTCTGTCAGGGAGATATCTACACACTGAGTGGTGTCTCTCAGTCCCTGTCTCTCAGGGAGCTTTATGTACACTGAGTGGTGTCTCTCAGTCCCTCTTTCTCAGGGAGATAATTGTACACTGACTGGTGTCTCTCAGTCCCTCTCTCTCAGGGAGATATCTGTACACTGACTGGTGTCTCTCAGTCCCTCTCTCTCAGGGAGATATCTGTACACTGAGTGGTGTCTCACAGCCCCTGTCTCTCAGGGAGATATCTGTACACTGACTGGTGTCTCTCAGTCCCTGTCTGTCAGGGAGATATCTTTTCACTGAGTGGTGTCTCACAGTCCCTCTCTCTCAGGGAGATATCTGTACACTGACTGGTGTCTCTCAGTCCCTCTCTCTCAGGGAGATATCTGTACTCTGACTGGTGTCTCTCAGTCCCTGTCTCTCAGGGAGATATCTGTACACTGAGTGGTGTCTCTCAGTCCCTCTCTCTCAGGGAGATATCTGTACACTGAGTGGTGTCTCTCAGTCCCTCTCTCTCAGGGAGATATCTGTACACTGACTGGTGTCTCTCAGTCCCTCTCTCTCAGGGAGGTATCTGTACACTGAGTGGTGTCTTTCAGTCCCTGTCTCTCAGGGAGATATCTGTACACTGACTGGTGTCTCTCAGTCCCTGTCTCTCAGTGAGCTTGATGTACACTGCGTGGTGTCTCTCAGGGAGATATCTGTACACTGAGTGGTGTCTCTCAGTCCCTCTCTCTCAGGGAGATATCTGTACACTGACTGGTGTCTCTCAGCCCCTCTCTCTCAGGGAGATATCTGTACACTGACTGGTGTCTCTCAGTCCCTCTCTCTCAGGGAGATATCTGTACACTGACTGGTGTCTCACAGTCCCTCCCTCTCAGGGAGATATCTGTACACTGACTGGTGTCTCTCAGTCCCTGTCTCTCAAGGAGATATCTGTACACTGAGTGGTGTCTCTCAATCCCTCTCTCTCAGGGAGATATCTGTACTCTGACTGGTGTCTCTCAGTCCCTGTCTCTCAGGGAGATATCTGTACACTGAGTGGTGTCTCTCAGTCCCTCTCTCTCAGGGAGATATCTGTACACTGACTGGTGTCTCTCAGTCCCCCTCTCTCAGGGAGATATCTGTACACTGACTGGTGTCTCTCAGTCCCTCTCTCTCAGGGAGATATCTGTACACTGAGTGGTGTCTCACAGCCCCTGTCTCTCAGGGAGATATCTGTACACTGTCTGGTGTCTCTCAGTCCCTGTCTGTCAGGGAGATATCTATACACTGACTGGTGTCTCTCAGTCCCTCTCTCTCAGGGAGGTATCTGTACACTGAGTGGTGTCTCTCAGTCCCTGTCTCTCAGGGAGATATCTGTACACTGACTGGTGTCTCTCAGTCCCTGTCTCTCAGTGAGCTTGATGTACACTGCGTGGTGTCTCTCAGGGAGATATCTGTACACTGAGTGCTGTCTTTCAGTCCCTCTCTCTCAGGGAGATATTTGTACACTGAGTGGTGTCTCTCAGTTCCTGTCTCTCAGGGAGATATCTGTACACTGACTGGTGTCTCTCAGTCCCTGTCTCTCAGGGAGATATCTGTGCACTGAGTGGTGTCTCTCAGTCCCTCTCTCTCAGGGAGATATCTGTACACTGACTGGTGTCTCTCAGTCCCTCTCTCTCAGGGAGGTATCTGTACACTGAGTGGTGTCTCTCAGTCCCTGTCTCTCAGGGACATATATGTACACTGACTGGTGTCTCTCAGTTCCTCTCTCTCAGGGAGATATCTGTACACTGACTGGTGTCTCTCAGTCCCTCTCTCTCAGGGAGATATCTGTACACTGAGTGGTGTCTCACAGCCCCTGTCTCTCAGGGAGATATCAGTACACTGACTGGTGTCTCTCAGTCCCTGTCTCTCAGGGAGAAATCTGTACACTGAGTGGTGTCTCTCAGTCCCTCTCTCTCAGGGAGATATCTGTACACTGACTGGTGTCTCTCAGTCCCTGTCTCTCAGGGAGATATCTGTACACTGAGTGGTGTCTCACAGTCCCTCTCTCTCAGGGAGATATCTGTACACTGACTGGTGTCTCTTAGTCCCTCTCTCTCAGGGAGATATCTGTACACTGACTGGTGTCTCTCAGTCCCTGTCTCTCAGGGAGATATCTGTACACTGAGTGGTGTCTCTCAGTCCCTCTCTCTCAGGGAGATATCTGTACACTGACTGGTGTCTCTCAGTCCCTGTCTCTCAGGGAGATATCTGTACACTGAGTGGTGTCTCTCAGTCCCTCTCTCTCAGGGAGATATCTGTACACTGACTGGTGTCTCTCAGTCCCTCTCTCTCAGGGAGATATCTGTACACTGAGTGGTGTCTCTCAGTCCCTCTCTCTCAGGGAGATATCTGTACACTGAGTGGTGTCTCTCAGTCCCTGTCTCTCAGGGAGATATATGTACACTGACTGGTGTCTCTCAGTCCCTCTCTCTCAGGGAGATATCTGTACACTGACTGGTGTCTCTCAGTCCCTCTCTCTCAGGGAGATATCTGTACACTGAGTGGTGTCTCACAGCCCCTGTCTCTCAGGGAGATATCTGTACACTGTCTGGTGTCTCTCAGTCCCTGTCTGTCAGGGAGATATCTACACACTGAGTGATGTCTCTCAGTCCCTGTCTCTCAGGGAGCTTTATGTACACTGAGTGGTGTCTCTCAGGGAGATATCTGTACACTGACTGGTGTCTCTCAGTCCCTGTCTCTCAGGGAGCTTTATGTACACTGAGTGGTGTCTCTCAGTCCCTCTCTCTCAGGGAGATATTTGTACACTGACTGGTGTCTCTCAGTCCCTCTCTCTCAGGGAGATATCTGTACACTGACTGGTGTCTCTCAGTCCCTCTCTCTCAGGGAGATATCTGTACACTGACTGGTGTCTCTCAGTCCCTCTCTCTCAGGGAGATATCTGTACACTGAGTGGTGTCTCACAGCCCCTGTCTCTCAGGGAGATATCTGTACACTGACTGGTGTCTCTCAGTCCCTGTCTGTCAGGGAGATATCTTTTCACTGAGTGGTGTCTCACAGTCCCTCTCTCTCAGGGAGATATCTGTACACTGACTGGTGTCTCTCAGTCCCTCTCTCTCAGGGAGATACCTGTACTCTGACTGGTGTCTCTCAGTCCCTGTCTCTCAGGGAGATATCTGTACACTGAGTGGTGTCTCTCAGTCCCTCTCTCTCAGGGAGATATCTGTACAGTGATTGGTGTCTCTCAGTCCCTCTCTCTCAGGGAGATATCTGTACACTGACTGGTGTCTCTCAGTCCCTCTCTCTCAGGGAGGTATCTGTACACTGAGTGGTGTCTCTCAGTCCCTGTCTCTCAGGGAGATATCTGTACACTGACTGGTGTCTCTCAGTCCCTGTCTCTCAGTGAGCTTGATGTACACTGCGTGGTGTCTCTCAGGGAGATATCTGTACACTGAGTGGTGTCTCTCAGTCCCTCTCTCTCAGGGAGATATCTGTACACTGACTGGTGTCTCTCAGCCCCTCTCTCTCAGGGAGATATCTGTACACTGACTGGTGTCTCTCAGTCCCTGTCTCTCAGGGAGCTTTATGTACACTGAGTGGTGTCTCTCAGTCCCTGTCTCTCAGGGAGATATCAGTACACTGTGTGGTGTCTCTCAGTCCCTCTCTCTCAGGGAGATATCTGTACACTGACTGGTGTCTCTCAGTCCCTCTCTCTCAGGGTGGTATCTGTACACTGAGTGGTGTCTCTCAGTCCCTGTCTCTCAGGGAGATATCTGTACACTGACTGGTGTCTCTCAGTCCCTGTCTCTCAGGGAGCTTTATGTACACTGAGTGGTGTCTCTCAGGGAGATATCTGTACACTGAGTGTTGTCTCTCAGTCCCTCTCTCTCAGGGAGATATCTGTACACTGACTGGTGTCTCTCAGCCCCTCTCTCTCAGGGAGATATCTGTGCACTGAGTGGTGTCTCACAGTCCCTCTCTCTCAGGGAGATATCTGTACACTGACTGGTGTCTCTCAGTCCCTGTCTCTCAGGGAGATATCTGTACACTGAGTGGTGTCTCTCAGTCCCTCTCTCTCAGGGAGATATCTGTACTCTGACTGGTGTCTCTCAGTCCCTCTCTCTCAGGGAGATATCTGTACACTGACTGGTGTCTCTCAGTCCCTCTCTCTCAGGGAGATATCTGTACACTGAGTGGTGTCTCACAGCCCCTGTCTCTCAGGGAGATATCTGTACACTGTCTGGTGTCTCTCAGTCCCTGTCTGTCAGGGAGATATCTACACACTGAGTGGTGTCTCTCAGTCCCTGTCTCTCAGGGAGCTTTATGTACACTGAGTGGTGTCTCTCAGGGAGATATCTGTACAGTGACTGGTGTCTCTCAGTCCCTGTTTCTCAGGCAGCTTTATGTACACTGAGTGGTGTCTCTCAGTCCCGCTCTCTCAGGGAGATATTTGTACACTGACTGGTGTCTCTCAGTCCCTCTCTCTCAGGGAGATATCTGTACACTGACTGGTGTCTCTCAGTCCCTCTCTCTCAGGGAGATATCTGTACACTGACTGGTGTCTCTCAGTCCCTCTCTCTCAGGGAGATATCTGTACACTGAGTGGTGTCTCACAGCCCCTGTCTCTCAGGGAGATATCTGTACACTGACTGGTGTCTCTCAGTCCCTGTCTGTCAGGGAGATATCTTTTCACTGAGTGGTGTCTCTCAGTCCCTGTCTCTCAGGGAGCTTTATGTACACTGAGTGGTGTCTCTCAGTCCCTCTCTCTCAGGGAGATATCTGTACACTGAGTGGTGTCTCTCAGTCCCTCTCTCTCAGGGAGATATCTGTACACTGACTGGTGTCTCTCAGTCCCTCTCTCTCCGGGAGATATATGTACACTGACTTGTGTCTCTCAGTCCCTCTCTCTCAGGGAGGTATCTGTACACTGAGTGGTGTCTCTCAGTCCCTGTCTCTCAGGGAGATATATGTACACTGACTGGTGTCTCTCAGTCCCTGTCTCTCAGGGAGATATCTGTACACTGAGTGGTGTCTCTCAGTCCCTCTCTTTCAGGGAGATATCTGTACAATGAGTGGTGTCTCTCAGTCCCTGTCTCTCAGGGAGATATCTGTACAGTGAGTGGTGTCTCTCAGTCCCTCTCTCTCAGGGAGATATCTGTACTCTGACTGGTGTCTCTCAGTCCCTGTCTCTCAGGGAGATAACTGTACACTGAGTGGTGTCTCTCAGTCCCTCTCTCTTAGGGAGATATCTGTACACTGACTGGTGTCTCTCAGTCCCTCTCTCTCAGGGAGGTATCTGTACACTGAGTGGTGTCTCTCAGTCCCTGTCACTCAGGGAGATATCTGTACACTGAGTGGTGTCTCTCAGTCCCTCTCTCTCAGGGAGATATCTGTACACTGACTGGTGTCTCTCAGCCCCTCTCTCTCAGGGAGATATCTGTGCACTGAGTGGTGTCTCACAGTCCCTCTCTCTCAGGGAGATATCTGTACACTGACTGGTGTCTCTCAGTCCCTGTCTCTCAGGGAGATATCTGTACACTGAGTGGTGTCTCTCAGTCCCTCTCTCTCAGGGAGATATCTGTACTCTGACTGGTGTCTCTCAGTCCCTGTCTCTGAGGGAGATATCTGTACACTGAGTGGTGTCTCTCTGTCCCTCTCTCTCAGGGAGATATCTGTACACTGACTGGTGTCTCTCAGTCCCTCTCTCTCAGGGAGATATCTGTACACTGAGTGGTGTCTCTCAGTCCCTCTCTCTCAGGGAGATATCTGTACACTGAGTGGTGTCTCTCAGGGAGATATATGTACACTGAGTGGTGTCTCTCAGTCCCTCTCTCTCAGGGAGATATCTGTACACTGACTGGTGTCTCACAGTCCCTCACTCTCAGGGAGATATCTGTACACTGTCTGGTGTCTCTCAGTCCCTGTCTGTCAGGGAGATATCAATACACTGAGTGGTGTCTCTCAGTCCCTCTCTCTCAGGGAGATATCTGTACACTGACTGGTGTCTCACAGTCCCTCTCTCTCAGGGAGATATCTGTACACTGACTGGTGTCTCTCAGTCCCTGTCTCTCAGGGAGCTTTATGTACACTGAGTGGTGTCTCTCAGGGAGATATCTGTACACTGACTGGTGTTCTCAGTCCCTGTCTCTCAGGGAGCTTTATGTACACTGAGTGGTGTCTCACAGTCCCTCTCTCTCAGGGAGATATCTGTACACTGACTGGTGTCTCTCAGTCCCTGTCTCTCAGGGAGATATCTGTACACTGAGTGGTGTCTCTCAGTCCCTCTCTCTCAGGGAGATATCTGTACACTGAGTGGTGTCTCTCAGTCCCTCTGTCTCAGGGAGATATCTGTACACTGACTGGTGTCTCTCAGTTCCTGTCTCTCAGGGAGATATCTGGACACTGAGTGGTGTCTCACAGCCCCTGTCTCAGGGAGGTATCTGTACACTGTCTGGTGTCTCTCAGTCCCTGTCTGTCAGGGAGATATCTACACACTGAGTGGTGTCTCTCAGTCCCTCTCTCTCAGGGAGCTTTATGTACACTGAATGGTGTCTCTCAGGGAGATATCTGTACACTGACTGGTGTCTCTCAGTCCCTCTCTCTCAGGGAGATATCTGTACACTGACTGGTGTCTCTCAGTCCCTGTCTCTCAGGGAGATATCTGTACACTGAGTGGTGTCTCACAGTCCCTCTCTCTCAGGGAGATATCTGTACACTGACTGGTGTCTCTTAGTCCCTCTCTCTCAGGGAGATATCTGTACACTGACTGGTGTCTCTCAGTCCCTGTCTCTCAGGGAGATATCTGTACACTGAGTGGTGTCTCTCAGTCCCTCTCTCTCAGGGAGATATCTGTACACTGACTGGTGTCTCTCAGTCCCTGTCTCTCAGGGAGATATCTGTACACTGACTGGTGTCTCTTAGTCCCTCTCTCTCAGGGAGATATCTGTACACTGACTGGTGTCTCTCAGTCCCTGTCTCTCAGGGAGATATCTGTACACTGAGTGGTGTCTCTCAGTCCCTCTCTCTCAGGGAGATATCTGTACACTGACTGGTGTCTCTCAGTCCCTCTCTCTCAGGGAGATATCTGTACACTGACTGGTGTCTCACAGTCCCTCTCTCTCAGGGAGATATCTGTACACTGACTGGTGTCTCTCAGTCCCTCTCTCTCAGGGAGATATCTGTACACTGAGTGGTGTCTCTCAGTCCCTCTCTCTCAGGGAGATGTATGTACACTGACTGGTGTCTCTCAGTCCCTCTCTCTCAGGGAGGTATCTGTACACTGAGTGGTGTCTCTCAGTCCCTGTCTCTCAGGGAGATATATGTACACTGACTGGTGTCTCTCAGTCCCTGTCTCTCAGGGAGATATCTGTACACTGAGTGGTGTCTCTCAGTCCCTCTCTCTCAGGGAGATATCAGTACACTGTGTGGTGTCTCTCAGTCCCTCTCTCTCAGGGAGATATCTGTACACTGACTGGTGTCTCTCAGTCCCTCTCTCTCAGGGTGGTATCTGTACACTGAGTGGTGTCTCTCAGTCCCTGTCTCTCAGGGAGATATCTGTACACTGACTGGTGTCTCTCAGTCCCTGTCTCTCAGGGAGCTTTATGTACACTGAGTGGTGTCTCTCAGGGAGATATCTGTACACTGAGTGTTGTCTCTCAGTCCCTCTCTCTCAGGGAGATATCTGTACACTGACTGGTGTCTCTCAGCCCCTCTCTCTCAGGGAGATATCTGTGCACTGAGTGGTGTCTCACAGTCCCTCTCTCTCTGGGAGATATCTGTACACTGACTGGTGTCTCTCAGTCCCTGTCTCTCAGGGAGATATCTGTACACTGAGGGGTGTCTCTCAGTCCCTCTCTCTCAGGGAGATATCTGTACTCTGACTGGTGTCTCTCAGTCCCTGTCTCTGAGGGAGATATCTGTACACTGAGTGGTGTCTCTCAGTCCCTCTCTCTCAGGGAGATATCTGTACACTGACTGGTGTCTCTCAGTCTCTCTCTCTCAGGGAGATATCTGTACACTGAGTGGTGTCTCTCAGTCCCTCTCTCTCAGGGAGATATCTGTACACTGAGTGGTGTCTCTCAGTCCCTGTCTCTCAGGGAGATATATGTACACTGACTGGTGTCTCTCAGTCCCTCTCTCTCAGGGAGATATCTGTACACTGAGTGGTGTCTCACAGCCCCTGTCTCTCAGGGAGATATCTGTACACTGTCTGGTGTCTCTCAGTCCCTGTCTGTCAGGGAGATATCTACACACTGAGTGGTGTCTCTCAGTCCCTGTCTCTCAGGGAGCTTTATGTACACTGAGTGGTGTCTCTCAGGGAGATATCTGTACAGTGACTGGTGTCTCTCAGTCCCTCTCTCTCAGGGAGATATCTGTACACTGACTGGTGTCTCTCAGTCCCTCTCTCTCAGGGAGATATCTGTACACTGACTGGTGTCTCTCAGTCCCTCTCTCTCAGGGAGATATCTGTACACTGAGTGGTGTCTCACAGCCCCTGTCTCTCAGGGAGATATCTGTACACTGACTGGTGTCTCTCAGTCCCTGTCTGTCAGGGAGATATCTTTTCACTGAGTGGTGTCTCTCAGTCCCTGTCTCTCAGGGAGCTTTATGTACACTGAGTGGTGTCTCTCAGTCCCTCTCTCTCAGGGAGATATCTGTACACTGACTGGTGTCTCTCAGTCCCTCTCTCTCAGGGAGATATCTGTACACTGACTGGTGTCTCTCAGTCCCTCTCTCTCCGGGAGATATATGTACACTGACTCGTGTCTCTCAGTCCCTCTCTCTCAGGGAGGTATCTGTACACTGAGTGGTGTCTCTCAGTCCCTGTCTCTCAGGGAGATATATGTACACTGACTGGTGTCTCTCAGTCCCTGTCTCTCAGGGAGATATCTGTACACTGAGTGGTGTCTCTCAGTCCCTCTCTTTCAGGGAGATATCTGTACAATGAGTGGTGTCTCTCAGTCCCTGTCTCTCAGGGAGATATCTGTACAGTGAGTGGTGTCTCTCAGTCCCTCTCTCTCAGGGAGATATCTGTACTCTGACTGGTGTCTCTCAGTCCCTGTCTCTCAGGGAGATAACTGTACACTGAGTGGTGTCTCTCAGTCCCTCTCTCTTAGGGAGATATCTGTGCACTGACTGGTGTCTCTCAGTCCCTCTCTCTCAGGGAGGTATCTGTACACTGAGTGGTGTCTCTCAGTCCCTGTCACTCAGGGAGATATCTGTACACTGACTGGTGTCTCTCAGTCCCTGTCTCTCAGTGAGCTTTATGTACACTGAGTGGTGTCTCTCAGGGAGATATCTGTACACTGAGTGGTGTCTCTCAGTCCCTGTCTCTCAGGGAGATATATGTACACTGACTGGTGTCTCTCAGTCCCTCTCTCTCAGGGAGATATCTGTACACTGACTGGTGTCTCTCAGTCCCTCTCTCTCAGGGAGATATCTGGACACTGAGTGGTGTCTCACAGCCCCTGTCTCTCAGGGAGATATCTGTACACTGTCTGGTGTCTCTCAGTCCCTGTCTGTCAGGGAGATATCTACACACTGAGTGGTGTCTCTCAGTCCCTGTCTCTCAGGGAGCTTTATGTACACTGAATGGTGTCTCTCAGGGAGATATCTGTACACTGACTGGTGTCTCTCAGTCCCTGTTTCTCAGGCAGCTTTATGTACACTGAGTGGTGTCTCTCAGTCCCTCTCTCTCAGGGAGATATTTGTACACTGACTGGTGTCTCTCAGTCCCTCTCTCTCAGGGAGATATCTGTACACTGACTGGTGTCTCTCAGTCCCTCTCTCTCAGGGAGATATCTGTACACTGACTGGTGTCTCTCAGTCCCTGTCTCTCAGGGAGATATATGTACACTGACTGGTGTCTCTCAGTCCCTCTCTCAGGGAGGTATCTGTACACTGAGTGGTGTCTCTCAGTCCCTGTCTGTCAGGGAGATATCTTTTCACTGAGTGGTGTCTCTCAGTCTCTGTCTCTCAGGGAGATATATGTACACTGACTGGTGTCTCTCAGTCCCTGTCTCTCAGGGAGATATCTGTACACTGAGTGGTGTCTCTCAGTCCCTCTCTTTCAGGGAGATATCTGTACAATGAGTGGTGTCTCTCAGTCCCTGTCTCTCAGGGAGATATCTGTACAGTGAGTGGTGTCTCTCAGTCCCTCTCTCTCTGGGAGATATCTGTACTCTGACTGGTGTCTCTCAGTCCCTGTCTCTCAGGGAGATATCTGTACACTGAGTGGTGTCTCTCAGTCCCTCTCTCTCAGGGAGATATCTGTACACTGACTGGTGTCTCTCAGTCCCTCTCTCTCAGGGAGGTATCTGTACACTGAGTGGTGTCTCTCAGTCCCTGTCACTCAGGGAGATATCTGTACACTGACTGGTGTCTCTCAGTCCCTGTCTCTCAGTGAGCTTTATGTACACTGAGTGGTGTCTCTCAGGGAGATATCTGTACACTGAGTGGTGTCTCTCAGTCCCTCTCTCTCAGGGAGATATCTGTACACTGACTGGTGTCTCTCAGCCCCTCTCTCTCAGGGAGATATCTGTTCACTGAGTGGTGTCTCACAGTCCCTCTCTCTCAGGGAGATATCTGTACACTGACTGGTGTCTCTCAGTCCCTGTCTCTCAGGGAGATATCTGTACACTGAGTGGTGTCTCTCAGTCCCTCTCTCTCAGGGAGATATCTGTACTCTGACTGGTGTCTCTCAGTCGCTGTCTCTGAGGGAGATATCTGTACACTGAGTGGTGTCTCTCAGTCCCTCTCTCTCAGGGAGATATCTGTACACTGACTGGTGTCTCTCAGTCCCTCTCTTTCTGGGAGATATCTGTACACTGAGTGGTGTCTCTCAGTCCCTCTCTCTCAGGGACATATCTGTACACTGAGTGGTGTCTCTCAGTCCCTGTCTCTCAGGGAGATATATGTACACTGACTGGTGTCTCTCAGTCCCTCTCTCTCAGGGAGATATCTGTACACTGACTGGTGTCTCTCAGTCCCTCTCTCTCAGGGAGATATCTGTACACTGAGTGGTGTCTCACAGCCCCTGTCTCTCAGGGAGATATCTGTACACTGTCTGGTGTCTCTCAGTCCCTGTCTGTCAGGGAGATATCTATACACTGAGTGGTGTCTCTCAGTCCCTCTCTGTCAGGGAGATATCTGTACACTGACTGGTGTCTCACAGTCCCTCTCTCTCAGGGAGATATCTGTACACTGACTGGTGTCTCTCAGTCCCTGTCTCTCAGGGAGCTTTATGTACACTGAGTGGTGTCTCTCAGGGAGATATCTGTACACTGACTGGTGTCTCTCAGTCCCTGTCTCTCAGGGAGCTTTATTTACACTGAGTGGTGTCTCACAGTCCCTCTCTCTCAGGGAGATATCTGTACACTGACTGGTGTCTCTCAGTCCCTGTCTCTCAGGGAGATATCTGTACACTGAGTGGTGTCTCTCAGTCCCTCTCTCTCAGGGAGATATCTGTACACTGAGTGGTGTCTCTCAGTCCCTCTGTCTCAGGGAGATATCTGTACACTGACTGGTGTCTCTCAGTCCCTGTCTGTCAGGGAGATATATGTACACTGACTGGTGTCTCTCAGTCCCTCTCTCAGGGAGGTATCTGTACACTGAGTGGTGTCTCAGTCCCTGTCTCTCAGGGAGATATATGTGCACTGACTGGTGTCTCTCAGTCCTTGTCTCTCAGGGAGATATCTGTACACTGAGTGGTGTCTTTCAGTCCCTCTCTCTCAGGGAGACATCTGTACACTGAGTGGTGTCTCTCAGTTCCTGTCTCTCAGGGAGATATCTGTACACTGAATGGTGTCTCTCAATCCCTCTCTCTCAGGGAGATATCTGTACTCTGACTGGTGTCTCTCAGTCCCTGTCTCTCAGGGAGATATCTGTACACTGACTGGTGTCTCTCAGTCCCTCTCTCTCAGGAAGGTATCTGTACACTGAGTGGTGTCTCTCAGTCCCTGTCTCTCAGGGACATATATGTACACTGACTGGTGTCTCTCAGTCCCTCTCTCTCAGGGAGATATCTGTTCACTGACTGGTGTCTCTCAGTCCCTCTCTCTCAGGGAGATATCTGTACACTGACTGGTGTCTCACAGCCCCTGTCTCTCAGGGAGATATCTGTACACTGACTGGTGTCTCTCAGTCCCTGTCTCTCAGGGAGCAATCTGTACACTGAGTGGTGTCTCTCAGTCCCTCTCTCTCAGGGAGATATCTGTACACTGACTGGTGTCTCTCAGTCCCTGTCTCTCAGTGAGATATCTGTACACTGAGTGGTGTCTCACAGTCCCTCTCTCTCAGGGAGATATCTGTACACTGACTGGTGTCTCTTAGTCCCTCTCTCTCAGGGAGATATCTGTACACTGACTGGTGTCTCTCAGTCCCTGTCTCTCAGGGAGATATCTGTACACTGAGTGGTGTCTCTCAGTCCCTCTCTCTCAGGGAGATATCTGTACACTGACTGGTGTCTCTCAGTCCCTGTCTCTCAGGGAGATATCTGTACACTGAGTGGTGTCTCACAGTCCCTCTCTCTCAGGGAGATATATGTACACTGACTGGTGTCTCTCAGTCCCTCTCTCTCAGGGAGGTATCTGTACACTGAGTGGTGTCTCTCAGTCCCTGTCTCTCAGGGAGATATCTGTACACTGACTGGTGTCTCTCAGTCCCTGTCTCTCAGGGAGATATCTGTACACTGAGTGGTGTCTCACAGTCCCTCTCTCTCAGGGAGATATATGTACACTGACTGGTGTCTCTCAGTCCCTCTCTCTCAGGGAGGTATCTGTACACTGAGTGGTGTCTCTCAGTCCCTGTCTCTCATGGAGATATATGTACACTGACTGGTGTCTCTCAGTCCCTGTCTCTCAGGGAGATATCTGTACACTGAGTGGTGTCTCTCAGTCCCTCTCTCTCAGGGAGATATCTGTACAATGAGTGGTGTCTCTCAGTCCCTGTCTCTCAGGGAGATATCTGTACAGTGAGTGGTGTCTCTCAGTTCCTCTCTCTCAGGGAGATATCTGTACTCTGACTGGTGTCTCTCAGTCCCTGTCTCTCAGGGAGATATCAGTACACTGAGTGGTGTCTCTCAGTCCCTCTCTCTCAGGGAGATATCTGTACACTGACTGGTGTCTCTCAGTCCCTCTCTCTCAGGGTGGTATCTGTACACTGAGTGGTGTCTCTCAGTCCCTGTCTCTCAGGGAGATATCTGTACAATGACTGGTGTCTCTCAGTCCCTGTCTCTCAGGGAGCTTTATGTACACTGAGTGGTGTCTCTCAGGGAGATATCTGTACACTGAGTGTTGTCTCTCAGTCCCTCTCTCTCAGGGAGATATCTGTACACTGACTGGTGTCTCTCAGCCCCTCTCTCTCAGGGAGATATCTGTGCACTGAGTGGTGTCTCACAGTCCCTCTCTCTCAGGGAGATATCTGTACACTGACTGGTGTCTCTCAGTCCCTGTCTCTCAGGGAGATATCTGTACACTGACTGGTGTCTCTCAGTCCCTCTCTCTCAGGGAGATATCTGTACACTGAGTGGTGTCTCTCAGTCCCTCTCTCTCAGGGAGATATCTGTACACTGAGTGGTGTCTCTCAGTCCCTGTCTCTCAGGGAGATATATGTACACTGACTGGTGTCTCTCAGTCCCTCTCTCTCAGGGAGATATCTGTACACTGAGTGGTGTCTCTCAGTCCCTCTCTCTCAGGGAGATATCTGTACACTGAGTGGTATCTCACAGCCCCTGTCTCTCAGGGAGATATCTGTACACTGTCTGGTGTCTCTCAGTCCCTGTCTGTCAGGGAGATATCTACACACTGAGTGGTGTCTCTCAGTCCCTCTCTCTCAGGGAGATATTTGTACACTGACTAGTGTCTCTCAGTCCCTCTCTCTCAGGGAGATATCTGTACACTGACTGGTGTCTCTCAGTCCCTCTCTCTCAGGGAGATATCTGTACACTGACTGGTGTCTCTCAGTCCCTCTCTCTCAGGGAGATATCTGTACACTGAGTGGTGTCTCACAGCCCCTGACTCTCAGGGAGATATCTGTACACTGACTGGTGTCTCTCAGTCCCTGTCTGTCAGGGAGATATCTTTTCACTGAGTGGTGTCTCTCAGTCTCTGTCTCTCAGGGAGATATATGTACACTGACTGGTGTCTCTCAGTCCCTGTCTCTCAGGGAGATATCTGTACACTGAGTGGTGTCTCTCAGTCCCTCTCTTTCAGGGAGATATCTGTACCATGAGTGGTGTCTCTCAGTCCCTGTCTCTCAGGGAGATATCTGTACAGTGATTGGTGTCTCTCAGTCCCTCTCTCTCAGGGAGATATCTGTACTCTGACTGGTGTCTCTCAGTCCCTGTCTCTCAGTGAGCTTTATGTACACTGAGTGGTGTCTCTCAGGGAGATATCTGCACACTGAGTGGTGTCTCTCAGTCCCTCTCTCACAGGGAGATATCTGTACACTGACTGGTGTCTCTCAGCCCCTCTCTCTCAGTGAGATATCTGTGCACTGAGTGGTGTCTCACAGTCCCTCTCTCTCAGGGAGATATCTGTACACTGACTGGTGTCTCTCAGTCCCTGTCTCTCAGGGAGATATCTGTACACTGAGTGGTGTCTCTCAGTCCCACTCTCTCAGGGAGATATCTGTACTCTGACTGGTGTCTCTCAGTCCCTGTCTCTGAGGGAGATATCTGTACACTGAGTGGTGTCTCTCAGTCCCTCTCTCTCAGGGAGATATCTGTACACTGACTGGTGTCTCTCAGTCCCTCTCTCTCAGGGAGATATCTGTACACTGAGTGGTGTCTCTCAGTCCCTCTCTCTCAGGGAGATATCTGTACACTGAGTGGTGACTCTCAGTCCCTGTCTCTCAGGGAGATATATGTACACTGACTGGTGTCTCTCAGTCCCTCTCTCTCAGGGAGATATCTGTACACTGACTGGTGTCTCTCAGTCCCTCTCTCTCAGGGAGATATCTGTACACTGAGTGGTGTCTCACAGCCCCTGTCTCTCAGGGAGATATCTGTACACTGTCTGGTGTCTCTCAGTCCCTGTCTGTCAGGGAGATATCTATACACTGAGTGGTGTCTCTCAGTCCCTCTCTCTCAGGGAGATATCTGTACACTGACTGGTGTCTCTCAGTCCCTGTCTCTCAGGGAGATATCTGTACACTGACTGGTGTCTCTCAGTCCCTGTCTCTCAGGGAGCTTTATGTACACTGAGTGGTGTCTCTCAGGGAGATATCTGTACACTGACTGGTGTCTCTCAGTCCCTGTCTCTCAGGGAGCTTTATTTACACTGAGTGGTGTCTCACAGTCCCTCTCTCTCAGGGAGATATCTGTACACTGACTGGTGTCTCTCAGTCCCTGTCTCTCAGGGAGATATCTGTACACTGAGTGGTGTCTCTCAGTCCCTCTCTCTCAGGGAGATATCTGTACACTGAGTGGTGTCTCTCAGTCCCTCTGTCTCAGGGAGATATCTATACACTGACTGGTGTCTCTCAGTCCCTGTCTCTCAGGGAGATATATGTACACTGACTGGTGTCTCTCAGTCCCTCTCTCAGGGAGGTATCTGTACACTGAGTGGTGTCTCTCAGTCCCTGTCTCTCAGGGAGATATATGTGCACTGACTGGTGTCTCTCAGTCCTTGTCTCTCAGGGAGATATCTGTACACTGAGTGGTGTCTTTCAATCCCTCTCTCTCAGGGAGATTAGATTAGAGATACAGCACTGAAACAGGCCCTTCGGCCCACCGAGTCTGTGCCGAACATCAACCACCCATTTATACTAATCCTACGCTAATCCCATATTCGTACCAAACATCCCCACCTGTCCCTATATTTCCCTACCACCTACCTATACTAGTGACAATTTATAATGGCCAATTTACCTATCAACCTGCAAGTCTTTTGCCTTGTGGGAGGAAACCGGAGCACCCGGAGAAAACCCACGCAGACACAGGAGAACTTGCAAACTCCACACAGGCAGTACCCGGAATCGAACCCGGGTCCCTGGAGCTGTGAGGCTGCGGTGCTAACCACTGCGCCACTGTGCCGCTCAGGGAGATATCTGTACACTGAGTGGTGTCTCTCAGTCCCTCTCTCTCAGGGAGATATCTGTACACTGAGTGGTGTCTCTCAATCCCTCTGTCTCAGGGAGATATCTATACACTGACTGGTGTCTCTCAGTCCCTGTCTCTCAGGGAGATATATGTACACTGACTGGTGTCTCTCAGTCCCTCTCTCAGGGAGATATCTGTACACTGAGTGGTGTCTCACAGTCCCTCTATCAAAGGGAGATATATGTACACTGACTGGTGTCTCTCAGTCCCTCTCTCTCAGGGAGGTATCTGTACACTGAGTGGTGTCTCTCAGTCCCTGTCTCTCATGGAGATATATGTACACTGACTGGTGTCTCTCAGTCCCTGTCTCTCAGGGAGATATCTGTACACTGAGAGGTGTCTCTCAGTCCCTCTCTCTCAGGGAGATATCTGTACAATGAGTGGTGTCTCTCAGTCCCTGTCTCTCAGGGAGATATCTGTACAGTGAGTGGTGTCTCTCAGTCCCTCTCTCTCAGGGAGATATCTGTACTCTGACTGGTGTCTCTCAGTCCCTGTCTCTCAGGGAGATATCAGTACACTGAGTGGTGTCTCTCAGTCCCTCTCTCTCAGGGAGATATCTGTACACTGACTGGTGTCTCTCAGTCCCTCTCTCTCAGGGTGGTATCTGTACACTGAGTGGTGTCTCTCAGTCCCTGTCTCTCAGGGAGATATCTGTACACTGACTGGTGTCTCTCAGTCCCTGTCTCTCAGGGAGCTTTAATGTACACTGAGTGGTGTCTCTCAGGGAGATATCTGTACACTGAGTGTTGTCTCTCAGTCCCTCTCTCTCAGGGAGATATCTGTACACTGACTGGTGTCTCTCAGCCCCTCTCTCTCAGGGAGATATCTGTGCACTGAGTGGTGTCTCTCAGTCCCTCTCTCTCAGGGAGATATCTGTACACTGAGTGGTGTCTCTCAGTCCCTGTCTCTCAGGGAGATATATGTACACTGACTGGTGTCTCTCAGTCCCTCTCTCTCAGGGAGATATCTGTACACTGACTGGTGTCTCTCAGTCCCTCTCTCTCAGGGAGATATCTGTACACTGAGTGGTGTCTCACAGCCCCTGTCTCTCAGGGAGATATCTGTACACTGTCTGGTGTCTCTCAGTCCCTGTCTGTCAGGGAGATATCTACACACTGAGTGGTGTCTCTCAGTCCCTATCTCTCAGGGAGCTTTATGTACACTGAGTGGTGTCTCTCAGGGAGATATCTGTACACTGACTGGTGTCTCTCAGTCCCTGTCTCTCAGGGAGCTTTATGTACACTGACTGGTGTCTCTCAGTCCCTGTCTCTCAGGGAGATATCTGTACACTGACTGGTGTCTCTCAGTCCCTGTCTCTCAGGGAGATATCTGTACACTGAGTGGTGTCTCTCAGTCCCTGTCTCTCAGGGAGATATCTGTACACTGAGTGGTGTCTCTCAGTCCCTGTCTCTCAGGGAGATATCTGTACACTGAGTGGTGTCTCTCAGTACCTCTCTCTCACGGAGATATCTGTACACTGACTGGTGTCTCTCAGTTCCTGTCTCTCAGGGAGATATCTGTACACTGATTGGTGTCTCTCAGTCCCTCTCTCTCAGGGAGATATCTGTACACTGACTGGTGTCTCTCAGTCCCTCTCTCTCAGGGAGATATCTGTACACTGAGTGGTGTCTCTCAGTCCCTGTCTCTCAGGGAGATATCTGTACACTGAGTGGTGTCTCTCAGTCCCTCTCTCTCTGGGAGATATCTGAACACTGAGTGGTGTCTCTCAGTCCCTTTGTCTCAGGGAGATATCTGTACACTGACTGGTGTCTATCAGTCCCTGTCTCTCAGGGAGATATATGTACACTGACTGGTGTCTCTCAGTCCCTCTCTCTCAGGGAGGTATCTGTACACTGAGTGGTGTCTCTCAGTCCCTGTCTCTCAGGGAGATATATGTACACTGACTGGTGTCTCTCAGTCCCTCTCTCTCAGCGAGGTATCTGTACACTGAGTGGTGTCTCACAGTCCCTCTCTCTCAGGGAGATATCTGTACACTGACTGGTGTCTCTTAGTCCCTCTCTCTCAGGGAGATATCTGTACACTGACAGGTGTCTCTCAGTCCCTGTCTCTCAGGGAGATATCTGCACACTGAGTGGTGTCTCTCAGTCCCTCTCTCTCACGGAGATATCTGTACACTGACTGGTGTCTCTCATTCCCTGTCTCTCAGGGAGATATCTGTACACTGAGTGGTGTCTCACAGTCCCTCTCTCTCAGGGAGATATCTGTACACTGACTGGTGTCTCTCAGTCCCTCTCTCTCAGGGAGGTATCTGTACACTGAGTGGTGTCTCTCAGTCCCTGTCTCTCATGGAGATATATGTACACTGACTGGTGTCTCTCAGTCCCTGTCTCTCAGGGTGGTATCTGTACACTGAGTGGTGTCTCTCAGTCCCTGTCTCTCAGGGAGATATCTGTACACTGGTGTCTCTCAGTCCCTGTCTCTCAGGGAGCTTTATGTACACTGAGTGGTGTCTCTCAGGGAGATATCTGTACACTGAGTGTTGTCTCTCAGTCCCTCTCTCTCAGGGAGATATCTGTACACTGACTGGTGTCTCTCAGCCCCTCTCTCTCAGGGAGATATCTGTGCACTGAGTGGTGTCTCACAGTCCCTCTCTCTCAGGGAGATATCTGTACACTGACTGGTGTCTCTCAGTCCCTCTCTCTCAGGGAGATATCTGTACACTGACTGGTGTCTCTCAGTCCCTCTCTCTCAGGGAGATATCTGTACACTGAGTGGTGTCTCACAGCCCCTGTCTCTCAGGGAGATATCTGTACACTGTCTGGTGTCTCTCAGTCCCTGTCTGTCAGGGAGATATCTACACACTGAGTGGTGTCTCTCAGTCCCTGTCTCTCAGGGAGCTTTATGTACACTGAGTGGTGTCTCTCAGGGAGATATCTGTACACTGACTGGTGTCTCTCAGTCCCTCTCTCTCAGGGAGATATTTGTACACTGACTGGTGTCTCTCAGTCCCTGTCTCTCAGGGAGATATCTGTACACTGAGTGGTGTCTCTCAGTCCCTCTCTCTCAGGGAGATATCTGTACATTGACTGGTGTCTCTCAGTCCCTTTCTCTCAGGGAGATATCTGTACACTGAGTGGTGTCTCACAGTCCCTCTCTCTCAGGGAGACATCTGTACACTGACTGGTGTCTCTCAGTCCCTGTCTCTCAGGGAGATATCTGTACACTGAGTGGTGTCTCTCAGTCCCTCTCTCTCAGGGAGATATCTGTACACTGACTGGTGTCTCTCAGTCCCTGTCTCTCAGGGAGATATCTATACACTGAGTGGTGTCTCTCAGTCCCTGTCTGTCAGGGAGATATCTGTACACTGACAGGTGTCTCTCAGTCCCTCTCTCTCAGGGAGATATCTGAACGCTGACTAGTGTCTCTCAGTCCCTCTCTCTCAGGGAGATATCTGTACACTGAGTGGTGTCTCTCAGTCACTCTCTCTCAGGGAGATATCTGTACACTGACTGGTGTCTCTCAGTCCCTGTCTCTCAGGGAGATATCTGTACACTGAGTGGTGTCTCTCAGTCCCTGTCTCTCAGGGAGATATCTGTACACTGAGTGGTGTCTCTCCGTCCCTCTCTCTCAGGGAGATATCTGTACACTGACTGGTGTCTCTCAGTCCCTCTCTCTCAGGGAGATATCTGTACACTGAGTGGTGTCTCTCAGTCCCTGTCTCTCAGGGAGATATCTGTACACTGAGTGGTGTCTCTCAGTCCCTCTCTCTCAGGGAGATATCTGAACACTGAGTGGTGTCTCTCAGTCCCTGTGTCTCAGGGAGATATCTGTTCACTGACTGGTGTCTATCAGTCCCTGTCTCTCAGGGAGATATATGTACACTGACTGGTGTCTCTCAGTCCCTCTCTCTCAGGGAGGTATCTGTACACTGAGTGGTGTCTCTCAGTCCCTGTCTCTCAGGGAGATAAATGTACACTGACTGGTGTCTCTCAGTCCCTCTCTCTCAGGGAGATATCTGTACACTGAGTGGTGTCTCTCAGTCCCTCTCTCTCAGCGAGAATTCTGTACACTGAGTGGTGTCTCTCAGTCCCTGTCTCTCAGGGAGATATCTGTACACTGAGTGGTGTCTCTCAGTCCCTGTCTCTCAGGGAGATATCTGTACACTGAGTGATGTCTCTCAGTACCTCTCTCTCACGGAGATATCTGTACACTGACTGGTGTCTCTCAGTCCCTGTCTCTCAGGGAGATATCTGTACACTGACTGGTGTCTCTCAGTCCCTCTCTCTCAGGGAGATATCTGTACACTGATTGGTGTCTCATAGTCCCTCTCTCTCAGAGAGATATCTGTACACTGACTGGTGTCTCTCATTCCCTCTCTCTCAGGGAGATATCTGTACACTGAGTGGTGTCTCTCAGTCCCTCTCTCTCAGGGAGATATCTGTACACTGAGTGGTGTCTCTCAGTCCCTGTCTCTCAGGGAGATATATGTACACTGACTGGTGTCTCTCAGTCCCTCTCTCTCAGGGAGGTATCTGTGCACTGACTGGTGTCTCTCAGTCCCTGTCTCTCAGGGAGATATCTGTACACTGACTGGTGTCTCTCAGTCCCTCTCTCTCAGGGAGGTATCTGTACACTGAGTGGTGTCTCTCAGTCCCTGTGTCTCAGGGAGATATATGTACACTGACCGGTGTCTCTCAGTCCCTCTCTCTCAGGGAGGTATCTGTACACTGAGTGGTGTCTCTCAGTCCCTGTCTCTCAGGGAGATATATGTACACTGACTGGTGTCTCTCAGTCCCTCTCTCTCAGGGAGATATCTGTACACTGAGTGGTGTCTCACAGGCCCTGTCTCTCAGGGAGATATCTGTACACTGTCTGGTGTCTCTCAGTCCCTCTCTCTCAGGGAGGTATCTGTACACTGAGTGGTGTCTCTCAGTCCCTGTCTCTCAGGGAGATATCTGTACACTGACTGGTGTCTCTCAGTCCCTCTCTCTCAGGGAGATATCTGTACACTGAGTGGTGTCTCACAGGCCCTGTCTCTCAGGGAGATATCTGTACACTGTCTGGTGTCTCTCAGTCCCTGTCTGTCAGGGAGATATCTACACACTGAGTGGTGTCTCTCAGTCCCTGTCTCTCAGGGAGCTTTATGTACACTGAGTGGTGTCTCTCAGGGAGATATCTGTACACTGACTGGTGTCTCTCAGTCCCTCTCTCTCAGGGAGATATTTGTACACTGACTGGTGTCTCTCAGTCCCTGTCTCTCAGGGAGATATCTGTACACTGAGTGGTGTCTCTCAGTCCCTCTCTCTCAGGGAGATATCTGTACACTGACTGGTGTCTCTCAGTCCCTTTCTCTCAGGGAGATATCTGTACACTGAGTGGTGTCTCACAGTCCCTCTCTCTCAGGGAGACATCTGTACACTGACTGGTGTCTCTCAGTCTCTGTCTCTCAGGGAGATATCTGTACACTGAGTGGTGTCTCTCAGTCCCTCTCTCTCAGGGAGATATCTGTACACTGACTGGTGTCTCTCAGTCCCTGTCTCTCAGGGAGATATCTATACACTGAGTGGTGTCTCTCAGTCCCTGTCTGTCAGGGAGATATCTGTACACTGACTGGTGTCTCTCAGTCCCTCTCTCTCAGGGAGATATCTGAACGCTGACTAGTGTCTCTCAGTCCCTCTCTCTCAGGGAGATATCTGTACACTGAGTGGTGTCTCTCAGTCACTCTCTCTCAGGGAGATATCTGTACACTGACTGGTGTCTCTCCGTCCCTGTCTCTCAGGGAGATATCTGTACACTGAGTGGTGTCTCTCAGTCCCTCTCTCTCAGGGAGATATCTGTACACTGAGTGGTGTCTCTCAGTCCCTCTCTCTCAGGGAGATATCTGTACACTGAGTGGTGTCTCTCAGTCCCTCTCTCTCAGGGAGATATCTGTACACTGAGTGGTGTCTCTCAGTACCTCTCTCTAACGGAGATATCTGTGCACTGACTGGTGTCTCTCAGTCCCTGTCTCTCAGGGAGATATCTGTACACTGATTGGTGTCTCCCAGTCCCTCTCTCTCAGGGAGATATCTGTACACTGACTGGTGTCTCTCAGTCCCTCTCTCTCAGGGAGATATCTGTACACTGAGTGGTCTCTCTCAGTCCCTGTCTCTCAGGGAGATATCTGTACACTGAGTGGTGTCTCTCAGTCCCTCTCTCTCAGGGAGATATCTGAACACTGAGTGGTGCCTCTCAGTCCCTGTGTCTCAGGGAGATATCTGTACACTGACTGGTGTCTATCAGTCCCTGTCTCTCAGGGAGATATATGTACACTGACTGGTGTCTCTCAGTCCCTCTCTCTCAGGGAGGTATCTGTACACTGAGTGGTGTCTCTAAGTCCCTGTCTCTCAGGGAGATATATGTACACTGACTGGTGTCTCTCAGTCCCTCTCTCTCAGCGAGGTATCTGTACACTGAGTGGTGTCTCTCAGTCCCTGTCTCTCAGGGAGATATATGTACACTGACTGGTGTCTCTCAGTCCCTCTCTCTCAGGGAGATATCTGTACACTGAGTGGTGTCTCTCAGTCCCTCTCTCTCAGCGAGATATCTGTACACTGACTGGTGTCTCTCAGTCCCTGACACTCAGGGAGATATCTGTACACTGAGTGGTGTCTCTCAGTCCCTGTCTCTCAGGGAGATATCTGTACACTGAGTGGTGTCTCTCAGTACCTCTCTCTCACGGAGATATCTGTACACTGACTGGTGTCTCTCAGTCCCTGTCTCTCAGGGAGATATCTGTACACTGACTGGTGTCTCTCAGTCCCTCTCTCTCAGGGAGGTATCTGTACACTGAGTGGTGTCTCTCAGTCCCTGTGTCTCAGGGAGATATATGTACACTGACTGGTGTCTCTCAGTCCCTCTCTCTCAGGGAGGTATCTGTACACTGAGTGGTGTCTCTCAGTCCCTGTCTCTCAGGGAGATATATGTACACTGATTGGTGTCTCTCAGTCCCTCTCTCTCAGGGAGATATCTGTACACTGACTGGTGTCTCTCAGTCCCTCTCTCTCAGGGAGATATCTGTACACTGAGTGGTGTCTCTCAGTCGCTGTCTCTCAGCGAGATATCTGTACACTGAGTGGTGTCTCTCAGTACCTCTCTCTCAGGGAGATATCTGAACACTGAGTGGTGTCTCTCAGTCCCTGTGTCTCAGGGAGATATATGTACACTGACTGGTGTCTCTCAGTCCCTCTCTCTCAGGGAGATATCTGTGCACTGACTGGTGTCTCTCAGTCCCTCTCTCTCAGGGAGATATCTGTACACTGAGTGGTGTCTCTCAGTCCCTGTCTCTCAGGGAGATATCTGTACACTGACTGGTGTCTCTCAGTCCCTGTCTCTCAGGGAGATATATGTACACAGACGGGTGTCTCTCAGTCCCTCTCTCAGGAAGGTATCTGTACACTGAGTGGTGTGCTCAGTCCCTGTCTCTCAGGGAGATATATGTACACTGACTGGTGTCTCTCAGTCCTTGTCTCTCAGGGAGATATCTGTACGCTGAGTGGTGTCTCTCAGTCCCTCTCTCTCAGGGAGATATCTGTACACTGAGTGGTGTCTCTCAGTTCCTGTCTCTCAGGGAGATATCTGTAGACTGAATGGTGTCTCTCAGTCCCTCTCTCTCAGGGAGATATCTGTACTCTGACTGGTGTCTCTCAGTCCCTGTCTCTCAGGGAGATATCTGTGCACTGACTGGTGTCTCTCAGTCCCTCTCTCTCAGGGAGGTATCTGTACACTGAGTGGTGTCTCTCAGTCCCTGTCTCTCAGGGAGATATATGTACACTGACTGGTGTCTCTCAGTCCCTCTCTCTCAGGGAGATATCTGTACACTGACTGGTGTCTCTCAGTCCCTCTCTCTCAGGGAGATATCTGTACACTGAGTGGTGTCTCTCAGTCCCTGTCTCTCAGGGAGATATCTGTACACTGAGTGGTGTCTCTCAGTCCCTCTCTCTCAGGGAGATATCTGTACACTGACTGGTGTCTCTCAGTCCCTCTCTCTCAGGGAGATATCTGTACACTGACTGGTGTCTCTCAGTCCCTCTCTCTCACGGAGATATCTGTACACTGAGTGGTGTCTCACAGCCCCTGTCTCTCAGGGAGATATCTGTACACTGTCTGGTGTCTATCAGTCCCTGTCTCTCAGGGAGATATATGTACACTGACTGGTGTCTCTCAGTCCCTCTCTCTCAGGGAGGTATCTGTACACTGAGTGGTGTCTCTAAGTCCCTGTCTCTCAGGGAGATATATGTACACTGACTGGTGTCTCTCAGTCCCTCTCTCTCAGCGAGGTATCTGTACACTGAGTGGTGTCTCTCAGTCCCTGTCTCTCAGGGAGATATATGTACACTGACTGGTGTCTCTCAGTCCCTCTCTCTCAGGGAGATATCTGTACACTGAGTGGTGTCTCTCAGTCCCTCTCTCTCAGCGAGATATCTGTACACTGACTGGTGTCTCTCAGTCCCTGACACTCAGGGAGATATCTGTACACTGAGTGGTGTCTCTCAGTCCCTGTCTCTCAGGGAGATATCTGTACACTGAGTGGTGTCTCTCAGTACCTCTCTCTCACGGAGATATCTGTACACTGACTGGTGTCTCTCAGTCCCTGTCTCTCAGGGAGATATCTGTACACTGACTGGTGTCTCTCAGTCCCTCTCTCTCAGGGAGGTATCTGTACACTGAGTGGTGTCTCTCAGGCCCTGTGTCTCAGGGAGATAAATGTGCACTGACTGGTGTCTCTCAGTCCCTCTCTCTCAGGGAGGTATCTGTACACTGAGTGGTGTCTCTCAGTCCCTGTCTCTCAGGGAGATATATGTACACTGATTGGTGTCTCTCAGTCCCTCTCTCTCAGGGAGATATCTGTACACTGACTGGTGTCTCTCAGTCCCTCTCTCTCAGGGAGATATCTGTACACTGAGTGGTGTCTCTCAGTCGCTGTCTCTCAGCGAGATATCTGTACACTGAGTGGTGTCTCTCAGTACCTCTCTCTCAGGGAGATATCTGAACACTGAGTGGTGTCTCTCAGTCCCTGTGTCTCAGGGAGATATATGTACACTGACTGGTGTCTCTCAGTCCCTCTCTCTCAGGGAGATATCTGTGCACTGACTGGTGTCTCTCAGTCCCTCTCTCTCAGGGAGATATCTGTACACTGAGTGGTGTCTCTCAGTCCCTGTCTCTCAGGGAGATATCTGTACACTGACTGGTGTCTCTCAGTCCCTGTCTCTCAGGGAGATATATGTACACAGACGGGTGTCTCTCAGTCCCTGTCTCTCAGGAAGGTATCTGTACACTGAGTGGTGTGCTCAGTCCCAGTCTCTCAGGGAGATATATGTACACTGACTGGTGTCTCTCAGTCCTTGTCTCTCAGGGAGATATCTGTACGCTGAGTGGTGTCTCTCAGTCCCTCTCTCTCAGGGAGATATCTGTACACTGAGTGGTGTCTCTCAGTTCCTGTCTCTCAGGGAGATATCTGTAGACTGAATGGTGTCTCTCAGTCCCTCTCTCTCAGGGAGATATCTGTACTCTGACTGGTGTCTCTCAGTCCCTGTCTCTCAGGGAGATATCTGTGCACTGACTGGTGTCTCTCAGTCCCTCTCTCTCAGGGAGGTATCTGTACACTGAGTGGTGTCTCTCAGTCCCTGTCTCTCAGGGAGATATATGTACACTGACTGGTGTCTCTCAGTCCCTCTCTCTCAGGGAGATATCTGTACACTGACTGGTGTCTCTCAGTCCCTCTCTCTCAGGGAGATATCTGTACACTGAGTGGTGTCTCTCAGTCCCTGTCTCTCAGGGAGATATCTGTACACTGAGTGGTGTCTCTCAGTCCCTCTCTCTCAGGGAGATATCTGTACACTGACTGGTGTCTCTCAGTCCCTCTCTCTCAGGGAGATATCTGTACACTGACTGGTGTCTCTCAGTCCCTCTCTCTCACGGAGATATCTGTACACTGAGTGGTGTCTCACAGCCCCTGTCTCTCAGGGAGATATCTGTACACTGTCTGGTGTCTCTCAGTCCCTGTCTGTCAGGGAGATATCTACACACTGAGTGGTGTCTCTCAGTCCCTGTCTCTCAGGGAGCTTTATGTACACTGAGTGGTGTCTCTCAGGGAGATATCTGTACACTGACTGGTGTCTCTCAGTCCCTCTCTCTCAGGGAGATATTTGTACACTGACTGGTATCTCTCAGTCCCTGTCTCTCAGGGAGATATCTGTACACTGAGTGGTGTCTCTCAGTCCCTCTCTCTCAGGGAGATATCTGTACACTGACTGGTGTCTCTCAGTCCCTTTCTCTCAGGGAGATATCTGTACACTGAGTGGTGTCTCACAGTCCCTCTCTCTCAGGGAGACATCTGTACACTGACTGGTGTCTCTCAGTCCCTGTCTCTCAGGGAGATATCTGTACACTGAGTGGTGTCTCTCAGTCCCTCTCTCTCAGGGAGATATTTGTACACTGACTGGTGTCTCTCAGTCCCTGTCTCTCAGGGAGATATCTGTACACTGAGTGGTGTCTCTCAGTCCCTCTCTCTCAGGGAGATATCTGTACACTGAGTGGTGTCTCTCAGTCCCTCTCTCTCAGGGAGATATCTGTACACTGACTGGTGTCTCACAGTCCCTCTCTCTCAGGGAGACATCTGTACACTGACTGGTGTCTCTCAGTCCCTGTCTCTCAGGGAGATATCTGTACACTGAGTGGTGTCTCTCAGCCCCTCTCTCTCAGGGAGATATCTGTACACTGACTGGTGTCTCTCAGTCCCTGTCTGTCAGGGAGATATCTGTACACTGACTGGTGTCTCTCAGTCCCTCTCTCTCAGGGAGATATCTGAACGCTGACTAGTGTCTCTCAGTCCCTCTCTCTCAGGGAGATATCTGTACACTGAGTGGTGTCTCTCAGTCACTCTCTCTCAGGGAGATATCTGTACACTGACTGGTGTCTCTCAGTCCCTGTCTCTCAGGGAGATATCTGTACACTGAGTGGTGTCTCTCAGTCCCTCTCTCTCAGGGAGATATCTGTACACTGAGTGGTGTCTCTCAGTCCCTCTCTCTCAGGGAGATATCTGTACACTGAGTGGTGTCTCTCAGTCCCTCTCTCTCAGGGAGATATCTGTACACTGAGTGGTGTCTCTCAGTACCTCTCTCTAACGGAGATATCTGTGCACTGACTGGTGTCTCTCAGTCCCTGTCTCTCAGGGAGATATCTGTACACTGATTGGTGTCTCCCAGTCCCTCTCTCTCAGGGAGATATCTGTACACTGACTGGTGTCTCTCAGTCCCTCTCTCTCAGGGAGATATCTGTACACTGAGTGGTCTCTCTCAGTCCCTGTCTCTCAGGGAGATATCTGTACACTGAGTGGTGTCTCTCAGTCCCTCTCTCTCAGGGAGATATCTGAACACTGAGTGGTGTCTCTCAGTCCCTGTGTCTCAGGGAGATATCTGTACACTGACTGGTGTCTATCAGTCCCTGTCTCTCAGGGAGATATATGTACACTGACTGGTGTCTCTCAGTCCCTCTCTCTCAGGGAGGTATCTGTACACTGAGTGGTGTCTCTCAGTCCCTGTCTCTCAGGGAGATATATGTACACTGACTGGTGTCTCTCAGTCCCTCTCTCTCAGCGAGGTATCTGTACACTGAGTGGTGTCTCTCAGTCCCTGTCTCTCAGGGAGATATATGTACACTGACTGGTGTCTCTCAGTCCCTCTCTCTCAGGGAGATATCTGTACACTGAGTGGTGTCTCTCAGTCCCTCTCTCTCAGCGAGATATCTGTACACTGAGTGGTGTCTCTCAGTCCCTGTCTCTCAGGGAGATATCTGTACACTGAGTGGTGTCTCTCAGTCCCTGTCTCTCAGGGAGATATCTGTACACTGAGTGGTGTCTCTCAGTACCTCTCTCTCACGGAGATATCTGTACACTGACTGGTGTCTCTCAGTCCCTGTCTCTCAGGGAGATATCTGTACACTGACTGGTGTCTCTCAGTCCCTCTCTCTCAGGGAGGTATCTGTACACTGAGTGGTGTCTCTCAGTCCCTGTGTCTCAGGGAGATATATGTACACTGACTGGTGTCTCTCAGTCCCTCTCTCTCAGGGAGGTATCTGTACACTGAGTGGTGTCTCTCAGTCCCTGTCTCTCAGGGAGATATATGTACACTGATTGGTGTCTCTCAGTCCCTCTCTCTCAGGGAGATATCTGTACACTGACTGGTGTCTCTCAGTCCCTCTCTCTCAGGGAGATATCTGTACACTGAGTGGTGTCTCTCAGTCGCTGTCTCTCAGCGAGATATCTGGACACTGAGTGGTGTCTCTCAGTCCCTCTCTCTCAGGGAGATATCTGAACACTGAGTGGTGTCTCTCAGTCCCTGTGTCTCAGGGAGATATATGTACACTGACTGGTGTCTCTCAGTCCCTCTCTCTCAGGGAGATATCTGTGCACTGACTGGTGTCTCTCAGTCCCTCTCTCTCAGGGAGATATCTGTACACTGAGTGGTGTCTCTCAGTCCCTGTCTCTCAGGGAGATATCTGTACACTGACTGGTGTCTCTCAGTCCCTCTCTCTCAGGGAGATATCTGTACGCTGACTAGTGTCTCTCAGTCCCTCTCTCTCAGGGAGATATCTGTACACTGAGTGGTGTCTCTCAGTCCCTCTCTCTCAGGGAGATATCTGTACACAGACTGGTGTCTCTCAGTCCCTGTCTCTCAGGGAGATATATGTACACAGACGGGTGTCTCTCAGTCCCTCTCTCAGGAAGGTATCTGTACACTGAGTGGTGTCTCTCAGTCCCTGTCTCTCAGGGAGATATATGTACACTGACTGGTGTCTCTCAGTCCTTGTCTCTCAGGGAGATATCTGTACGCTGAGTGGTGTCTCTCAGTCCCTCTCTCTCAGGGAGATATCTGTACACTGAGTGGTGTCTCTCAGTTCCTGTCTCTCAGGGAGATATCTGTAGACTGAATGGTGTCTCTCAGTCCCTCTCTCTCAGGGAGATATCTGTACTCTGACTGGTGTCTCTCAGTCCCTGTCTCTCAGGGAGATATCTGTGCACTGAGTGGTGTCTCTCAGTCCCTCTCTCTCAGGGAGATATCTGTACAATGAGTGGTGTCTCAGTCCCTGTCTCTCAGGGAGATATATGTACACTGAATGGTGTCTCTCAGTCCCTCTCTCTCAGGGAGGTATCTGTACACTGAGTGGTGTCTCTCAGTCCATGTCTCTCAGGGAGATATATGAACACTGACTGGTGTCTCTCAGTCCCTCTCTCTCAGGGAGATATCTGTACACTGACTGGTGTCTCTCAGTCCCTCTCTCTCAGGGAGATATCTGTACACTGAGTGGTGTCTCACAGCCCCTCTCTCTCAGGGAGATATCAGTACACTGAGTGGTGTCTCTCAGTTCCTGTCTCTCAGGGAGATATCTGTACACTGACTGGTGTCTCTCAGTCCCTCTCTCTCAGGGTGGTATCTGTACACTGAGTGGTGTCTCTCAGTCCCTGTCTCTCAGGGAGATATCTGTACACTGAGTGGTGTCTCTCAGTCCCTCTCTCTCAGGGAGATATCTGAACACTGAGTGGTGTCTCTCAGTCCCTGTCTGTCAGGGAGATATCTGTACACTGAGTGGTGTCTCTCAGTCCCTCTCTCTCAGGGAGATATCTGTACACTGAGTGGTGTCTCTCAGTACCTCTCTCTCACGGAGATATCTGTACACTGACTGGTGTCTCTCAGTCCCTGTCTCTCAGGGAGATATCTGTACACTGATTGGTGTCTCTCAGTCCCTCTCTCTCAGGGAGATATCTGTACACTGACTGGTGTCTCTCAGTCCCTCTCTCTCAGGGAGATATCTGTACACTGAGTGGTGTCTCTCAGTCCCTGTCTCTCAGGGAGATATCTGTACACTGAGTGGTGTCTCTCAGTCCCTGTGTCTCAGGGAGATATCTGTACACTGAGTGGTGTCTCTCAGTCCCTCTCTCTCAGGGAGATATCTGTACACTGAGTGGTGTCTCTCAGTCCCTGTCTCTCAGGGAGATATCTGTACACTGAGTGGTGTCTCTCAGTCCCTGTCTCTCAGGGAGATATCTGTACACTGAGTGGTGTCTCTCAGTACCTCTCTCTCACGGAGATATCTGTACACTGACTGGTGTCTCTCAGTCCCTGTCTCTCAGGGAGATATCTGTACACTGACTGGTGTCTCTCAGTCCCTCTCTCTCAGGGAGATATCTGTACACTGACTGGTGTCTCACAGTCCCTCTCTCTCAGAGAGATATCTGTACACTGACTGGTGTCTCTCAGTCCCTCTCTCTCAGGGAGATATCTGTACACTGAGTGGTGTCTCACAGCCCCTGTCTCTCAGGGAGATATCTGTACACTGTCTGGTGTCTCTGAGTCCCTGTCTCTCAGGGAGCTTTATGTACACTGAGTGGTGTCTCTCAGGGAGATATCTGTACACTGACTGGTGTCTCTCAGTCCCTGTCTCTCAGGGAGCTTTATGTACACTGAGTGGTGTCTCTCAGTCCCTCTCTCTCAGGGAGATATTTGTACACTGACTGGTGTCTCTCAGTCCCTGTCTCTCAGGGAGATATCTGTACACTGAGTGGTGTCTCTCAGTCCCTCTCTCTCAGGGAGATATCTGTACACTGACTGGTGTCTCTCAGTCCCTTTCTCTCAGGGAGATATCTGTACACTGAGTGGTGTCTCACAGTCCCTATCTCTCAGGGAGACATCTGTACACTGACTGGTGTCTCTCAGTCCCTGTCTCTCAGGGAGATATCTGTACACTGAGTGGTGTCTCTCAGTCCCTCTCTCTCAGGGAGATATCTGTACACTGACTGGTGTCTCTCAGTCCCTGTCTCTCAGGGAGATATCTGTACACTGAGTGGTGTCTCTCAGTTCCTGTCTCTCAGGGAGATATCTGTACACTGACTGGTGTCTCTCAGTCCCTCTCTCTCAGGGAGATATCTGTACACTGAGTGGTGTCTCTCAGTTCCTGTCTCTCAGGGAGATATCTGTACACTGACTGGTGTCTCTCAGTCCCTCTCTCTCAGGGTGGTATCTGTACACTGAGTGGTGTCTCTCAGTCCCTGTCTCTCAGGGAGATATCTGTACACTGAGTGGTGTCTCTCAGTCCCTCTCTCTCAGGGAGATATCTGTACACTGAGTGGTGTCTCTCAGTCCCTGTCTGTCAGGGAGATATCTGTACACTGAGTGGTGTCTCTCAGTCCCTCTCTCTCAGGGAGATATCTGTACACTGAGTGGTGTCTCTCAGTACCTCTCTCTCACGGAGATATCTGTACACTGACTGGTGTCTCTCAGTCCCTGTCTCTCAGGGAGATATCTGTACACTGATTGGTGTCTCTCAGTCCCTCTCTCTCAGGGAGATATCTGTACACTGACTGGTGTCTCTCAGTCCCTCTCTCTCAGGGAGATATCTGTACACTGAGTGGTGTCTCTCAGTCCCTGTCTCTCAGGGAGATATCTGTACACTGAGTGGTGTCTCTCAGTCCCTGTGTCTCAGGGAGATATATGTACACTGACTGGTGTCTCTCAGTCCCTCTCTCTCAGGGAGATATCTGTACACTGAGTGGTGTCTCTCAGTCCCTCTCTCTCAGGGAGATATCTGTACACTGAGTGGTGTCTCTCAGTCCCTGTCTCTCAGGGAGATATCTGTACACTGAGTGGTGTCTCTCAGTCCCTGTCTCTCAGGGAGATATCTGTACACTGAGTGGTGTCTCTCAGTACCTCTCTCTCACGGAGATATCTGTACACTGACTGGTGTCTCTCAGTCCCTGTCTCTCAGGGAGATATCTGTACACTGACTGGTGTCTCTCAGTCCCTCTCTCTCAGGGAGATATCTGTACACTGACTGGTGTCTCACAGTCCCTCTCTCTCAGAGAGATATCTGTACACTGACTGGTGTCTCTCAGTCCCTCTCTCTCAGGGAGATATCTGTACACTGAGTGGTGTCTCACAGCCCCTGTCTCTCAGGGAGATATCTGTACACTGTCTGGTGTCTCTCAGTCCCTGTCTCTCAGGGAGCTTTATGTACACTGAGTGGTGTCTCTCAGGGAGATATCTGTACACTGACTGGTGTCTCTCAGTCCCTGTCTCTCAGGGAGCTTTATGTACACTGAGTGGTGTCTCCCAGTCCCTCTCTCTCAGGGAGATATTTGTACACTGACTGGTGTCTCTCAGTCCCTGTCTCTCAGGGAGATATCTGTACACTGAGTGGTGTCTCTCAGTCCCTCTCTCTCAGGGAGATATCTGTACACTGAGTGGTGTCTCTCAGTCCCTCTCTCTCAGGGAGATATCTGTACACTGAGTGGTGTCTCACAGTCCCTCTCTCTCAGGGAGACATCTGTACACTGACTGGTGTCTCTCAGTCCCTGTCTCTCAGGGAGATATCTGTACACTGAGTGGTGTCTCTCAGTCCCTCTCTCTCAGGGAGATATCTGTACACTGACTGGTGTCTCTCAGTCCCTGTCTCTCAGGGAGATATCTATACACTGAGTGGTGTCTCTCAGTCCCTGTCTGTCAGGGAGATATCTGAACACTGACTGGTGTCTCTCAGTCCCTCTCTCTCAGGGAGATATCTGAACGCTGACTAGTGTCTCTCAGTCCCTCTATCTCAGGGAGATATCTGTACACTGAGTGGTGTCTCTCAGTCACTCTCTCTCAGGGAGATATATGTACACTGACTGGTGTCTCTCAGTCCCTGTCTCTCAGGGAGATATCTGTACACTGAGTGGTGTCTCTCAGTCCCTCTCTCTCAGGGAGATATCTGTACACTGAGTGGTGTCTCTCAGTCCCTCTCTCTCAGGGAGATATATGTACACTGACTGGTGTCTCTCAGTCCTTGTCTCTCAGGGAGATATCTGTACGCTGAGTGGTGTCTCTCAGTCCCTCTCTCTCAGGGAGATATCTGTACACTGAGTGGTGTCTCTCAGTCCCTCTCTCTCAGGGAGATATCTGTACTCTGACTGGTGTCTCTCAGTCCCTGTCTCTCAGGGAGATAGCTGTGCACTGAGTGGTGTCTCTCAGTCCCTCTCTCTCAGGGAGATATCTGTACAATGAGTGGTGTCTCTCAGTCCCAGTCTCTCAGGGAGATATATGTACACTGAATGGTGTCTCTCAGTCCCTCTCTCTCAGGGAGGTATCTGTACACTGAGTGGTGTCTCTCAGTCCATGTCTCTCAGGGAGATATATGTACACTGACTGGTGTCTCTCAGTCCCTCTCTCTCAGGGAGATATCTGTACACTGACTGGTGTCTCTCAGTCCCTCTCTCTCAGGGAGATATCTGTACACTGAGTGGTGTCTCACAGCCCCTCTCTCTCAGGGAGATATCAGTACACTGAGTGGTGTCTCTCAGTTCCTGTCTCTCAGGGAGATATATGTACACTGACTGGTGTCTCTCAGTCCCTCTCTCTCAGCGAGGTATCTGTACACTGAGTGGTGTCTCTCAGTCCCTGTCTCTCAGGGAGATATCTGTACACTGAGTGGTGTCTCTCAGTCCCTGTCTCTCAGGGAGATATATGTATACTGACTGGTGTCTCTCAGTCCCTCTCTCTCAGGGAGATATCTGTACACTGAGTGGTGTCTCTCAGTCCCTCTCTCTCAGGGAGATATCTGTACACTGAGTGGTGTCTCTCAGTCCCTGTCTCTCAGGGAGATATCTGTACACTGAGTGGTGTCTCTCAGTCCCAGTCTCTCAGGGAGATATCTGTACACTGAGTGGTGTCTCTCAGTACCTCTCTCTCACGGAGATATCTGTACACTGACTGGTGTCTCTCAGTCCCTGTCTCTCAGGGAGATATCTGTACACTGACTGGTGTCTCTCAGTCCCTCTCTCTGAGGGAGATATCTGTACACTGACTGGTGTCTCACAGTCCCTCTCTCTCAGAGAGATATCTGTACACTGACTGGTGTCTCTCAGTCCCTCTCTCTCAGGGAGATATCTGTACACTGAGTGGTGTCTCACAGCCCCTGTCTCTCAGGGAGATATCTGTACACTGACTGGTGTCTCACAGTCCCTCTCTCTCAGAGAGATATCTGTACACTGACTGGTGTCTCTCAGTCATTCTCTCTCAGGGAGGTATCTGTACACTGACTGGTGTCTCTCAGTCCCTGTCTCTCAGGGAGATATCTGTACACTGACTGGTGTCTCTCAGTCCCTCTCTCTCAGGGAGATATCTGAACACTGAGTGGTGTCTCTCAGTCCCTGTCTCTCAGGGAGATATCTGTACACTGAGTGGTGTCTCTCAGTCCCTCTCTCTCAGGGAGATATCTGTACACTGAGTGGTGTCTCTCAGTCCCTTTCTCTCAGGGAGATATCTGTACACTGAGTGGTGTCTCACAGTCCCTCTCTCTCAGGGAGACATCTGTACACTGACTGGTGTCTCTCAGTCCCTGTCTCTCAGGGAGATATCTGTACACTGAGTGGTGTCTCTCAGTCCCTCTCTCTCAGGGAGATATCTGTACACTGACTGGTGTCTCTCAGTCCCTGTCTCTCAGGGAGATATCTATACACTGAGTGGTGTCTCTCAGTCCCTGTCTGTCAGGGAGATATCTGAACACTGACTGGTGTCTCTCAGTCCCTCTCTCTCAGGGAGATATCTGAACGCTGACTAGTGTCTCTCAGTCCCTCTATCTCAGGGAGATATCTGTACACTGAGTGGTGTCTCTCAGTCACTCTCTCTCAGGGAGATATATGTACACTGACTGGTGTCTCTCAGTCCCTGTCTCTCAGGGAGATATCTGGACACTGAGTGGTGTCTCTCAGTCCCTCTCTCTCAGGGAGATATCTGTACACTGAGTGGTGTCTCTCAGTCCCTCTCTCTCAGGGAGATATATGTACACTGACTGGTGTCTCTCAGTCCTTGTCTCTCAGGGAGATATCTGTACGCTGAGTGGTGTCTCTCAGTCCCTCTCTCTCAGGGAGATATCTGTACACTGAGTGGTGTCTCTCAGTCCCTCTCTCTCAGGGAGATATCTGTACTCTGACTGGTGTCTCTCAGTCCCTGTCTCTCAGGGAGATAGCTGTGCACTGAGTGGTGTCTCTCAGTCCCTCTCTCTCAGGGAGATATCTGTACAATGAGTGGTGTCTCTCAGTCCCTGTCTCTCAGGGAGATATATGTACACTGAATGGTGTCTCTCAGTCCCTCTCTCTCAGGGAGGTATCTGTACACTGAGTGGTGTCTCTCAGTCCATGTCTCTCAGGGAGATATATGTACACTGACTGGTGTCTCTCAGTCCCTCTCTCTCAGGGAGATATCTGTACACTGACTGGTGTCTCTCAGTCCCTCTCTCTCAGGGAGATATCTGTACACTGAGTGGTGTCTCACAGCCCCTCTCTCTCAGGGAGATATCAGTACACTGAGTGGTGTCTCTCAGTTCCTGTCTCTCAGGGAGATATATGTACACTGACTGGTGTCTCTCAGTCCCTCTCTCTCAGCGAGGTATCTGTACACTGAGTGGTGTCTCTCAGTCCCTGTCTCTCAGGGAGATATCTGTACACTGAGTGGTGTCTCTCAGTCCCTGTCTCTCAGGGAGATATATGTATACTGACTGGTGTCTCTCAGTCCCTCTCTCTCAGGGAGATATCTGTACACTGAGTGGTGTCTCTCAGTCCCTCTCTCTCAGGGAGATATCTGTACACTGAGTGGTGTCTCTCAGTCCCTGTCTCTCAGGGAGATATCTGTACACTGAGTGGTGTCTCTCAGTCCCAGTCTCTCAGGGAGATATCTGTACACTGAGTGGTGTCTCTCAGTACCTCTCTCTCACGGAGATATCTGTACACTGACTGGTGTCTCTCAGTCCCTGTCTCTCAGGGAGATATCTGTACACTGACTGGTGTCTCTCAGTCCTTGTCTCTCAGGGAGATATCTGTACGCTGAGTGGTGTCTCTCAGTCCCTCTCTCTCAGGGAGATATCTGTACACTGAGTGGTGTCTCTCAGTCCCTCTCTCTCAGGGAGATATCTGTACTCTGACTGGTGTCTCTCAGTCCCTGTCTCTCAGGGAGATAGCTGTGCACTGAGTGGTGTCTCTCAGTCCCTCTCTCTCAGGGAGATATCTGTACAATGAGTGGTGTCTCTCAGTCCCTGTCTCTCAGGGAGATATATGTACACTGAATGGTGTCTCTCAGTCCCTCTCTCTCAGGGAGGTATCTGTACACTGAGTGGTGTCTCTCAGTCCATGTCTCTCAGGGAGATATATGTACACTGACTGGTGTCTCTCAGTCCCTCTCTCTCAGGGAGATATCTGTACACTGACTGGTGTCTCTCAGTCCCTCTCTCTCAGGGAGATATCTGTGCACTGAGTGGTGTCTCACAGCCCCTCTCTCTCAGGGAGATATCAGTACACTGAGTGGTGTCTCTCAGTTCCTGTCTCTCAGGGAGATATATGTACACTGACTGGTGTCTCTCAGTCCCTCTCTCTCAGCGAGGTATCTGTACACTGAGTGGTGTCTCTCAGTCCCTGTCTCTCAGGGAGATATCTGTACACTGAGTGGTGTCTCTCAGTCCCTGTCTCTCAGGGAGATATATGTATACTGACTGGTGTCTCTCAGTCCCTCTCTCTCAGGGAGATATCTGTACACTGAGTGGTGTCTCTCAGTCCCTCTCTCTCAGGGAGATATCTGTACACTGAGTGGTGTCTCTCAGTCCCTGTCTCTCAGGGAGATATCTGTACACTGAGTGGTGTCTCTCAGTCCCAGTCTCTCAGGGAGATATCTGTACACTGAGTGGTGTCTCTCAGTACCTCTCTCTCACGGAGATATCTGTACACTGACTGGTGTCTCTCAGTCCCTGTCTCTCAGGGAGATATCTGTACACTGACTGGTGTCTCTCAGTCCCTCTCTCTGAGGGAGATATCTGTACACTGACTGGTGTCTCACAGTCCCTCTCTCTCAGAGAGATATCTGTACACTGACTGGTGTCTCTCAGTCCCTCTCTCTCAGGGAGATATCTGTACACTGAGTGGTGTCTCACAGCCCCTGTCTCTCAGGGAGATATCTGTACACTGACTGGTGTCTCACAGTCCCTCTCTCTCAGAGAGATATCTGTACACTGACTGGTGTCTCTCAGTCATTCTCTCTCAGGGAGGTATCTGTACACTGACTGGTGTCTCTCAGTCCCTGTCTCTCAGGGAGATATCTGTACACTGACTGGTGTCTCTCAGTCCCTCTCTCTCAGGGAGATATCTGAACACTGAGTGGTGTCTCTCAGTCCCTGTCTCTCAGGGAGATATCTGTACACTGAGTGGTGTCTCTCAGTCCCTCTCTCTCAGGGAGATATCTGTACACTGAGTGGTGTCTCTCAGTCCCTTTCTCTCAGGGAGATATCTGTACACTGAGTGGTGTCTCACAGTCCCTCTCTCTCAGGGAGACATCTGTACACTGACTGGTGTCTCTCAGTCCCTGTCTCTCAGGGAGATATCTGTACACTGAGTGGTGTCTCTCAGTCCCTCTCTCTCAGGGAGATATCTGTACACTGACTGGTGTCTCTCAGTCCCTGTCTCTCAGGGAGATATCTATACACTGAGTGGTGTCTCTCAGTCCCTGTCTGTCAGGGAGATATCTGAACACTGACTGGTGTCTCTCAGTCCCTCTCTCTCAGGGAGATATCTGAACGCTGACTAGTGTCTCTCAGTCCCTCTATCTCAGGGAGATATCTGTACACTGAGTGGTGTCTCTCAGTCACTCTCTCTCAGGGAGATATATGTACACTGACTGGTGTCTCTCAGTCCCTGTCTCTCAGGGAGATATCTGTACACTGAGTGGTGTCTCTCAGTCCCTCTCTCTCAGGGAGATATCTGTACACTGAGTGGTGTCTCTCAGTCCCTCTCTCTCAGGGAGATATATGTACACTGACTGGTGTCTCTCAGTCCTTGTCTCTCAGGGAGATATCTGTACGCTGAGTGGTGTCTCTCAGTCCCTCTCTCTCAGGGAGATATCTGTACACTGAGTGGTGTCTCTCAGTCCCTCTCTCTCAGGGAGATATCTGTACTCTGACTGGTGTCTCTCAGTCCCTGTCTCTCAGGGAGATAGCTGTGCACTGAGTGGTGTCTCTCAGTCCCTCTCTCTCAGGGAGATATCTGTACAATGAGTGGTGTCTCTCAGTCCCTGTCTCTCAGGGAGATATCTGTACACTGACTGGTGTCTCTCAGTCCCTCTCTCTCAGGGAGATATCTGTACACTGACTGTTGTCTCTCAGTCCCTGTCTCTCAGGGAGATATCTGTACACTGACTGGTGTCTCACAGTCCCTCTCTCTCAGAGAGATATCTGTACACTGACTGGTGTCTCTCAGTCCCTCTCTCTCAGGGAGATATCTGTACACTGAGTGGTGTCTCACAGCCCCTGTCTCTCAGGGAGATATCTGTACACTGACTGGTGTCTCACAGTCCCTCTCTCTCAGAGAGATATCTGTACACTGACTGGTGTCTCTCAGTCATTCTCTCTCAGGGAGGTATCTGTACACTGACTGGTGTCTCTCAGTCCCTGTCTCTCAGGGAGATATCTGTACACTGACTGGTGTCTCTCAGTCCCTCTCTCTCAGGGAGATATCTGAACACTGAGTGGTGTCTCTCAGTCCCTGTCTCTCAGGGAGATATCTGTACACTGAGTGGTGTCTCTCAGTCCCTCTCTCTCAGGGAGATATCTGTACACTGAGTGGTGTCTCTCAGTCCCTTTCTCTCAGGGAGATATCTGTACACTGAGTGGTGTCTCACAGTCCCTCTCTCTCAGGGAGACATCTGTACACTGACTGGTGTCTCTCAGTCCCTGTCTCTCAGGGAGATATCTGTACACTGAGTGGTGTCTCTCAGTCCCTCTCTCTCAGGGAGATATCTGTACACTGACTGGTGTCTCTCAGTCCCTGTCTCTCAGGGAGATATCTATACACTGAGTGGTGTCTCTCAGTCCCTGTCTGTCAGGGAGATATCTGAACACTGACTGGTGTCTCTCAGTCCCTCTCTCTCAGGGAGATATCTGAACGCTGACTAGTGTCTCTCAGTCCCTCTATCTCAGGGAGATATCTGTACACTGAGTGGTGTCTCTCAGTCACTCTCTCTCAGGGAGATATATGTACACTGACTGGTGTCTCTCAGTCCCTGTCTCTCAGGGAGATATCTGTACACTGAGTGGTGTCTCTCAGTCCCTCTCTCTCAGGGAGATATCTGTACACTGAGTGGTGTCTCTCAGTCCCTCTCTCTCAGGGAGATATATGTACACTGACTGGTGTCTCTCAGTCCTTGTCTCTCAGGGAGATATCTGTACGCTGAGTGGTGTCTCTCAGTCCCTCTCTCTCAGGGAGATATCTGTACACTGAGTGGTGTCTCTCAGTCCCTCTCTCTCAGGGAGATATCTGTACTCTGACTGGTGTCTCTCAGTCCCTGTCTCTCAGGGAGATAGCTGTGCACTGAGTGGTGTCTCTCAGTCCCTCTCTCTCAGGGAGATATCTGTACAATGAGTGGTGTCTCTCAGTCCCTGTCTCTCAGGGAGATATATGTACACTGAATGGTGTCTCTCAGTCCCTCTCTCTCAGGGAGGTATCTGTACACTGAGTGGTGTCTCTCAGTCCATGTCTCTCAGGGAGATATATGTACACTGACTGGTGTCTCTCAGTCCCTCTCTCTCAGGGAGATATCTGTACACTGACTGGTGTCTCTCAGTCCCTCTCTCTCAGGGAGATATCTGTACACTGAGTGGTGTCTCACAGCCCCTCTCTCTCAGGGAGATATCAGTACACTGAGTGGTGTCTCTCAGTTCCTGTCTCTCAGGGAGATATATGTACACTGACTGGTGTCTCTCAGTCCCTCTCTCTCAGCGAGGTATCTGTACACTGAGTGGTGTCTCTCAGTCCCTGTCTCTCAGGGAGATATCTGTACACTGAGTGGTGTCTCTCAGTCCCTGTCTCTCAGGGAGATATATGTATACTGACTGGTGTCTCTCAGTCCCTCTCTCTCAGGGAGATATCTGTACACTGAGTGGTGTCTCTCAGTCCCTCTCTATCAGGGAGATATCTGTACACTGAGTGGTGTCTCTCAGTCCCTGTCTCTCAGGGAGATATCTGTACACTGAGTGGTGTCTCTCAGTCCCAGTCTCTCAGGGAGATATCTGTACACTGAGTGGTGTCTCTCAGTACCTCTCTCTCACGGAGATATCTGTACACTGACTGGTGTCTCTCAGTCCCTGTCTCTCAGGGAGATATCTGTACACTGACTGGTGTCTCTCAGTCCCTCTCTCTGAGGGAGATATCTGTACACTGACTGGTGTCTCACAGTCCCTCTCTCTCAGAGAGATATCTGTACACTGACTGGTGTCTCTCAGTCCCTCTCTCTCAGGGAGATATCTGTACACTGAGTGGTGTCTCACAGCCCCTGTCTCTCAGGGAGATATCTGTACACTGACTGGTGTCTCACAGTCCCTCTCTCTCAGAGAGATATCTGTACACTGACTGGTGTCTCTCAGTCATTCTCTCTCAGGGAGGTATCTGTACACTGACTGGTGTCTCTCAGTCCCTGTCTCTCAGGGAGATATCTGTACACTGACTGGTGTCTCTCAGTCCCTCTCTCTCAGGGAGATATCTGAACACTGAGTGGTGTCTCTCAGTCCCTGTGTCTCAGGGAGATATATGTACACTGACTGGTGTCTCTCAATCCCTCTCTCTCAGGGAGGTATCTGTACACTGAGTGGTGTCTCTCAGTCCCTGTCTCTCAGGGAGATATATGTACACTGATGGGTGTCTCTCAGTCCCTCTCTCTCAGGGAGATATCTGTACACTGACTGGTGTCTCTCAGTCCCTCTCTCTCAGGGAGATATCTGTACACTGAGTGGTGTCTCTCAGTCCCTGTCTCTCAGGGAGATATCTGAACACTGAGTGGTGTCTCTCAGTCCCTGTCTCTCAGGGAGATATCTGAACACTGAGTGGTGTCTCTCAGTCACTCTCTCTCAGGGAGATATCTGAACACTGAGTGGTGTCTCTCAGTCCCTGTGTCTCAGGGAGATATATGTACACTGACTGGTGTCTCTCAGTCCCTCTCTCTCAGGGAGATATCTGTACACTGAGTGGTGTCTCTCAGTCCCTGTCTCTCAGGGAGATATCTGTACACTGACTGGTGTCTCTCAGTCCCTCTCTCTCAGGGAGATATCTGTACGCTGACTAGTGTCTCTCAGTCCCTCTCTCTCAGGGAGATATCTGTACACTGAGTGGTGTCTCTCAGTCCCTCTCTCTCAGGGAGATATCTGTACACTGACTGGTGTCTCTCAGTCCCTGTCTCTCAGGGAGATATATGTACACAGACTGGTGTCTCTCAGTCCCTCTCTCAGGAAGGTATCTGTACACTGAGTGGTGTCTCTCAGTCCCTGTCTCTCAGGGAGATATATGTACACTGACTGGTGTCTCTCAGTCCTTGTCTCTCAGGGAGATATCTGTACGCTGAGTGGTGTCTCTCAGTCCCTCTCTCTCAGGGAGATATCTGTACACTGAGTGGTGTCACTCAGTTCCTGTCTCTCAGGGAGATATCTGTAGACTGAATGGTGTCTCTCAGTCCCTGTCTCTCAGGGAGATATCTGTGCACTGAGTGGTGTCTCTCAGTCCCTCTCTCTCCGGGAGATATCTGTACAATGAGTGGTGTCTCTCAGTCCCTGTCTCTCAGGGAGATATATGTACACTGAATGGTGTCTCTCAGTCCCTCTCTCTCAGGGAGGTATCTGTACACTGAGTGGTGTCTCTCAGTCCATGTCTCTCAGGGAGATATATGTACACTGACTGGTGGCTCTCAGTCCCTCTCTCTCAGGGAGATATCTGTACACTGACTGGTGTCTCTCAGTCCCTCTCTCTCAGGGAGATATCTGTACACTGAGTGGTGTCTCACAGCCCCTCTCTCTCAGGGAGATATCTGTACACTGACTGGTGTCTCTCAGTCCCTGTCTCTCAGGGAGAAATCTGTACAATGAGTGGTGTCTCTCAGTCCCTCTCTCTCAGGGAGATATCTGTATACTGACTGGTGTCTCTCAGTCCCTGTCTCTCAGGGAGATATCTGTACACTGAGTGGTGTCTCACAGTCCCTCTCACTCAGGGAGATATCTGTACACTGACTGGTGTCTCTCAGTCCCTCTCTCTCAGGGAGATATCTGTAGAATGACTGGTGTCTCTCAGTCCCTGTCTCTCAGGGAGATATCTGTACACTGAGTGGTGTCTCTCAGTCACTCTCTCTCAGGGAGATATCTGTACACTGAGTGGTGTCTCACAGCCCCTGTCTCTCAGGGAGATATCTGTACACTGTCTGGTGTCTCTCAGTCCCTGTCTGTCAGGGAGATATCTACACACTGAGTGGTGTCTCTCAGTCCCTGTCTCTCAGGGAGATATCTGTACACTGACTGGTGTCTCTCAGTCCCTGTCTCTCAGGGAGATATCTATACACTGAGTGGTGTCTCTCAGTCCCTGTCTGTCAGGGAGATATCTGTACACTGACTGGTGTCTCTCAGTCCATCTCTCTCAGGGAGATATCTGAACGCTGACTAGTGTCTCTCAGTCCCTCTCTCTCAGGGCGATATCTGTACACTGAGTGGTGTCTCTCAGTCACTCTCTCTCAGGGAAATATCTGTACACTGACTGGTGTCTCTCAGTCCCTGTCTCTCAGGGAGATATCTGTACACTGACTGGTGTCTCTCAGTCCCTCTCTCTGAGGGAGATATCTGTACACTGACTGGTGTCTCACAGTCCCTCTCTCTCAGAGAGATATCTGTACACTGACTGGTGTCTCTCAGTCCCTCTCTCTCAGGGAGATATCTGTACACTGAGTGGTGTCTCACAGCCCCTGTCTCTCAGGGAGATATCTGTACACTGACTGGTGTCTCACAGTCCCTCTCTCTCAGAGAGATATCTGTACACTGACTGGTGTCTCTCAGTCATTCTCTCTCAGGGAGGTATCTGTACACTGACTGGTGTCTCTCAGTCCCTGTCTCTCAGGGAGATATCTGTACACTGACTGGTGTCTCTCAGTCCCTCTCTCTCAGGGAGATATCTGAACACTGAGTGGTGTCTCTCAGTCCCTGTGTCTCAGGGAGATATATGTACACTGACTGGTGTCTCTCAATCCCTCTCTCTCAGGGAGGTATCTGTACACTGAGTGGTGTCTCTCAGTCCCTGTCTCTCAGGGAGATATATGTACACTGATGGGTGTCTCTCAGTCCCTCTCTCTCAGGGAGATATCTGTACACTGACTGGTGTCTCTCAGTCCCTCTCTCTCAGGGAGATATCTGTACACTGAGTGGTGTCTCTCAGTCCCTGTCTCTCAGGGAGATATCTGAACACTGAGTGGTGTCTCTCAGTCCCTGTCTCTCAGGGAGATATCTGAACACTGAGTGGTGTCTCTCAGTCACTCTCTCTCAGGGAGATATCTGAACACTGAGTGGTGTCTCTCAGTCCCTGTGTCTCAGGGAGATATATGTACACTGACTGGTGTCTCTCAGTCCCTCTCTCTCAGGGAGATATCTGTACACTGAGTGGTGTCTCTCAGTCCCTGTCTCTCAGGGAGATATCTGTACACTGACTGGTGTCTCTCAGTCCCTCTCTCTCAGGGAGATATCTGTACGCTGACTAGTGTCTCTCAGTCCCTCTCTCTCAGGGAGATATCTGTACACTGAGTGGTGTCTCTCAGTCCCTCTCTCTCAGGGAGATATCTGTACACTGACTGGTGTCTCTCAGTCCCTGTCTCTCAGGGAGATATATGTACACAGACTGGTGTCTCTCAGTCCCTCTCTCAGGAAGGTATCTGTACACTGAGTGGTGTCTCTCAGTCCCTGTCTCTCAGGGAGATATATGTACACTGACTGGTGTCTCTCAGTCCTTGTCTCTCAGGGAGATATCTGTACGCTGAGTGGTGTCTCTCAGTCCCTCTCTCTCAGGGAGATATCTGTACACTGAGTGGTGTCACTCAGTTCCTGTCTCTCAGGGAGATATCTGTAGACTGAATGGTGTCTCTCAGTCCCTCTCTCTCAGGGAGATATCTGTACTCTGACTGGTGTCTCTCAGTCCCTGTCTCTCAGGGAGATATCTGTGCACTGAGTGGTGTCTCTCAGTCCCTCTCTCTCCGGGAGATATCTGTACAATGAGTGGTGTCTCTCAGTCCCTGTCTCTCAGGGAGATATATGTACACTGAATGGTGTCTCTCAGTCCCTCTCTCTCAGGGAGGTATCTGTACACTGAGTGGTGTCTCTCAGTCCATGTCTCTCAGGGAGATATATGTACACTGACTGGTGGCTCTCAGTCCCTCTCTCTCAGGGAGATATCTGTACACTGACTGGTGTCTCTCAGTCCCTCTCTCTCAGGGAGATATCTGTACACTGAGTGGTGTCTCACAGCCCCTCTCTCTCAGGGAGATATCTGTACACTGACTGGTGTCTCTCAGTCCCTGTCTCTCAGGGAGAAATCTGTACAATGAGTGGTGTCTCTCAGTCCCTCTCTCTCAGGGAGATATCTGTATACTGACTGGTGTCTCTCAGTCCCTGTCTCTCAGGGAGATATCTGTACACTGAGTGGTGTCTCACAGTCCCTCTCACTCAGGGAGATATCTGTACACTGACTGGTGTCTCTCAGTCCCTCTCTCTCAGGGAGATATCTGTAGAATGACTGGTGTCTCTCAGTCCCTGTCTCTCAGGGAGATATCTGTACACTGAGTGGTGTCTCTCAGTCACTCTCTCTCAGGGAGATATCTGTACACTGAGTGGTGTCTCACAGCCCCTGTCTCTCAGGGAGATATCTGTACACTGTCTGGTGTCTCTCAGTCCCTGTCTGTCAGGGAGATATCTACACACTGAGTGGTGTCTCTCAGTCCCTGTCTCTCAGGGAGATATCTGTACACTGACTGGTGTCTCTCAGTCCCTGTCTCTCAGGGAGATATCTATACACTGAGTGGTGTCTCTCAGTCCCTGTCTGTCAGGGAGATATCTGTACACTGACTGGTGTCTCTCAGTCCATCTCTCTCAGGGAGATATCTGAACGCTGACTAGTGTCTCTCAGTCCCTCTCTCTCAGGGCGATATCTGTACACTGAGTGGTGTCTCTCAGTCACTCTCTCTCAGGGAAATATCTGTACACTGACTGGTGTCTCTCAGTCCCTGTCTCTCAGGGAGATATCTGTACACTGACTGGTGTCTCTCAGTCCCTCTCTCTCAGGGAGATATCTGTACACTGAGTGGTGTCTCTCAGTCACTCTCTCTCAGGGAGATATCTGTACACTGACTGGTGTCTCTCAGTCCCTCTCTCCGGGAGGTATCTGTACACTGACTGGTGTCTCTCAGTCCCTGTCTCTCAGGGAGATATATGTACACTGACTGGTGTCTCTCAGTCCTTGTCTCTCAGGGAGATATCTGCACACTGAGTGGTGTCTCTCAGTCCCTGTCTCTCAGGGAGATATCTGTACACTGACTGGTGTCTCTCAGTTCCTGTCTCTCAGGGAGATATCTGTACACTGAATGGTGTCTCACAGTCCCTCTCTCTCAGAGAGATATCTGTACACTGACTGGTGTCTCTCAGTCCCTCTCTCTCAGGGAGATATCTGTACACTGAGTGGTGTCTCTCAGTCCCTCTCTCTCAGGGAGATATCTGTACACTGAGTGGTGTCTCTCAGTCCCTGTCTCTCAGGGAGATATATGTACACTGACTGGTGTGTCTCAGTCCCTCTCTCTCAGGGAGATATCTGAACACTGAGTGGTGTCTCTCAGTCCCTGTGTCTCAGGGAGATATATGTACACTGACTGGTGTCTCTCAGTCCCTCTCTCTCAGGGAGGTATCTGTACACTGAGTGGTGTCTCTCAGTCCCTGTCTCTCAGGGAGATATATGTACACTGATTGGTGTCTCTCAGTCCCTCTCTCTCAGGGAGATATCTGTACACTGAGTGGTGTCTCTCAGTCCCTGTCTCTCAGGGAGATATCTGTACACTGAGTGGTGTCTCTCAGTCCCTCTCTCTCAGGGAGATATCTGTACGCTGACTAGTGTCTCTCAGTCCCTCTCTCTCAGGGAGATATCTGTACACTGAGTGGTGTCTCTCAGTCCCTCTCTCTCAGGGAGATATCTGTACACTGACTGGTGTCTCTCAGTCCCTGTCTCTCAGGGAGATATATGTACACAGACTGGTGTCTCTCAGTCCCTCTCTCTCAGGGAGATATCTGTACACTGACTGGTGTCTCTCAGTCCCCGTCTCTCAGGGAGATATCTGTACACTGACTGGTGTCTCTCAGTCCCTCTCTCTCAGGGAGATATCTGTAGAATGACTGGTGTCTCTCAGTCCCTGTCTCTCAGGGAGATATCTGTACACTGAGTGGTGTCTCTCAGTCCCTCTCTCTCAGGGAGATATCTGTACGCTGACTGGTGTCTCTCAGTCCCTCTCTCTCAGGGAGATATCTGTACACTGAGTGGTGTCTCTCAGTCCCTCTCTCTCAGGGAGATATCTGTACACTGACTGGTGTCTCTCAGTCCCTGTCTCTCAGGGAGATATCTGTACACTGTCTGGTGTCTCTCAGTCCCTGTCTCTCAGGGAGCTTTATGTACACTGAGTGGTGTCTCTCAGGGAGATATCTGTACACTGACTGGTGTCTCTCAGTCCCTGTCTCTCAGGGAGCTTTATGTACACTGACTGGTGTCTCTCAGTCCCTCTCTCTCAGGGAGATATTTGTACACTGACTGGTGTCTCTCAGTCCCTGTCTCTCAGGGAGATATCTGTACACTGAGTGGTGTCTCTCAGTCCCTCTCTCTCAGGGAGATATCTGTACACTGACTGGTGTCTCTCAGTCCCTTTCTCTCAGGGAGATATCTGTACACTGAGTGGTGTCTCACAGTCCCTCTCTCTCAGGGAGACATCTGTACACTGACTGGTGTCTCTCAGTCCCTGTCTCTCAGGGAGATATCTGTACACTGAGTGGTGTCTCTCAGTCCCTCTCTCTCAGGGAGATATCTGTACACTGACTGGTGTCTCACAGTCCCTGTCTCTCAGGGAGATATCTATACACTGAGTGGTGTCTCTCAGTCCCTGTCTGTTAGGGAGATATCTGAACACTGACTGGTGTCTCTCAGTCCCTCTCTCTCAGGGAGATATCTGAACGCTGACTAGTGTCTCTCAGTCCCTCTATCTCAGGGAGATATATGTACACTGACTGGTGTCTCTCAGTCCCTGTCTCTCAGGGAGATATCTGTACACTGAGTGGTGTCTCTCAGTCCCTCTCTCTCAGGGAGATATCTGTACACTGAGTGGTGTCTCTCAGTCCCTCTCTCTCAGGGAGATATATGTACACTGACTGGTGTCTCTCAGTCCTTGTCTCTCAGGGAGATATCTGTACGCTGAGTGGTGTCTCTCAGTCCCTGTCTCTCAGGGAGATATCTGTACACTGTCTGGTGTCTCTCAGTCCCTGTCTCTCAGGGAGCTTTATGTACACTGAGTGGTGTCTCTCAGGGAGATATCTGTACACTGACTGGTGTCTCTCAGTCCCTGTCTCTCAGGGAGCTTTATGTACACTGAGTGGTGTCTCTCAGTCCCTCTCTCTCAGGGAGATATTTGTACACAGACTGGTGTCTCTCAGTCCCTGTCTCTCAGGGAGATATCTGTACACTGAGTGGTGTCTCTCAGTCCCTCTCTCTCAGGGAGATATCTGTACACTGACTGGTGTCTCTCAGTCCCTCTCTCTCAGGGAGATATCTGTACACTGAGTGGTGTCTCACAGCCCCTCTCTCTCAGGGAGATATCTGTACACTGAGTGGTGTCTCTCAGTCACTCCCTCTCAGGGAGAAATCTGTACAATGAGTGGTGTCTCTCAGTCCCTCTCTCTCAGGGAGATATCTGTATACTGACTGGTGTCTCTCAGTCCCTGTCTCTCAGGGAGATATCTGTACACTGAGTGGTGTCTCACAGTCCCTCTCTCTCAGGGAGATATCTGTACACTGACAGGTGTCTCTCAGTCCCTCTCTCTCAGGGAGATATCTGTAGAATGACTGGTGTCTCTCAGTCCCTGTCTCTCAGGGAGATATCTGTACACTGAGTGGTGTCTCTCAGTCACTCTCTCTCAGGGAGATATCTGTACACTGAGTGGTGTCTCACAGCCCCTGTCTCTCAGGGAGATATCTGTACACTGTCTGGTGTCTCTCAGTCCCTGTCTGTCAGGGAGATATCTACACACTGAGTGGTGTCTCTCAGTCCCTGTCTCTCAGGGAGATATCTGTACACTGACTGGTGTCTCTCAGTCCCTGTCACTCAGGGAGATATCTATACACTGAGTGGTGTCTCTCAGTCCCTATCTGTCAGCGAGATATCTGTACACTGACTGGTGTCTCTCAGTCCCTCTCTCTCAGGGAGATATCTGAACGCTGACTAGTGTCTCTCAGTCCCTCTCTCTCAGGGAGATATCTGTACACTGAGTGGTGTCTCTCAGTCACTCTCTCTCAGGGAGATATCTGTACACTGACTGGTGTCTCTCAGTCCCTGTCTCTCAGGGAGATATCTGTACACTGACTGGTGTCTCTCAGTCCCTCTCTCTCAGGGAGATATCTGTACACTGAGTGGTGTCTCTCAGTCACTCTCTCTCAGGGAGATATCTGTACACTGACTGGTGTCTCTCAGTCCCTCTCTCGGGGAGGTATCTGTACACTGAGTGGTGTCTCTCAGTCCCTGTCTCTCAGGGAGATATATGTACACTGACTGGTGTCTCTCAGTCCTTGTCTCTCAGGGAGATATCTGCACACTGAGTGGTGTCTCTCAGTCCCTGTCTCTCAGGGAGATATCTGTACACTGACTGGTGTCTCTCAGTTCCTGTCTCTCAGGGAGATATCTGTACACTGAATGGTGTCTCACAGTCCCTCTCTCTCAGAGAGATATCTGTACACTGACTGGTGTCTCTCAGTCCCTCTCTCTCAGGGAGATATCTGTACACTGAGTGGTGTCTCTCAGTCCCTCTCTCTCAGGGAGATATCTGTACACTGAGTGGTGTCTCTCAGTCCCTGTCTCTCAGGGAGATATATGTACACTGACTGGTGTCTCTCAGTCCCTCTCTCTCAGGGAGATATCTGAACACTGAGTGGTGTCTCTCAGTCCCTGTGTCTCAGGGAGATATATGTACACTGACTGGTGTCTCTCAGTCCCTCTCTCTCAGGGAGGTATCTGTACACTGAGTGGTGTCTCTCAGTCCCTGTCTCTCAGGGAGATATATGTACACTGATTGGTGTCTCTCAGTCCCTCTCTCTCAGGGTGATATCTGTACACTGACTGGTGTCTCTCAGTCCCTCTCTCTCAGGGAGATATCTGTACACTGAGTGGTGTCTCTCAGTCCCTCTCTCTCAGGGAGATATCTGTACACTGAGTGGTGTCTCTCAGTCCCTCTCTCTCAGGCAGATATCTGAACACTGAGTGGTGTCTCTCAGTCCCTGTGTCTCAGGGAGATATATGTACACTGACTGGTGTCTCTCAGTCCCTCTCTCTCAGGGAGATATCTGTACACTGACTGGTGTCTCTCAGTCCCTCTCTCTCAGGGAGATATCTGTACACTGAGTGGTGTCTCTCAGTCCCTGTCTCTCAGGGAGATATCTGTACACTGAGTGGTGTCTCTCAGTCCCTCTCTCTCAGGGAGATATCTGTACGCTGACTAGTGTCTCTCAGTCCCTCTCTCTCAGGGAGATATCTGTACACTGAGTGGTGTCTCTCAGTCCCTCTCTCTCAGGGAGATATCTGTACACTGACTGGTGTCTCTCAGTCCCTCTCTCTCAGGGAGATATCTGTACACTGAGTGGTGTCTCTCAGTCCCTCTCTCTCAGGGAGATATCTGTACACTGACTGGTGTCTCTCAGTCCCTGTCTCTCAGGGAGATATCTGTACACTGTCTGGTGTCTCTCAGTCCCTGTCTCTCAGGGAGCTTTATGTACACTGAGTGGTGTCTCTCAGGGAGATATCTGTACACTGACTGGTGTCTCTCAGTCCCTGTCTCTCAGGGAGCTTTATGTACACTGAGTGGTGTCTCTCAGGGAGATATCTGTACACTGAGTGGTGTCTCTCAGTCCCTCTCTCTCAGGGAGATATCTGTACACTGAGTGGTGTCTCTCAGTCCCTCTCTCTCAGGGAGATATATGTACACTGACTGGTGTCTCTCAGTCCTTGTCTCTCAGGGAGATATCTGTACGCTGAGTGGTGTCTCTCAGTCCCTGTCTCTCAGGGAGATATCTGTACACTGTCTGGTGTCTCTCAGTCCCTGTCTCTCAGGGAGCTTTATGTACACTGAGTGGTGTCTCTCAGGGAGATATCTGTACACTGACTGGTGTCTCTCAGTCCCTGTCTCTCAGGGAGCTTTATGTACACTGAGTGGTGTCTCTCAGTCCCTCTCTCTCAGGGAGATATTTGTACACTGACTGGTGTCTCTCAGTCCCTGTCTCTCAGGGAGATATCTGTTCACTGAGTGGTGTCTCTCAGTCCCTCTCTCTCAGGGAGATATCTGTACACTGACTGGTGTCTCTCAGTCCCTTTCTCTCAGGGAGATATCTGTACACTGAGTGGTGTCTCACAGTCCCTCTCTCTCAGGGAGACATCTGTACACTGACTGGTGTCTCTCAGTCCCTGTCTCTCAGGGAGATATCTGTACACTGAGTGGTGTCTCTCAGTCCCTCTCTCTCAGGGAGATATCTGTACACTGAGTGGTGTCTCTCAGTCCCTGTCTCTCAGGGAGATATCTATACACTGAGTGGTGTCTCTCAGTCCCTGTCTGTCAGGGAGATATCTGAACACTGACTGGTGTCTCTCAGTCCCTCTCTCTCAGGGAGATATCTGAACGCTGACTAGTGTCTCTCAGTCCCTCTATCTCAGGGAGATATCTGTACACTGAGTGGTGTCTCTCAGTCCCTCTCTCTCAGGGAGATATCTGTACACTGACTGGTGTCTCTCAGTCCCTCTCTCTCAGGGAGATATCTGTACACTGAGTGGTGTCTCTCAGTCCCTCTCTCTCAGGGAGATATCTGTACACTGAGTGGTGTCTCTCAGTACCTCTCTCTCACGGAGATATCTGTACACTGAGTGGTGTCTCTCAGTCCCTCTCTCTCAGGGAGATATCTGAACACTGAGTGGTGTCTCTCAGTCCCTGTGTCTCAGGGAGATATCTGTACACTGAGTGGTGTCTCTCAGTCACTCTCTCTCAGGGAGATATCTGTACACTGACTGGTGTCTCTCAGTCCCTCTCTCGGGGAGGTATCTGTACACTGAGTGGTGTCTCTCAGTCCCTGTCTGTCAGGGAGATATATGTACACTGACTGGTGTCTCTCAGTCCTTGTCTCTCAGGGAGATATCTGCACACTGAGTGGTGTCTCTCAGTCCCTGTCTCTCAGGGAGATATCTGTACACTGACTGGTGTCTCTCAGTTCCTGTCTCTCAGGGAGATATCTGTACACTGAATGGTGTCTCACAGTCCATCTCTCTCAGGGAGATATCTGTACACTGACTGGTGTCTCTCAGTCCCTCTCTCTCAGGGAGATATCTGTACACTGAGTGGTGTCTCTCAGTCCCTCTCTCTCAGGGAGATATCTGTACACTGAGTGGTGTCTCTCAGTCCCTGTCTCTCAGGGAGATATATGTACACTGACTGGTGTCTCTCAGTCCCTCTCTCTCAGGGAGATATCTGAACACTGAGTGGTGTCTCTCAGTCCCTGTGTCTCAGGGAGATATATGTACACTGACTGGTGTCTCTCAGTCCCTCTCTCTCAGGGAGGTATCTGTACACTGAGTGGTGTCTCTCAGTCCCTGTCTCTCAGGGAGATATATGTACACTGATTGGTGTCTCTCAGTCCCTCTCTCTCAGGGTGATATCTGTACACTGACTGGTGTCTCTCAGTCCCTCTCTCTCAGGGAGATATCTGTACACTGAGTGGTGTCTCTCAGTCCCTCTCTCTCAGGGAGATATCTGTACACTGAGTGGTGTCTCTCAGTCCCTCTCTCTCAGGGAGATATCTGAACACTGAGTGGTGTCTCTCAGTCCCTGTGTCTCAGGGAGATATATGTACACTGACTGGTATCTCTCAGTCCCTCTCTCTCAGGGAGATATCTGTACACTGAGTGGTGTCTCACAGTCCCTCTCTCTCAGGGAGATATCTGTACACTGACTGGTGTCTCTCAGTCCCTCTCTCTCAGGGAGATATCTGTAGAATGACTGGTGTCTCTCAGTCCCTGTCTCTCAGGGAGATATCTGTACACTGAGTGGTGTCTCTCAGTCCCTCTCTCTCAGGGAGATATCTGTACGCTGACTGGTGTCTCTCAGTCCCTCTCTCTCAGGGAGATATCTGTACACTGAGTGGTGTCTCTCAGTCCCTCTCTCTCAGGGAGATATCTGTACACTGACTGGTGTCTCTCAGTCCCTGTCTCTCAGGGAGATATCTGTACACTGTCTGGTGTCTCTCAGTCCCTGTCTCTCAGGGAGCTTTATGTACACTGAGTGGTGTCTCTCAGGGAGATATCTGTACACTGACTGGTGTCTCTCAGTCCCTGTCTCTCAGGGAGCTTTATGTACACTGAGTGGTGTCTCTCAGTCCCTCTCTCTCAGGGAGATATTTGTACACTGACTGGTGTCTCTCAGTCCCTGTCTCTCAGGGAGATATCTGTACACTGAGTGGTGTCTCTCAGTCCCTCTCTCTCAGGGAGATATCTGTACACTGACTGGTGTCTCTCAGTCCCTTTCTCTCAGGGAGATATCTGTACACTGAGTGGTGTCTCACAGTCCCTCTCTCTCAGGGAGACATCTGTACACTGACTGGTGTCTCTCAGTCCCTGTCTCTCAGGGAGATATCTGTACACTGAGTGGTGTCTCTCAGTCCCTCTCTCTCAGGGAGATATCTGTACACTGACTGGTGTCTCTCAGTCCCTGTCTCTCAGGGAGATATCTATACACTGAGTGGTGTCTCTCAGTCCCTGTCTGTCAGGGAGATATCTGAACACTGACTGGTGTCTCTCAGTCCCTCTCTCTCAGGGAGATATCTGAACGCCGACTAGTGTCTCTCAGTCCCTCTATCTCAGGGAGATATCTGTACACTGAGTGGTGTCTCTCAGTCACTCTCTCTCAGGGAGATATATGTACACTGACTGGTGTCTCTCAATCCCTGTCTCTCAGGGAGATATCTGTACACTGAGTGGTGTCTCTCAGTCCCTCTCTCTCAGGGAGATATCTGTACACTGAGTGGTGTCTCTCAGTCCCTCTCTCTCAGGGAGATATATGTACACTGACTGGTGTCTCTCAGTCCTTGTCTCTCAGGGAGATATCTGTACGCTGAGTGGTGTCTCTCAGTCCCTGTCTCTCAGGGAGATATCTGTACACTGTCTGGTGTCTCTCAGTCCCTGTCTCTCAGGGAGCTTTATGTACACTGAGTGGTGTCTCTCAGGGAGATATCTGTACACTGACTGGTGTCTCTCAGTCCCTGTCTCTCAGGGAGCTTTATGTACACTGAGTGGTGTCTCTCAGTCCCTCTCTCTCAGGGAGATATTTGTACACTGACTGGTGTCTCTCAGTCCCTGTCTCTCAGGGAGATATCTGTACACTGACTGGTGTCTCTCATTCCCTTTCTCTCAGGGAGATATCTGTACACTGAGTGGTGTCTCACAGTCCCTCTCTCTCAGGGAGACATCTGTACACTGACTGGTGTCTCTCAGTCCCTGTCTCTCAGGGAGATATCTGTACACTGACTGGTGTCTCTCAGTCCCTGTCTCTCAGGGAGATATCTATACACTGAGTGGTGTCTCTCAGTCCCTGTCTGTCAGGGAGATATCTGAACACTGACTGGTGTCTCTCAGTCCCTCTCTCTCAGGGAGATATCTGAACGCTGACTAGTGTCTCTCAGTCCCTCTATCTCAGGGAGATATCTGTACACTGAGTGGTGTCTCTCAGTCCCTCTCTCTCAGGGAGATATCTGTACACTGACTGGTGTCTCTCAGTCCCTCTCTCTCAGGGAGATATCTGTACACTGAGTGGTGTCTCTCAGTCCCTCTCTCTCAGGGAGATATCTGTACACTGAGTGGTGTCTCTCAGTACCTCTCTCTCACGGAGATATCTGTACACTGAGTGGTGTCTCTCAGTCCCTCTCTCTCAGGGAGATATCTGTACACTGAGTGGTGTCTCACAGCCCCTGTCTCTCAGGGAGATATCTGTACACTGACTGGTGTCTATCAGTCCCTGTCTCACAGGGAGATATATGTACACTGACTGGTGTCTCTCAGTCCCTCTCTCTCAGGGAGGTATCTGTACACTGAGTGGTGTCTCTCAGTCCCTGTCTCTCAGGGAGATATATGTACACTGACTGGTGTCTCTCAGTCCCTCTCTCTCAGCGAGGTATCTGTACACTGAGTGGTGTCTCTCAGTCCCTGTCTCTCAGGGAGATATATGTACACTGACTGGTGTCTCTCAGTCCCTCTCTCTCAGGGAGAAATCTGTACACTGAGTGGTGTCTCTCAGTCCCTCTCTCTCAGGGAGATATCTGTACACTGAGTGGTGTCTCTCAGTCCCTGTCTCTCAGGGAGATATCTGTACACTGAGTGGTGTCTCTCAGTCCCAGTCTCTCAGGGAGATATCTGTACACTGAGTGGTGTCTCTCAGTACCTCTCTCTCACGGAGATATCTGTACACTGACTGGTGTCTCTCAGTCCCTGTCTCTCAGGGAGATATCTGTACACTGACTGGTGTCTCTCAGTCCCTCTCTCTGAGGGAGATATCTGTACACTGACTGGTGTCTCACAGTCCCTCTCTCTCAGAGAGATATCTGTACACTGACTGGTGTCTCTCAGTCCCTCTCTCTCAGGGAGATATCTGTACACTGAGTGGTGTCTCACAGCCCCTGTCTCTCAGGGAGATATCTGTACACTGACTGGTGTCTCACAGCCCCTGTCTCTCAGGGAGATATCTGTACACTGACTGGTGTCTCACAGTCCCTCTCTCTCAGAGAGATATCTGTACACTGACTGGTGTCTCTCAGTCCCTCTCTCTCAGGGAGATATCTGAACACTGAGTGGTGTCTCTCAGTCCCTGTGTCTCAGGGAGATATATGTACACTGACTGGTGTCTCTCAATCCCTCTCTCTCAGGGAGGTATCTGTACACTGAGTGGTGTCTCTCAGTCCCTGTCTCTCAGGGAGATATCTGTACACTGACTGGTGTCTCTCAGTCCCTCTCTCTCAGGGAGATATCTGTACACTGAGTGGTGTCTCTCAGTCCCTGTCTCTCAGGGAGATATCTGAACACTGAGTGGTGTCTCTCAGTCCCTCTCTCTCAGGGAGATATCTGAACACTGAGTGGTGTCTCTCAGTCCCTCTCTCTCAGGGAGATATCTGAACACTGAGTGGTGTCTCTCAGTCCCTGTGTCTCAGGGAGATATATGTACACTGACTGGTGTCTCTCAGTCCCTCTCTCTCAGGGAGATATCTGTACACTGAGTGGTGTCTCTCAGTCCCTGTCTCTCAGGGAGATATCTGTACACTGACTGGTGTCTCTCAGTCCCTCTCTCTCAGGGAGATATCTGTACGCTGACTAGTGTCTCTCAGTCCCTCTCTCTCAGGGAGATATCTGTACACTGAGTGGTGTCTCTCAGTCCCTCTCTCTCAGGGAGATATCTGTACACTGACTGGTGTCTCTCAGTCCCTGTCTCTCAGGGAGATATATGTACACAGACTGGTGTCTCTCAGTCCCTCTCTCAGGAAGGTATCTGTACACTGAGTGGTGTCTCTCAGTCCCTGTCTCTCAGGGAGATATATGTACACTGACTGGTGTCTCTCAGTCCTTGTCTCTCAGGGAGATATCTGTACGCTGAGTGGTGTCTCTCAGTCCCTCTCTCTCAGGGAGATATCTGTACACTGAGTGGTGTCTCTCAGTTCCTGTCTCTCAGGGAGATATCTGTAGACTGAATGGTGTCTCTCAGTCCCTCTCTCTCAGGGAGATATCTGTACTCTGACTGGTGTCTCTCAGTCCCTGTCTCTCAGGGAGATATCTGTGCACTGAGTGGTGTCTCTCAGTCCCTCTCTCTCAGGGAGATATCTGTACAATGAGTGGTGTCTCTCAGTCCCTGTCTCTCAGGGACATATATGTACACTGAATGGTGTCTCTCAGTCCCTCTCTCTCAGGGAGGTATCTGTACACTGAGTGGTGTCTCTCAGTCCATGTCTCTCAGGGAGATATATGTACACTGACTGGTGTCTCTCAGTCCCTCTCTCTCAGGGAGATATCTGTACACTGACTGGTGTCTCTCAGTCCCTCTCTCTCAGGGAGATATCTGTACACTGAGTGGTGTCTCACAGCCCCTCTCTCTCAGGGAGATATCTGTACACTGACTGGTGTCTCTCAGTCCCTGTCTCTCAGGGAGAAATCTGTACAATGAGTGGTGTCTCTCAGTCCCTCTCTCTCAGGGAGATATCTGTATACTGAGTGGTGTCTCACAGTCCCTCTCTCTCAGGGAGATATCTGTACACTGACTGGTGTCTCTCAGTCCCTCTCTCTCAGGGAGATATCTGTAGAATGACTGGTGTCTCTCAGTCCCTGTCTCTCAGGGAGATATCTGTACACTGAGTGGTGTCTCTCAGTCACTCTCTCTCAGGGAGATATCTGTACACTGAGTGGTGTCTCACAGCCCCTGTCTCTCAGGGAGATATCTGTACACTGTCTGGTGTCTCTCAGTCCCTGTCTGTCAGGGAGATATCTACACACTGAGTGGTGTCTCTCAGTCCCTGTCTCTCAGGGAGATATCTGTACACTGACTGGTGTCTCTCAGTCCCTGTCTCTCAGGGAGATATCTATACACTGAGTGGTGTCTCTCAGTCCCTGTCTGTCAGGGAGATATCTGTACACTGACTGGTGTCTCTCAGTCCCTCTCTCTCAGGGAGATATCTGAACGCTGACTAGTGTCTCTCAGTCCCTCTCTCTCAGGGAGATATCTGTACACTGAGTGGTGTCTCTCAGTCACTCTCTCTCAGGGAGATATCTGTACACTGACTGGTGTCTCTCAGTCCCTGTCTCTCAGGGAGATATCTGTACACTGACTGGTGTCTCTCAGTCCCTCTCTCTCAGGGAGATATCTGTACACTGAGTGGTGTCTCTCAGTCCCTCTCTCTCAGGGAGATATCTGTACACTGAGTGGTGTCTCTCAGTCCCTCTCTCTCAGGGAGATATCTGAACACTGAGTGGTGTCTCTCAGTCCCTGTGTCTCAGGGAGATATATGTACACTGACTGGTGTCTCTCAGTCCCTCTCTCTCAGGGAGATATCTGTACACTGACTGGTGTCTCTCAGTCCCTCTCTCTCAGGGAGATATCTGTACACTGAGTGGTGTCTCTCAGTCCCTGTCTCTCAGGGAGATATCTGTACACTGAGTGGTGTCTCTCAGTCCCTCTCTCTCAGGGAGATATCTGTACGCTGACTAGTGTCTCTCAGTCCCTCTCTCTCAGGGAGATATCTGTACACTGAGTGGTGTCTCTCAGTCCCTCTCTCTCAGGGAGATATCTGTACACTGACTGGTGTCTCTCAGTCCCTGTCTCTCAGGGAGATATATGTACACAGACTGGTGTCTCTCAGTCCCTCTCTCTCAGGGAGATATCTGTACACTGACTGGTGTCTCTCAGTCCCCGTCTCTCAGGGAGATATCTGTACACTGAGTGGTGTCTCACAGTCCCTCTCTCTCAGGGAGATATCTGTACACTGACTGGTGTCTCTCAGTCCCTCTCTCTCAGGGAGATATCTGTAGAATGACTGGTGTCTCTCAGTCCCTGTCTCTCAGGGAGATATCTGTACACTGAGTGGTGTCTCTCAGTCCCTCTCTCTCAGGGAGATATCTGTACGCTGACTGGTGTCTCTCAGTCCCTCTCTCTCAGGGAGATATCTGTACACTGAGTGGTGTCTCTCAGTCCCTCTCTCTCAGGGAGATATCTGTACACTGACTGGTGTCTCTCAGTCCCTGTCTCTCAGGGAGATATATGTGCACTTACTGGTGTCTCTCAGTCCCTCTCTCAGGGAGGTATCTGTACACTGAGTGGTGTCTCTCAGTCCATGTCTCTCAGGGAGATATATGTACACTGACTGGTGTCTCTCAGTCCCTCTCTCTCAGGGAGATATCTGTACACTGACTGGTGTCTCTCAGTCCCTCTCTCTCAGGGAGATATCTGTACACTGAGTGGTGTCTCACAGCCCCTCTCTCTCAGGGAGATATCTGTACACTGACTGGTGTCTCTCAGTCCCTGTCTCTCAGGGAGAAATCTGTACAATGAGTGGTGTCTCTCTGTCCCTCTCTCTCAGGGAGATATCTGTATACTGACTGGTGTCTCTCAGTCCCTGTCTCTCAGGGAGTTATCTGTACACTGAGTGGTGTCTCACAGTCCCTCTCTCTCAGGGAGATATCTGTACACTGACTGGTGTCTCTCAGTCCCTCTCTCTCAGGGAGATATCTGTACAATGAGTGGTGTCTCTCAGTCCCTGTCTCTCAGGGAGATATCTGTACACTGAGTGGCGTCTCTCAGTCACTCTCTCTCAGGGAGATATCTGTACACTGAGTGGTGTCTCACAGCCCCTGTCTCTCAGGGAGATATCTGTACACTGTCTGGTGTCTCTCAGTCCCTGTCTGTCAGGGAGATATCTACACACTGAGTGGTGTCTCTCAGTCCCTGTCTCTCAGGGAGCTTTATGTACACTGAGTGGTGTCTCTCAGTCCCTCTCTCTCAGGGAGATATCTGTACACTGACTGGTGTCTTTCAGTCCCTGTCTCTCAGGGAGATATCTATACACTGAGTGGTGTCTCTCAGTCCCTGTCTGTCAGGGAGATATCTGTACACTGACTGGTGTCTCTCAGTCCCTCTCTCTCAGGGAGATATCTGAACGCTGACTAGTGTCTCTCAGTCCCTCTCTCTCAGGGAGATATCTGTACACTGAGTGGTGTCTCTCAGTCACTCTCTCAGGGAGATATCTGTACACTGACTGGTGTCTCTCAGTCCCTGTCTCTCAGGGAGATATATGTACACTGACTGGTGTCTCTCAGTCCCTCTCTCGGGGAGGTATCTGTACACTGAGTGGTGTCTCTCAGTCCCTGTCTCTCAGGGAGATATATGTACACTGACTGGTGTCTCTCAATCCTTGTCTCTCAGGGAGATATCTGCACACTGAGTGGTGTCTCTCAGTCCCTCTCTCTCAGGGAGATATCTGTACACTGAGTGGCGTCTCTCAGTTCCTGTCTCTCAGGGAGATATCTGTACACTGAATGGTGTCTCTCAGTCCCTCTCTCTCAGGGAGATATCTGTACTCTGACTGGTGTCTCTCAGTCCCTGTCTCTCAGGGAGATATCAGTGCAGTGAGTGGTGTCTCTCAGTCCCTCTCTCTCAGGGAGATATCTGTACACTGACTGGTGTCTCTCAGTCCCTCTCTCTCAGGGAGGTATCTGTCCACTGAGTGGTGTCTCTCAGTCCCTGTCTCTCAGGGACATATATGTACACTGACTGGTGTCTCTCAGTCCCTCTCTCTCAGGGAGATATCTGTACACTGACTGGTGTCTCTCAGTCCCTCTCTCTCAGGGAGATATCTGTACACTGAGTGGTGTCTCACAGCCCCTGTCTCTCAGGGAGATATCTGTACACTGACTGGTGTCCTTCAGTCCCTCTCTCTCAGGGAGATATCTGTACACTGAGTGGTGTCTCTCAGTCCCTCTCTCTCAGGGAGATATCTGTACACTGAGTGGTGTCTCTCAGTCCCTGTCTCTCAGGGAGATATCTGTACACTGAGTGGTGTCTCTCAGTCCCTGTCTCTCAGGGAGATATCTGCACACTGAGTGGTGTCTCTCAGTCCCTGTCTCTCAGGGAGATATCTGTACACTGAGTGGTGTCTCTCAGTCCCTCTCTCTCAGGGAGATATCTGTACACTGACTGGTGTCTCTCAGTCCCTCTCTCTCAGGGAGATATCTGTACACTGAGTGGTGTCTCTCAGTCCCTCTCTCTCAGGGAGATATCTGAACACTGAGTGGTGTCTCTCAGTCCCTGTGTCTCAGGGAGATATCTGTACACTGACTGGTGTCTATCAGTCCCTGTCTCTCAGGGAGATATATGTACACTGACTGGTGTCTCTCAGTCCCTCTCTCTCAGGGAGGTATCTGTACACTGAGTGGTGTCTCTCAGTCCCTGTCTCTCAGGGACATATATGTACACTGACTGGTGTCTCTCAGTCCCTCTCTCTCAGCGAGGTATCTGTACACTGGGTGGTGTCTCTCAGTCCCTGTCTCTCAGGGAGATATATGTACACTGACTGGTGTCTCTCAGTCCCTCTCTCTCAGGGAGATATCTGTACACTGACTGGTGTCTCTCAGTCCCTCTCTCTCAGGGAGATATCTGTACACTGAGTGGTGTCTCACAGCCCCTCTCTCTCAGGGAGATATCTGTACACTGACTGGTGTCTCTCAGTCCCTGTCTCTCAGGGAGAAATCTGTACAATGAGTGGTGTCTCTCAGTCCCTCTCTCTCAGGGAGATATCTGTATACTGACTGGTGTCTCTCAGTCCCTGTCTCTCAGGGAGTTATCTGTACACTGAGTGGTGTCTCACAGTCCCTCTCTCTCAGGGAGATATCTGTACACTGACTGGTGTCTCTCAGTCCCTCTCTCTCAGGGAGATATCTGTACAATGAGTGGTGTCTCTCAGTCCCTGTCTCTCAGGGAGATATCTGTACACTGAGTGGTGTCTCTCAGTCACTCTCTCTCAGGGAGATATCTGTACACTGAGTGGTGTCTCACAGCCCCTGTCTCTCAGGGAGATATCTGTACATTGTCTGGTGTCTCTCAGTCCCTGTCTGTCAGGGAGATATCTACACACTGAGTGGTGTCTCTCAGTCCCTGTCTCTCAGGGAGCTTTATGTACACTGAGTGGTGTCTCTCAGTCCCTCTCTCTCAGGGAGATATCTGTACACTGACTGGTGTCTCTCAGTCCCTGTCTCTCAGGGAGATATCTATACACTGAGTGGTGTCTCTCAGTCCCTGTCTGTCAGGGAGATATCTGTACACTGACTGGTGTCTCTCAGTCCCTCTCTCTCAGGGAGATATCTGAACGCTGACTAGTGTCTCTCAGTCCCTCTCTCTCAGGGAGATATCTGTACACTGAGTGGTGTCTCTCAGTCACTCTCTCTCAGGGAGATATCTGTACACTGACTGGTGTCTCTCAGTCCCTGTCTCTCAGGGAGATATATGTACACTGACTGGTGTCTCTCAGTCCCTCTCTCGGGGAGGTATCTGTACACTGAGTGGTGTCTCTCAGTCCCTGTCTCTCAGGGAGAGATATGTACACTGACTGGTGTCTCTCAATCCTTGTCTCTCAGGGAGATATCTGCACACTGAGTGGTGTCTCTCAGTCCCTCTCTCTCAGGGAGATATCTGTACACTGAGTGGCGTCTCTCAGTTCCTGTCTCTCAGGGAGATATCTGTACACTGAATGGTGTCTCTCAGTCCCTCTCTCTCAGGGAGATATCTGTACTCTGACTGGTGTCTCTCAGTCCCTGTCTCTCAGGGAGATATCAGTGCACTGAGTGGTGTCTCTCAGTCCCTCTCTCTCAGGGAGATATCTGTACACTGACTGGTGTCTCTCAGTCCCTCTCTCTCAGGGAGGTATCTGTCCACTGAGTGGTGTCTCTCAGTCCCTGTCTCTCAGGGACATATATGTACACTGACTGGTGTCTCTCAGTCCCTCTCTCTCAGGGAGATATCTGTACACTGACTGGTGTCTCTCAGTCCCTCTCTCTCAGGGAGATATCTGTACACTGAGTGGTGTCTCACAGCCCCTGTCTCTCAGGGAGATATCTGTACACTGACTGGTGTCCTTCAGTCCCTCTCTCTCAGGGAGATATCTGTACACTGAGTGGTGTCTCTCAGTCCCTCTCTCTCAGGGAGATATCTGTACACTGAGTGGTGTCTCTCAGTCCCTGTCTCTCAGGGAGATATCTGTACACTGAGTGGTGTCTCTCAGTCCCTGTCTCTCAGGGAGATATCTGTACACTGAGAGGTGTCTCTCAGTCCCTGTCTCTCAGGGAGATATCTGTACACTGAGTGGTGTCTCTCAGTCCCTCTCTCTCAGGGAGATATCTGTACACTGACTGGTGTCTCTCAGTCCCTCTCTCTCAGGGAGATATCTGTACACTGAGTGGTGTCTCTCAGTCCCTCTCTCTCAGGGAGATATCTGAACACTGAGTGGTGTCTCTCAGTCCCTGTGTCTCAGGGAGATATCTGTACACTGACTGGTGTCTATCAGTCCCTGTCTCTCAGGGAGATATATGTACACTGACTGGTGTCTCTCAGTCCCTCTCTCTCAGGGAGGTATCTGTACACTGAGTGGTGTCTCTCAGTCCCTGTCTCTCAGGGAGATATATGTACACTGACTGGTGTCTCTCAGTCCCTCTCTCTCAGCGAGGTATCTGTACACTGGGTGGTGTCTCTCAGTCCCTGTCTCTCAGGGAGATATCTGTACACTGACTGGTGTCTCTCAGTCCCTCTCTCTCAGGGAGATATCTGTACACTGACTGGTGTCTCACAGTCCCTGTCTCTCAGGGAGATATCTATACACTGAGTGGTGTCTCTCAGTCCCTGTCTGTCAGGGAGATATCTGTACACTGACTGGTGTCTCTCAGTCCCTCTCTCTCAGGGAGATATCTGAACGCTGACTAGTGTCTCTCAGTCCCTCTCTCTCAGGGAGATATCTGTACACTGAGTGGTGTCTCTCAGTCACTCTCTCAGGGAGATATCTGTACACTGACTGGTGTCTCTCAGTCCCTGTCTCTCAGGGAGATATATGTACACTGACTGGTGTCTCTCAGTCCCTCTCTCGGGGAGGTATCTGTACACTGAGTGGTGTCTCTCAGTCCCTGTCTCTCAGGGAGATATATGTACACTGACTGGTGTCTCTCAATCCTTGTCTCTCAGGGAGATATCTGCACACTGAGTGGTGTCTCTCAGTCCCTCTCTCTCAGGGAGATATCTGTACACTGAGTGGCGTCTCTCAGTTCCTGTCTCTCAGGGAGATATCTGTACACTGAATGGTGTCTCTCAGTCCCTCTCTCTCAGGGAGATATCTGTACTCTGACTGGTGTCTCTCAGTCCCTGTCTCTCAGGGAGATATCAGTGCAGTGAGTGGTGTCTCTCAGTCCCTCTCTCTCAGGGAGATATCTGTACACTGACTGGTGTCTCTCAGTCCCTCTCTCTCAGGGAGGTATCTGTCCACTGAGTGGTGTCTCTCAGTCCCTGTCTCTCAGGGACATATATGTACACTGACTGGTGTCTCTCAGTCCCTCTCTCTCAGGGAGATATCTGTACACTGACTGGTGTCTCTCAGTCCCTCTCTCTCAGGGAGATATCTGTACACTGAGTGGTGTCTCACAGCCCCTGTCTCTCAGGGAGATATCTGTACAATGAGTGGTGTCTCTCAGTCCCTGTCTCTCAGGGAGATATCTGTACACTGAGTGGCGTCTCTCAGTCACTCTCTCTCAGGGAGATATCTGTACACTGAGTGGTGTCTCACAGCCCCTGTCTCTCAGGGAGATATCTGTACACTGTCTGGTGTCTCTCAGTCCCTGTCTGTCAGGGAGATATCTACACACTGAGTGGTGTCTCTCAGTCCCTGTCTCTCAGGGAGCTTTATGTACACTGAGTGGTGTCTCTCAGTCCCTCTCTCTCAGGGAGATATCTGTACACTGACTGGTGTCTTTCAGTCCCTGTCTCTCAGGGAGATATCTATACACTGAGTGGTGTCTCTCAGTCCCTGTCTGTCAGGGAGATATCTGTACACTGACTGGTGTCTCTCAGTCCCTCTCTCTCAGGGAGATATCTGAACGCTGACTAGTGTCTCTCAGTCCCTCTCTCTCAGGGAGATATCTGTACACTGAGTGGTGTCTCTCAGTCACTCTCTCAGGGAGATATCTGTACACTGACTGGTGTCTCTCAGTCCCTGTCTCTCAGGGAGATATATGTACACTGACTGGTGTCTCTCAGTCCCTCTCTCGGGGAGGTATCTGTACACTGAGTGGTGTCTCTCAGTCCCTGTCTCTCAGGGAGATATATGTACACTGACTGGTGTCTCTCAATCCTTGTCTCTCAGGGAGATATCTGCACACTGAGTGGTGTCTCTCAGTCCCTCTCTCTCAGGGAGATATCTGTACACTGAGTGGCGTCTCTCAGTTCCTGTCTCTCAGGGAGATATCTGTACACTGAATGGTGTCTCTCAGTCCCTCTCTCTCAGGGAGATATCTGTACTCTGACTGGTGTCTCTCAGTCCCTGTCTCTCAGGGAGATATCAGTGCAGTGAGTGGTGTCTCTCAGTCCCTCTCTCTCAGGGAGATATCTGTACACTGACTGGTGTCTCTCAGTCCCTCTCTCTCAGGGAGGTATCTGTCCACTGAGTGGTGTCTCTCAGTCCCTGTCTCTCAGGGACATATATGTACACTGACTGGTGTCTCTCAGTCCCTCTCTCTCAGGGAGATATCTGTACACTGACTGGTGTCTCTCAGTCCCTCTCTCTCAGGGAGATATCTGTACACTGAGTGGTGTCTCACAGCCCCTGTCTCTCAGGGAGATATCTGTACACTGACTGGTGTCCTTCAGTCCCTCTCTCTCAGGGAGATATCTGTACACTGAGTGGTGTCTCTCAGTCCCTCTCTCTCAGGGAGATATCTGTACACTGAGTGGTGTCTCTCAGTCCCTGTCTCTCAGGGAGATATCTGTACACTGAGTGGTGTCTCTCAGTCCCTGTCTCTCAGGGAGATATCTGCACACTGAGTGGTGTCTCTCAGTCCCTGTCTCTCAGGGAGATATCTGTACACTGAGTGGTGTCTCTCAGTCCCTCTCTCTCAGGGAGATATCTGTACACTGACTGGTGTCTCTCAGTCCCTCTCTCTCAGGGAGATATCTGTACACTGAGTGGTGTCTCTCAGTCCCTCTCTCTCAGGGAGATATCTGAACACTGAGTGGTGTCTCTCAGTCCCTGTGTCTCAGGGAGATATCTGTACACTGACTGGTGTCTATCAGTCCCTGTCTCTCAGGGAGATATATGTACACTGACTGGTGTCTCTCAGTCCCTCTCTCTCAGGGAGGTATCTGTACACTGAGTGGTGTCTCTCAGTCCCTGTCTCTCAGGGACATATATGTACACTGACTGGTGTCTCTCAGTCCCTCTCTCTCAGCGAGGTATCTGTACACTGGGTGGTGTCTCTCAGTCCCTGTCTCTCAGGGAGATATATGTACACTGACTGGTGTCTCTCAGTCCCTCTCTCTCAGGGAGATATCTGTACACTGACTGGTGTCTCTCAGTCCCTCTCTCTCAGGGAGATATCTGTACACTGAGTGGTGTCTCACAGCCCCTCTCTCTCAGGGAGATATCTGTACACTGACTGGTGTCTCTCAGTCCCTGTCTCTCAGGGAGAAATCTGTACAATGAGTGGTGTCTCTCAGTCCCTCTCTCTCAGGGAGATATCTGTATACTGACTGGTGTCTCTCAGTCCCTGTCTCTCAGGGAGTTATCTGTACACTGAGTGGTGTCTCACAGTCCCTCTCTCTCAGGGAGATATCTGTACACTGACTGGTGTCTCTCAGTCCCTCTCTCTCAGGGAGATATCTGTACAATGAGTGGTGTCTCTCAGTCCCTGTCTCTCAGGGAGATATCTGTACACTGAGTGGTGTCTCTCAGTCACTCTCTCTCAGGGAGATATCTGTACACTGAGTGGTGTCTCACAGCCCCTGTCTCTCAGGGAGATATCTGTACATTGTCTGGTGTCTCTCAGTCCCTGTCTGTCAGGGAGATATCTACACACTGAGTGGTGTCTCTCAGTCCCTGTCTCTCAGGGAGCTTTATGTACACTGAGTGGTGTCTCTCAGTCCCTCTCTCTCAGGGAGATATCTGTACACTGACTGGTGTCTCTCAGTCCCTGTCTCTCAGGGAGATATCTATACACTGAGTGGTGTCTCTCAGTCCCTGTCTGTCAGGGAGATATCTGTACACTGACTGGTGTCTCTCAGTCCCTCTCTCTCAGGGAGATATCTGAACGCTGACTAGTGTCTCTCAGTCCCTCTCTCTCAGGGAGATATCTGTACACTGAGTGGTGTCTCTCAGTCACTCTCTCTCAGGGAGATATCTGTACACTGACTGGTGTCTCTCAGTCCCTGTCTCTCAGGGAGATATATGTACACTGACTGGTGTCTCTCAGTCCCTCTCTCGGGGAGGTATCTGTACACTGAGTGGTGTCTCTCAGTCCCTGTCTCTCAGGGAGAGATATGTACACTGACTGGTGTCTCTCAATCCTTGTCTCTCAGGGAGATATCTGCACACTGAGTGGTGTCTCTCAGTCCCTCTCTCTCAGGGAGATATCTGTACACTGAGTGGCGTCTCTCAGTTCCTGTCTCTCAGGGAGATATCTGTACACTGAATGGTGTCTCTCAGTCCCTCTCTCTCAGGGAGATATCTGTACTCTGACTGGTGTCTCTCAGTCCCTGTCTCTCAGGGAGATATCAGTGCACTGAGTGGTGTCTCTCAGTCCCTCTCTCTCAGGGAGATATCTGTACACTGACTGGTGTCTCTCAGTCCCTCTCTCTCAGGGAGGTATCTGTCCACTGAGTGGTGTCTCTCAGTCCCTGTCTCTCAGGGACATATATGTACACTGACTGGTGTCTCTCAGTCCCTCTCTCTCAGGGAGATATCTGTACACTGACTGGTGTCTCTCAGTCCCTCTCTCTCAGGGAGATATCTGTACACTGAGTGGTGTCTCACAGCCCCTGTCTCTCAGGGAGATATCTGTACACTGACTGGTGTCCTTCAGTCCCTCTCTCTCAGGGAGATATCTGTACACTGAGTGGTGTCTCTCAGTCCCTCTCTCTCAGGGAGATATCTGTACACTGAGTGGTGTCTCTCAGTCCCTGTCTCTCAGGGAGATATCTGTACACTGAGTGGTGTCTCTCAGTCCCTGTCTCTCAGGGAGATATCTGTACACTGAGAGGTGTCTCTCAGTCCCTGTCTCTCAGGGAGATATCTGTACACTGAGTGGTGTCTCTCAGTCCCTCTCTCTCAGGGAGATATCTGTACACTGACTGGTGTCTCTCAGTCCCTCTCTCTCAGGGAGATATCTGTACACTGAGTGGTGTCTCTCAGTCCCTCTCTCTCAGGGAGATATCTGAACACTGAGTGGTGTCTCTCAGTCCCTGTGTCTCAGGGAGATATCTGTACACTGACTGGTGTCTATCAGTCCCTGTCTCTCAGGGAGATATATGTACACTGACTGGTGTCTCTCAGTCCCTCTCTCTCAGGGAGGTATCTGTACACTGAGTGGTGTCTCTCAGTCCCTGTCTCTCAGGGAGATATATGTACACTGACTGGTGTCTCTCAGTCCCTCTCTCTCAGCGAGGTATCTGTACACTGGGTGGTGTCTCTCAGTCCCTGTCTCTCAGGGAGATATCTGTACACTGACTGGTGTCTCTCAGTCCCTCTCTCTCAGGGAGATATCTGTACACTGACTGGTGTCTCACAGTCCCTCTCTCTCAGAGAGATATCTGTACACTGACTGGTGTCTCTCAGTCCCTCTCTCTCAGGGAGATATCTGTACACTGAGTAGTGTCTCTCAGTCCCTCTCTCTCAGGGAGATATCTGTACACTGAGTGGTGTCTCTCAGTGCCTGTCTCTCAGGGAGATATATGTACACTGACTGGTGTCTCTCAGTCCCTCTCTCTCAGGGAGATATCTGAACACTGAGTGGTGTCTCTCAGTCCCTGTGTCTCAGGGAGATATATGTACACTGACTGGTGTCTCTCAGTCCCTCTCTCTCAGGGAGGTATCTGTACACTGAGTGGTGTCTCTCAGTCCCTGTCTCTCAGGGAGATATATGTACACTGATTGGTGTCTCTCAGTCCCTCTCTCTCAGGGAGATATCTGTACACTGACTGGTGTCTCTCAGTCCCTCTCTCTCAGGGAGATATCTGTACACTGAGTGGTGTCTCTCAGTCGCTCTCTCTCAGGGAGATATCTGTACACTGAGTGGTGTCTCTCAGTCCCTGTGTCTCAGGGAGATATATGTACACTGACTGGTGTCTCTCAGTCCCTCTCTCTCAGGGAGATATCTGTACACTGACTGGTGTCTCTCAGTCCCTCTCTCTCAGGGAGATATCTGTACACTGAGTGGTGTCTCTCAGTCCCTGTCTCTCAGGGAGATATCTGTACACTGAGTGGTGTCTCTCAGTCCCTCTCTCTCAGGGAGATATCTGTACGCTGACTAGTGTCTCTCAGTCCCTCTCTCTCAGGGAGATATCTGTACACTGAGTGGTGTCTCTCAGTCCCTCTCTCTCAGGGAGATATCTGTACACAGACTGGTGTCTCTCAGTCCCTCTCTCAGGAAGGTATCTGTACACTGAGTGGTGTCTCTCAGTCCCTGTCTCTCAGGGAGATATCTGTAGACTGAATGGTGTCTCTCAGTCCCTCTCTCTCAGGGAGATATCTGTACTCTGACTGGTGTCTCTCAGTCCCTGTCTCTCAGGGAGATATCTGTGCACTGAGTGGTGTCTCTCAGTCCCTCTCTCTCAGGGAGATATCTGTACAATGAGTGGTGTCTCTCAGTCCCTGTCTCTCAGGGAGATATATGTACACTGAATGGTGTCTCTCAGTCCCTCTCTCTCAGGGAGGTATCTGTACACTGAGTGGTGTCTCTCAGTCCATGTCTCTCAGGGAGATATATGTACACTGACTGGTGTCTCTCAGTCCCTCTCTCTCAGGGAGATATCTGTACACTGACTGGTGTCTCTCAGTCCCCGTCTCTCAGGGAGATATCTGTACACTGAGTGGTGTCTCACAGTCCCTCTCTCTCAGGGAGATATCTGTACACTAACTGGTGTCTCTCAGTCCCTCTCTCTCAGGGAGATATCTGTAGAATGACTGGTGTCTCTCAGTCCCTGTCTCTCAGGGAGATATCTGTACACTGAGTGGTGTCTCTCAGTCCCTCTCTCTCAGGGAGATATCTGTACGCTGACTGGTGTCTCTCAGTCCCTCTCTCTCAGGGAGATATCTGTACACTGAGTGGTGTCTCTCAGTCCCTCTCTCTCAGGGAGATATCTGTACACTGACTGGTGTCTCTCAGTCCCTCTCTCTCAGGGAGATATCTGTACACTGAGTGGTGTCTCTCAGTCCCTGTCTCTCAGGGAGATATCTGTACACTGACTGGTGTCTCACAGTCCCTCTCTCTCAGAGAGATATCTGTACACTGACTGGTGTCTCTCAGTCCCTGTCTCTCAGGGAGATATCTGTACACTGAGTGGTGTCTCTCCGTCCCTCTCTCTCAGGGAGATATCTGTACACTGAGTGGTGTCTCTCAGGGAGATATATGTACACTGACTGGTGTCTCTCAGTCCCTCTCTCTCAGGGAGGGATCTGTACACTGACTGGTGTCTCTCAGTCCCTGTCTCTCAGGGAGATATCTGTACACTGAGTGGTGTCTCTCAGTCCCTGTGTCTCAGGGAGATATATGTACACTGACTGGTGTCTCTCAGTCCCTCTCTCTCAGGGAGGTATCTGTACACTGAGTGCTGTCTCTCAGTCCCTGTCTCTCAGGGAGATATATGTACACTGACTGGTGTCTCTCAGTCCCTCTCTCTCAGGGAGATATCTGTACAATGACTGGTGTCTCTCAGTCCCTCTCTCTCAGGGAGATATCTGTACACTGAGTGGTGTCTCACAGCCCCTGTCTCTCAGGGAGATATCTGTACACTGACTGGTGTCTCTCAGTCCCTGTCTGTCAGGGAGATATCTATACACTGAGTGGTGTCTCTCAGTCCCTCTCTCTCAGGGAGATAACAAAGAACAAAGATAAGAACAAAGATAATTACAGCACAGGAACAGGCCCTTCGGCCCTCCAAGCCTGCGCCGATCCAGATCCTCTCTCTAAACATGTCGCCTATTTTCTAAGCTTCTGTATCCCTTTTCTTCCTGCCCATTCATGTATCTGTCTAGATACATCTTAAAAGACTCCATCGTGCCCGCATCTACCACCTCCGCTGGCAATGCGTTCCAGGTGCCCACCACCCTCTGCGTAAAGAACTTTCCACGCAAATCCCCCCTAAACCTTTCCCCTTTCACTTTGAACTCGTGTCCTCTAGTAATTGAAACCCCCACTCTGGGAAAAAGCTTCTTGCTATCCACCCTGTCTATACCTCTCATGATTTTGTACACCTCAATCAGGTCCCCCCTCAACCTCCGTCTTTCTAATGAAAATAATCCTAATCTACTCAACCTCTCTTCATAGCTAGCGCCCTCCATACCAGGCAACATCCTGGTGAACCTCCTCTGCACCCTTTCCAAAGCATCCACATCCTTTTGATAATGTGGCGACCAGAACTGTACGCAGTATTCCAAATGTGGCCGAACCAAAGTCCTATACAACTGTAACATGACCTGCCAACTCTTGTACTCAATGCCCCGTCCGATGAAGGAAAGCATGCCGTATGCCTTCTTGACCACTCTATTTACCTGCGTTGCCACCTTCAGGGAACAGTGGACCTGAACACCCAAATCTCTCTGGACATGAATTTTCCCCAGGACTTTTCCATTTACTGTATAGTTCACTCTTGAATTGGATCTTCCAAAATGCATCACCTCGCATTTGCCCTGATTGAACTCCATCTGCCATTTCTCTGCCCAACTCTCCAATCTATCTACATTCTGCTGTATTCTCTGACAGTCCCCTTCACTATCTGCTACTCCACCAATCTTAGTGTCGTCTGCAAATTTGCTAATCAGTCCACCTATACTTTCCTCCAAATCATTAATGTATATCACAAACAACAGTGGTCCCAGCACGGATCCCTGTGGAACACCACTGGTCACACGTCTCCATTTTGAGAAACTCCCTTCTACTGCTACTCTCTGTCTCCTGTTGCCCAGCCAGTTCTTTATCCATCTAGCTAGTACACCTTGGACCCCAAGCGCCTTCACTTTCTCCATCAGCCTGCCATGAGGAACCTTATCAAACGCCTTCCTGAAGTCCATGTATATGACATCGACAGCCCTTCCGTCATCAATCAACTGTGTCACTTCCTCAAAGAATTCTATTTAGTTGGTTAGACATGACCTTCCCTGCACAAAACCATGTTGCCTATCACTGATGAGCCCATTTTCTTCCAAATGGGAATAGATCCTATCCCTCAATATCTTCTCCAGCAGCTTCCCTACCACTGACGTCAGACTCACCGGTCTATAATTTCCTGGATTATCCCTGCTACCCTTCTTAAACAAGGGGACAACATTAGCAATTCTCCAGTCCTCCGGGACCTCACCCGTGTTTAAGGATGCTGCAAAGATATCTGTTAAGGCCCCAGCTATTTCCTCTCTCGCTTCCCTCAGTAACCTGGGATAGATCCCATCCGGACCTGGGGACTTGTCCACCTTAATGCCCTTTAGAATACCCAACACTTCCTCCCTCCTTATGCCGACTTGACCTAGAGTAATCAAACATCTGTTCCTAACCTCAACATCCGTCATGTCCCTCTCCTCGGTGAATACCGATGCAAAGTACTCGTTTAGAATCTCACCCATTTTCTCTGAGTCCAAGCATAACATTCCTCCTTTGTCCTTTAGTGGGCCAATCCTTTCTCTAGTTACCCTCTTTCTCCTTATATATGAATAAAAGGCTTTGGGATTTTCCTTAACCCTGTTTGCTAAAGATATTTCATGACCCCTTTTAGCCCTCTTAATTCCTCGTTTCAGATTGGTCCTACATTCCCGATATTCTTTCAAAGCTTCGTCTTTCATCAGCCGCCTAGACCTTATGTATGCTTCCTTTTTCCTCTTAGCTAGTCTCACAATTTCACCTGTCATCCATGGTTCCCTAATCTTGCCATTTCTATCCCTCATTTTCACAGGAACATGTCTCTCCTGCACGCTAATCAACCTCTCTTTAAAAGCCTCCCACATATCACATGTGGATTTACCTTCAAACAGCTGCTCCCAATCTACATTTCCCAGCTCCTGCCGAATTTTGGTATAGTTGGCCTTCCCCCAATTTAGCACTCTTCCTTTAGGACCACTCTCGTCTTTGTCCATGAGTATTTTAAAGCTTACGGAATTGTGATCACTATTCCCAAAGTAGTCCCCTACTGAAACTTCAACAACCTGGCCGGGCTCATTCCCCAACACCAGGTCCAGTATGGCCCCTTCCCGAGTTGGACTATTTACATACTGCTCTAGAAAACCCTCCTGGATGCTCCTTACAAATTCTGCTCCATCTGGACCTCTAACATTAAGCGAATCCCAGTCAATGTTGGGAAAATTAAAATCTCCTATCACCACCACCCTGTTGCTCCTACATCTTTCCATAATCTGTTTACATATTTGTACCTCTATCTCACGCTCGCTGTTGGGAGGCCTGTAGTACAGCCCCAAAATTGTTACCGCACCCTTCCTATTTCTGAGTTCTGTCCATATTGCCTCACTGCTCGAGTCCTCCATAGTGCCCTCCTTCAGCACAGCTGTGATATCCTCTTTGACCAGTAATGCAACTCCTCCTATCTGTACACTGACTGGTGTCTCACAGTCCCTCTCTCTCAGAGAGATATCTGTACACTGACTGGTGTCTCTCAGTCCCTTTCTCTCAGGGAGATATCTGTACACTGAGTGGTGTCTCTCAGTCCCTCTCTCTCAGGGAGTTATCTGTACACTGACTGGTGTCTCTCAGTCCCTGTCTCTCAGGGAGATATATGTACACTGACTGGTGTCTCTCAGTCCCTCTCTCTCAGGGAGGTATCTGTACACTGACTGGTGTCTCTCAGTCCCTGTCTCTCAGGGAGATATCTGTACACTGAGTGGTGTCTCTCAGTCCCTCTCTCTCAGGGAGATATCTGAACACTGAGTGGTGTCTCTCAGTCCCTCTCTCTCAGGGAGATATATGTACACTGACTGGTGCCTCTCAGTCCCTCTCTCTCAGGGAGGTATCTGTACACTGAGTGGTGTCTCTCAGTCCCTGTCTGTCAGGGAGATATCTGTACACTGACTGGTGTCTCTCAGTCCCTGTCTCTCAGGGAGATATCTGTACACTGAGTGGTGTCTCTCAGTCCCTGTCTCTCAGGGAGATATCTGTACACTGAGTGGTGTCTCTCAGTCCCTGTCTCTCAGGGAGATATCTGTACACTGAGTGGTGTCTCACAGTCCCTCTCACTCAGGGAGATATCTGTACACTGACTGGTGTCTCTCAGTCCCTCTCTCTCAGGGAGATATCTGTACACTGAGTGGTGTCTCTCAGTCCCTCTCTCTCAGGGAGATATCTGTACACTGACTGGTGTCTCTCAGTCCCTGTCTCTCAGGGAGATATATGTACACTGACTGGTGTCTCTCAGTCCCTCTCTCCCAGGGAGGTATCTGTACACTGACTGGTGTCTCTCAGTCCCTGTCTCTCAGGGAGATATCTGTACACTGAGTGGTGTCTCTCAGTCCCTGTCTCTCAGGGAGATATCTGTACACTGACTGGTGTCTCTCAGTCCCTGTCACTCAGGGAGATATATGTACACTGACTGGTGTCTCTCAGTCCCTCTCTCTCAGGGAGGTATCTGTAAGCTGAGTGGTGTCTCTCAGTCCCTGTTGCTCAGGGAGATATCTGTACACTGACTGGTGTCTCTCAGTCCCTGTCTCTCAGGGAGATATCTGTACACTGAGTGGTGTCTCTCAGTACCTCTCTCTCAGGGAGATATCTGTACACTGACTGGTGTCTCTCAGTCCCTCTCTCTCAGGGAGATATCTGTACACTGACTGGTGTCTCTCAGTCCCTCTCTCTCAGGGAGATATCTGTACACTGACTGGTGTCTCACAGTCCCCCTCTCTCAGAGAGATATCTGTACACTGACTGGTGTCTCTCAGTCCCTCTCTCTCAGGGAGATATCTGTACACTGAGTGGTGTCTCTCAGTCCCTCTCTCTCAGGGAGATATCTGTACACTGAGTGGTGTCTCTCAGTCCCTGTCTCTCAGGGAGATATATGTACACTGATTGGTGTCTCTCAGTCCCTCTCTCTCAGGGAGGTATCTGTACACTGACTGGTGTCTCTCAGTCCCTGTCTCTCAGGGAGATATCTGTACACTGAGTGGTGTCTCTCAGTCCCTGTCTCTCAGGGAGATATATGTACACTGACTGGTGTCTCTCAGTCCCTCTCTCTCAGGGAGGTATCTGTACACTGAGTGCTGTCTCTCAGTCCCTGTCTCTCAGGGAGATATATGTACACTGACTGGTGTCTCTCAGTCCCTCTCTCTCAGGGAGATATCTGTACACTGACTGGTGTCTCTCAGTCCCTCTCTCTCAGGGAGATATCTGGACACTGAGTGGTGTCTCACAGCCCCTGTCTCTCAGGGAGATATCTGTACACTGACTGGTGTCTCTCAGTCCCTGTCTGTCAGGGAGATATCTATACACTGAGTGGTGTCTCTCAGTCCCTCTCCCTCAGGGAGATATCTGTACACTGACTGGTGTCTCTCAGTCCCTGTCTCTCAGGGAGATATCTGAACACTGAGTGGTGTCTCACAGTCCCTCTCTCTCAGGGAGATATCTGTACACTGACTGGTGTCTCTCAGTCCCTGTCTCTCAGGGAGATATCTGTACACTGAGTGGTGTCTCTCAGTCCCTCTCTCTCAGGCAGATATCTGTACACTGACTGGTGTCTCTCAGTCCCTGTCTCTCAGGGAGATATCTGTACACTGAGTGGTGTCTCACAGTCCCTCTCTCTCAGGGAGATATCTGTACACTGACTGGTGTCTCTCAGTCCCACTCTCTCAGGAAGATATCTGTACGCTGACTAGTGTCTCTCAGTCCCTCTCTCTCAGGGAGATATCTGTACACTGAGTGGTGTCTCTCAGGGAGATATCTGTACACTGACTGGTGTCTCTCAGTCCCTGTCTCTCAGGGTGATATATGTACACTGAGTGGTGTCTCTCAGTCCCTCTCTCTCAGGGATGTATCTGTACACTGAGTGGTATCTCTCAGTCCCTGTCTCTCAGGGAGATATATGTACACTGACTGGTGTCTCTCAGTCCCTGTCTCTCAGGGAGATATCTGTACACTGAGTGGTGTCTCTCAGTCCCTCTCTCTCAGGGAGATATCTGTACAATGAGTGGTGTCTCTCAGTCCCTGTCTCTCAGGGAGGTATCTGTACAGTGAGTGGTGTCTCTCAGTCCCTCTCACTCAGGGAGATATCTGTACTCTGACTGGTGTCTCTCAGTCCCTGTCTCTCAGGGAGATATCTGTACACTGAGTGGTGTTTCTCAGTCCCTCTCTCTCAGGGAGATATCTGTACACTGACTGGTGTCTCTCAGTCCCTCTCTCTCAGGGAGGTATCTGTACACTGAGTGGTGTTTCTCAGTCCCTGTCTCTCAGGGAGATATCTATACACTGAGCGGTGTCTCACAGTCCCTCTCTCTCAGGGAGATATCTGTACACTGACTGGTGTCTCTCAGTCCCTGTCTCTCAGGGAGCTTTATGTACACTGAGTGGTGTCTCTCAGGGAGATATCTGTACACTGACTGGTGTCTCTCAGTCCCTGTCTCTCAGGGAGCTTTATGTACACTGACTGGTGTCTCTCAGTCCCTCTCTCTCAGGGAGATATCTGTACACTGACTGGTGTCTCAGTCCCTGTCTCTCAGGGAGATATCTGTACACTGAGTGGTGTCTCTCAGTCCCTCTCTCTCAGGGAGATATCTGTACACTGAGTGGTGTCTCTCAGTCCCTGTCTGTCAGGGAGATATCTGTACACTGAGTGGTGTCTCTCATTCCCTCTCTCTCAGGGAGTTATCTGTACACTGAGTGGTGTCTCTCAGTCCCTGTCTCTCAGGGAGATATCTGTACACTGAGTGGTGTCTCTCAGTCCCTCTCTCTCAGGGAGATATCTGTACACTGACTGGTGTCTCTCAGTCCCTCTCTCTCAGGGAGATATCTGTACACTGAGTGGTGTCTCTCAGTCCCTGTCTCTCAGGGAGATATATGTACACTGACTGGTGTCTCTCAGTCCCTCTCTCTCAGGGAGGTATCTGTACACTGACTGGTGTCTCTCAGTCCCTGTCTCTCAGGGAGATATCTGTACACTGAGTGGTGTCTCTCAGTCCCTCTCTCTCAGGGAGATATCTGAACACTGAGTGGTGTCTCTCAGTCCCTGTGTCTCAGGGAGATATATGTACACTGACTGGTGTCTCTCAGTCCCTCTCTCTCAGGGAGGCATATGTACACTGAGTGGTGTCTCTCAGTCCCTTTCTCTCAGGGAGATATATGTACACTGACTGGTGTCTCTCAGTCCCTCTCTCTCAGGGAGATATCTGTACACTGACTGGTGTCTCTCAGTCCCTCTCTCTCAGGGAGATATCTGTACACTGAGTGGTTTCTCACAGCCCCTGTCTCTCAGGGAGATATCTGTACACTGACTGGTGTCTCTCAGTCCCTGTCTGTCAGGGAGATATCTATACACTGACTGGTGTCTCTCAGTCCCTGTCTCTCAGGGAGATATCTGAACACTGAGTGGTGTCTCTCAGTCCCTCTCTCTCAGGGAGATATCTGTACACTGACTGGTGTCTCTCAGTCCCTGTCTCTCAGGGAGATATCTGTACACTGACTGGTGTCTCTCAGTCCCTGTCTCTCAGGGAGATATCTGTACACTGAGTGGTGTCTCACAGTCCCTCTCTCTCAGGGAGATATCTGTACACTGACTGGTGTCTCTCAGTCCCTCTCTCTCAGGGAGATATCTGTACGCTGACTAGTGTCTCTCAGTCCCTCTCTCTCAGGGAGATATCTGTACACTGAGTGGTGTCTCTCAGTCCCTCTCTCTCAGGGAGATATCTGTACACTGACTGGTGTCTCTCAGTCCCTGTCACTCAGGGAGATATATGTAGACTGAGTGGTGTCTCTCAGTCCCTCTCTCTCAGGGAGGTATCTGTACACTGACTGGTGTCTCTCAGTCCCTGTCTCTCAGGGAGATATATGTACACTGACTGGTGTCTCTCAGTCCCTGTCTCTCAGGGAGATATCTGTACACTGAGTGGTGTCTCTCAGTCCCTCTCTCTCAGGGAGATATCTGCACAATGAGTGGTGTCTCTCAGTCCCTGTCTCTCAGGGAGATATCTGTACAGTGAGTGGTGTCTCTCAGTCCCTGTCTCTCAGGGAGATATCTGTACACTGACTGGTGTCTCTCAGTCCCTGTCTCTCAGGGAGCTTTATGTACACTGAGTGGTGTCTCTCAGGGAGATATCTGTACACTGAGTGGTGTCTCTCAGTCCCTCTCTCTCAGGGAGATATCTGTACACTGAGTGGTGTCTCTCAGTCCCTCTCTCTCAGGGAGATATATGTACACTGACTGGTGCCTCTCAGTCCCTCTCTCTCAGGGAGGTATCTGTACACTGAGTGGTTTCTCTCAGTCCCTGTCTCTCAGGGAGATATATGTACACTGACTGGTGTCTCTCAGTCCCTCTCTCTCAGGGAGATATCTGTACACTGACTGGTGTCTCTCAGTCCCTCTCTCTCAGGGAGATATCTGTACACTGAGTGGTGTCTCACAGCCCCTGTCTCTCAGGGAGATATCTGTACACTGACTGGTGTCCCTCAGTCGCTGTCTGTCAGGGAGATATCTATACACTGAGTGGTGTCTCTCAGTCCCTGTCTCTCAGGGAGATATCTGTACACTGAGTGGTGTCTCTCAGTCCCTCTCTCTCAGGGAGATATCTGAACAATGAGTGGTGTCTCTCAGTCCCTGTGTCTCAGGGAGATATATGTACACTGACTGGTGTCTCTCAGTCCCTCTCTCTCAGGGAGATATCTGTACACTGACTGGTGTCTCTCAGTCCCTCTCTCTCAGGGAGATATCTGTACACTGAGTGGTGTCTCTCAGTCCCTGTCTCTCAGGGAGATATCTGTACACTGACTGGTGTCTCTCAGTCCCTGTCTCTCAGGGAGATATCTGTACGCTGACTAGTGTCTCTCAGTCCCTCTCTCTCAGGGAGATATCTGTACACTGAGTGGTGTCTCTCAGTCCATCTCTCTCGGGGAGATATCTGTACACTGACTGGTGTCTCTCAGTCCCTGTCTCTCAGGGAGATATATGTACACAGACTGGTGTCTCTCAGTCCCTCTCTCAGGAAGGTATCTGTACACTGAGTGGTGTCTCTCAGTCCCTGTCTCTCAGGGAGATATATGTACACTGACTGGTGTCTCTCAGTCCTTGTCTCTCAGGGAGATATCTGTACGCTGAGTGGTGTCTCTCAGTCCCTCTCTCTCAGGGAGATATCTGTACACTGAGTGGTGTCTCTCAGTTCCTGTCTCTCAGGGAGATATCTGTAGACTGAATGGTGTCTCTCAGTCCCTCTCTCTCAGGGAGATATCTGTACTCTGACTGGTGTCTCTCAGTCCCTGTCTCTCAGGGAGATACCTGTGCACTGAGTGGTGTCTCTCAGTCCCTGTCTCTCAGGGAGATATATGTACACTGACTGGTGTCTCTCAGTCCTTGTCTCTCAGGGAGATATCTGTACACTGAGTGGTGTCTCTCAGTCCCTCTCTCTCAGGGAGATATCTGTACACTGAGTGGTGTCTCTCAGTCCCTGTCTCTCAGGGAGATATATGTACACTGACTGGTGTCTCTCAGTCCCTCTCTCTCAGGGAGGTATCTGTACACTTAGTGCTGTCTCTCAGTCCCTGTCTCTCAGGGAGATATATGTACACTGACTGGTGTCTCTCAGTCCCTCTCTCTCAGGGAGATATCTGTACACTGACTGGTGTCTCTCAGTCCCTCTCTCTCAGGGAGATATCTGGACACTGAGTGGTGTCTCACAGCCCCTGTCTCTCAGGGAGATATCTGTACACTGACTGGTGTCTCTCAGTCCCTGTCTGTCAGGGAGATATCTATACACTGAGTGGTGTCTCTCAGTCCCTCTCCCTCAGGGAGATATCTGTACACTGACTGGTGTCTCTCAGTCCCTGTCTCTCAGGGAGATATCTGTACACTGAGTGGTGTCTCACAGTCCCTCTCTCTCAGGGAGATATCTGTACACTGACTGGTGTCTCTCAGTCCCTGTCTCTCAGGGAGATATCTGTACACTGAGTGGTGTCTCTCAGTCCCTCTCTCTCAGGCAGATATCTGTACACTGACTGGTGTCTCTCAGTCCCTGTCTCTCAGGGAGATATCTGTACACTGAGTGGTGTCTCACAGTCCCTCTCTCTCAGGGAGATATCTGTACACTGACTGGTGTCTCTCAGTCCCACTCTCTCAGGGAGATATCTGTACGCTGACTAGTGTCTCTCAGTCCCTCTCTCTCAGGGAGATATCTGTACACTGAGTGGTGTCTCTCAGGGAGATATCTGTACACTGACTGGTGTGTCTCAGTCCCTGTCTCTCAGGGTGATATATGTACACTGAGTGGTGTCTCTCAGTCCCTGTCTCTCAGGGAGATATATGTACACTGACTGGTGTCTCTCAGTCCTTGTCTCTCAGGGAGATATCTGTACGCTGAGTGGTGTCTCTCAGTCCCTCTCTCTCAGGGAGATATCTGTACACTGAGTGGTGTCTCTCAGTTCCTGTCTCTCAGGGAGATATCTGTAGACTGAATGGTGTCTCTCAGTCCCTCTCTCTCAGGGAGATATCTGTACTCTGACTGGTGTCTCTCAGTCCCTGTCTCTCAGGGAGATACCTGTGCACTGAGTGGTGTCTCTCAGTCCCTGTCTCTCAGGGAGATATATGTACACTGACTGGTGTCTCTCAGTCCCTCTCTCTCAGGGAGGTATCTGTACACTTAGTGCTGTCTCTCAGTCCCTGTCTCTCAGGGAGATATATGTACACTGACTGGTGTCTCTCAGTCCCTCTCTCTCAGGGAGATATCTGTACACTGACTGGTGTCTCTCAGTCCCTCTCTCTCAGGGAGATATCTGGACACTGAGTGGTGTCTCACAGCCCCTGTCTCTCAGGGAGATATCTGTACACTGACTGGTGTCTCTCAGTCCCTGTCTGTCAGGGAGATATCTATACACTGAGTGGTGTCTCTCAGTCCCTCTCCCTCAGGGAGATATCTGTACACTGACTGGTGTCTCTCAGTCCCTGTCTCTCAGGGAGATATCTGTACACTGAGTGGTGTCTCACAGTCCCTCTCTCTCAGGGAGATATCTGTACACTGACTGGTGTCTCTCAGTCCCTGTCTCTCAGGGAGATATCTGTACACTGAGTGGTGTCTCTCAGTCCCTCTCTCTCAGGCAGATATCTGTACACTGACTGGTGTCTCTCAGTCCCTGTCTCTCAGGGAGATATCTGTACACTGAGTGGTGTCTCACAGTCCCTCTCTCTCAGGGAGATATCTGTACACTGACTGGTGTCTCTCAGTCCCACTCTCTCAGGGAGATATCTGTACGCTGACTAGTGTCTCTCAGTCCCTCTCTCTCAGGGAGATATCTGTACACTGAGTGGTGTCTCTCAGGGAGATATCTGTACACTGACTGGTGTGTCTCAGTCCCTGTCTCTCAGGGTGATATATGTACACTGAGTGGTGTCTCTCAGTCCCTCTCTCTCAGGGATGTATCTGTACACTGAGTGGTATCTCTCAGTCCCTGTCTCTCAGGGAGATATATGTACACTGACTGGTGTCTCTCAGTCCCTGTCTCTCAGGGAGATATCTGTACACTGAGTGGTGTCTCTCAGTCCCTCTCTCTCAGGGAGATATCTGTACAATGAGTGGTGTCTCTCAGTCCCTGTCTCTCAGGGAGATATATGTACACTGACTGGTGTCTCTCAGTCCCTCTCTCTCAGGGAGGTATCTGTACACTGACTGGTGTCTCTCAGTCCCTGTCTCTCAGGGAGATATCTGTACACTGAGTGGTGTCTCTCAGTCCCTCTCTCTCAGGGAGATATCTGAACACTGAGTGGTGTCTCTCAGTCCCTGTGTCTCAGGGAGATATATGTACACTGACTGGTGTCTCTCAGTCCCTCTCTCTCAGGGAGGCATATGTACACTGAGTGGTGTCTCTCAGTCCCTTTCTCTCAGGGAGATATATGTACACTGACTGGTGTCTCTCAGTCCCTCTCTCTCAGGGAGATATCTGTACACTGACTGGTGTCTCTCAGTCCCTCTCTCTCAGGGAGATATCTGTACACTGAGTGGTTTCTCACAGCCCCTGTCTCTCAGGGAGATATCTGTACACTGACTGGTGTCTCTCAGTCCCTGTCTGTCAGGGAGATATCTATACACTGAGTGGTGTCTCTCAGTCCCTCTCTCTCAGGGAGATATCTGTACACTGACTGGTGTCTCTCAGTCCCTGTCTCTCAGGGAGATATCTGTACACTGAGTGGTGTCTCACAGTCCCTCTCTGTCAGGGAGATATCTGTACACTGACTGGTGTCTCTCAGTCCCTGTCTCTCAGGGAGATATCTGAACACTGAGTGGTGTCTCTCAGTCCCTCTCTCTCAGGGAGATATCTGTACACTGACTGGTGTCTCTCAGTCCCTGTCTCTCAGGGAGATATCTGTACACTGAGTGGTGTCTCACAGTCCCTCTCTCTCAGGGAGATATCTGTACACTGACTGGTGTCTCTCAGTCCCTCTCTCTCAGGGAGATATCTGTACGCTGACTAGTGTCTCTCAGTCCCTCTCTCTCAGGGAGATATCTGTACACTGAGTGGTGTCTCTCAGTCCCTCTCTCTCAGGGAGATATCTGTACACTGACTGGTGTCTCTCAGTCCCTGTCACTCAGGGAGATATATGTAGACTGAGTGGTGTCTCTCAGTCCCTCTCTCTCAGGGAGGTATCTGTACACTGACTGGTGTCTCTCAGTCCCTGTCTCTCAGGGAGATATATGTACACTGACTGGTGTCTCTCAGTCCCTGTCTCTCAGGGAGATATCTGTACACTGAGTGGTGTCTCTCAGTCCCTCTCTCTCAGGGAGATATCTGCACAATGAGTGGTGTCTCTCAGTCCCTGTCTCTCAGGGAGATATCTGTACAGTGAGTGGTGTCTCTCAGTCCCTGTCTCTCAGGGAGATATCTGTACACTGACTGGTGTCTCTCAGTCCCTGTCTCTCAGGGAGCTTTATGTACACTGAGTGGTGTCTCTCAGGGAGATATCTGTACACTGAGTGGTGTCTCTCAGTCCCTCTCTCTCAGGGAGATATCTGTACACTGAGTGGTGTCTCTCAGTCCCTCTCTCTCAGGGAGATATATGTACACTGACTGGTGCCTCTCAGTCCCTCTCTCTCAGGGAGGTATCTGTACACTGAGTGGTGTCTCTCAGTCCGTGTCTCTCAGGGAGATATATGTACACTGACTGGTGTCTCTCAGTCCCTCTCTCTCAGGGAGATATCTGTACACTGACTGGTGTCTCTCAGTCCCTCTCTCTCAGGGAGATATCTGAACACTGAGTGGTGTCTCTCAGTCCCTGTGTCTCAGGGAGATATATGTACACTGACTGGTGTCCCTCAGTCGCTGTCTGTCAGGGAGATATCTATACACTGAGTGGTGTCTCTCAGTCCCTGTCTCTCAGGGAGATATCTGTACACTGAGTGGTGTCTCTCAGTCCCTCTCTCTCAGGGAGATATCTGAACACTGAGTGGTGTCTCTCAGTCCCTGTGTCTCAGGGAGATATATGTACACTGACTGGTGACTCTCAGTCCCTCTCTCTCAGGGAGATATCTGTACACTGACTGGTGTCTCTCAGTCCCTCTCTCTCAGGGAGATATCTGTACACTGAGTGGTGTCTCTCAGTCCCTGTCTCTCAGGGAGATATCTGTACACTGACTGGTGTCTCTCAGTCCCTGTCTCTCAGGGAGATATCTGTACGCTGACTAGTGTCTCTCAGTCCCTCTCTCTCAGGGAGATATCTGTACACTGAGTGGTGTCTCTCAGTCCATCTCTCTCGGGGAGATATCTGTACACTGACTGGTGTCTCTCAGTCCCTGTCTCTCAGGGAGATATATGTACACAGACTGGTGTCTCTCAGTCCCTCTCTCAGGAAGGTATCTGTACACTGAGTGGTCTCTCTCAGTCCCTGTCTCTCAGGGAGATATATGTACACTGACTGGTGTCTCTCAGTCCTTGTCTCTCAGGGAGATATCTGTACGCTGAGTGGTGTCTCTCAGTCCCTCTCTCTCAGGGAGACATCTGTACACTGAGTGGTGTCTCTCAGTTCCTGTCTCTCAGGGAGATATCTGTAGACTGAATGGTGTCTCTCAGTCCCTCTCTCTCAGGGAGATATCTGTACTCTGACTGGTGTCTCTCAGTCCCTGTCTCTCAGGGAGATACCTGTGCACTGAGTGGTGTCTCTCAGTCCCTGTCTCTCAGGGAGATATATGTACACTGACTGGTGTCTCTCAGTCCTTGTCTCTCAGGGAGATATATGTACACTGAGTGGTGTCTCTCAGTCCCTCTCTCTCAGGGAGATATCTGTACACTGAGTGGTGTCTCTCAGTCCCTGTCTCTCAGGGAGATATATGTACACTGACTGGTGTCTCTCAGTCCCTCTCTCTCAGGGAGGTATCTGTACACTGAGTGCTGTCTCTCAGTCCCTGTCTCTCAGGGAGATATATGTACACTGACTGGTGTCTCTCAGTCCCTCTCTCTCAGGGAGATATCTGTACACTGACTGGTGTCTCTCAGTCCCTCTCTCTCAGGGAGATATCTGGACACTGAGTGGTGTCTCACAGCCCCTGTCTCTCAGGGAGATATCTGTACACTGACTGGTGTCTCTCAGTCCCTGTCTGTCAGGGAGATATCTATACACTGAGTGGTGTCTCTCAGTCCCTCTCCCTCAGGGAGATATCTGTACACTGACTGGTGTCTCTCAGTCCCTGTCTCTCAGGGAGCTTTATGTACACTGAGTGGTGTCTCTCAGTCCCTCTCTCTCAGGGAGATATCTGTACACTGACTGGTGTCTCTCAGTCCCTGTCTCTCAGGGAGCTTTATGTACACTGAGTTGTGTCTCTCAGTCCCTCTCTCTCAGGGAGATATCTGTACACTGACTGGTGTCTCAGTCCCTGTCTCTCAGGGAGATATCTGTACACTGAGTGCTGTCTCTCAGTCCCTCTCTCTCAGGGAGATATCTGTACACTGACTGGTGTCTCTCAGTCCCTGTCTCTCAGGGAGCTTTATGTACACTGAGTGGTGTCTCTCAGTCCCTCTCTCTCAGGGAGATATCTGTACACTGACTGGTGTCTCAGTCCCTGTCTCTCAGGGAGATATCTGTACACTGAGTGGTGTCTCTCAGTCCCTCTCTCTCAGGGAGATATCTGTACACTGACTGGTGTCTCTCAGTCCCTGTCTGTCAGGGAGATATCTATACACTGAGTGGTGTCTCTCAGTCCCTCTCCCTCAGGGAGATATCTGTACACTGACTGGTGTCTCTCAGTCCCTGTCTCTCAGGGAGATATCTGTACACTGAGTGGTGTCTCACAGTCCCTCTCTCTCAGGGAGATATCTGTACACTGACTGGTGTCTCTCAGTCCCTGTCTCTCAGGGAGATATCTGTACACTGACTGGTGTCTCACAGTCCCTCTCTCTCAGGGAGATATCTGTACACTGACTGGTGTCTCTCAGTCCCACTCTCTCAGGGAGATATCTGTACGCTGACTAGTGTCTCTCAGTCCCTCTCTCTCAGGGAGATATCTGTACACTGAGTGGTGTCTCTCAGGGAGATATCTGTACACTGACTGGTGTCTCTCAGTCCCTGTCTCTCAGGGTGATATATGTACACTGAGTGGTGTCTCTCAGTCCCTCTCTCTCAGGGATGTATCTGTACACTGAGTGGTATCTCTCAGTCCCTGTCTCTCAGGGAGATATATGTACACTGACTGGTGTCTCTCAGTCCCTGTCTCTCAGGGAGATATCTGTACACTGAGTGGTGTCTCTCAGTCCCTCTCTCTCAGGGAGATATCTGTACAATGAGTGGTGTCTCTCAGTCCCTGTCTCTCAGGGAGATATCTGTACAGTGAGTGGTGTCTCTCAGTCCCTCTCTCTCAGGGAGATATCTGTACTCTGACTGGTGTCTCTCAGTCCCTGTCTCTCAGGGAGATATCTGTACACTGAGTGATGTTTCTCAGTCCCTCTCTCTCAGGGAGATATCTGTACACTGACTGGTGTCTCTCAGTCCCTGTCTCTCAGGGAGCTTTATGTGCACTGAGTGGTGTCTCTCAGGGAGATATCTGTACACTGAGTGGTGTCTCTCAGTCCCTCTCTCTCAGGGAGATATCTGTGCACTGACTGGTGTCTCTCAGCCCCTCTCTCTCAGGGAGATATCTGTACACTGAGTGGTGTCTCTCAGTCCCTGTCTCTCAGGGAGCTTTATGTACACTGAGTGGTGTCTCTCAGGGAGATATCTGTACACTGACTGGTGTCTCTCAGTCCCTGTCTGTCAGGGAGATATCTGTACACTGAGTGGTGTCTCTCATTCCCTCTCTCTCAGGGAGATATCTGTACACTGAGTGGTGTCTCTCAGTCCCTGTCTCTCAGGGAGATATCTGTACACTGAGTGGTGTCTCTCAGTCCCTCTCTCTCAGGGAGATATCTGTACACTGACTGGTGTCTCTCAGTCCCTCTCTCTCAGGGAGATATCTGTACACTGAGTGGTGTCTCTCAGTCCCTGTCTCTCAGGGAGATATATGTACACTGACTGGTGTCTCTCAGTCCCTCTCTCTCAGGGAGGTATCTGTACACTGACTGGTGTCTCTCAGTCCCTGTCTCTCAGGGAGATATCTGTACACTGAGTGGTGTCTCTCAGTCCCTCTCTCTCAGGGAGATATCTGAACACTGAGTGGTGTCTCTCAGTCCCTGTGTCTCAGGGAGATATATGTACACTGACTGGTGTCTCTCAGTCCCTCTCTCTCAGGGAGGCATATGTACACTGAGTGGTGTCTCTCAGTCCCTTTCTCTCAGGGAGATATATGTACACTGAGTGGTGTCTCTCAGTCCCTCTCTCTCAGGGAGATATCTGTACACTGACTGGTGTCTCTCAGTCCCTCTCTCTCAGGGAGATATCTGTACACTGACTGGTGTCTCTCAGTCCCTGTCTCTCAGGGAGATATCTGTACACTGAGTGGTGTCTCTCAGTCCCTCTCTCTCAGGGAGATATCTGCACAATGAGTGGTGTCTCTCAGTCCCTGTCTCTCAGGGAGATATATGTACACTGACTGGTGTCTCTCAGTCCCTCTTTCTCAGGGAGATATCTGTACACTGACTGGTGTCTCTCAGTCCCTCTCTCTCAGGGAGATATCTGTACACTGAGTGGTGTCTCACAGCCCCTGTCTCTCAGGGAGATATCTGTACACTGACTGGTGTCCCTCAGTCGCTGTCTGTCAGGGAGATATCTATACACTGAGTGGTGTCTCTCAGTCCCTGTCTCTCTGGGAGATATCTGTACACTGAGTGGTGTCTCTCAGTCCCTCTCTCTCAGGGAGATATCTGAACACTGAGTGGTGTCTCTCAGTCCCTGTGTCTCAGAGAGATATATGTACACTGACTGGTGTCTCTCAGTCCCTCTCTCTCAGGGAGATATCTGTACAGTGACTGGTGTCTCTCAGTCCCTCTCTCTCAGGGAGATATCTGTACACTGAGTGGTGTCTCTCAGTCCCTGTCTCTCAGGGAGATATCTGTACACTGACTGGTGTCTCTCAGTCCCTGTCTCTCAGGGAGATATCTGTACGCTGACTAGTGTCTCTCAGTCCCTCTCTCTCAGGGAGATATCTGTACACTGAGTGGTGTCTCTCAGTCCATCTCTCTCGGGGAGATATCTGTACACTGACTGGTGTCTCTCAGTCCCTGTCTCTCAGGGAGATATATGTACACAGACTGGTGTCTCTCAGTCCCTCTCTCAGGAAGGTATCTGTACACTGAGTGGTGTCTCTCAGTCCCTGTCTCTCAGGGAGATATATGTACACTGACTGGTGTCTCTCAGTCCTTGTCTCTCAGGGAGATATCTGTACGCTGAGTGGTGTCTCTCAGTCCCTCTCTCTCAGGGAGATATCTGTACACTGAGTGGTGTCTCTCAGTTCCTGTCTCTCAGGGAGATATCTGTAGACTGAATGGTGTCTCTCAGTCCCTCTCTCTCAGGGAGATATCTGTACTCTGACTGGTGTCTCTCAGTCCCTGTCTCTCAGGGAGATACCTGTGCACTGAGTGGTGTCTCCAGTCCCTGTCTCTCAGGGAGATATATGTACACTGACTGGTGTCTCTCAGTCCTTGTCTCTCAGGGAGATATCTGTACACTGAGTGGTGTCTCTCAGTCCCTCTCTCTCGGGGAGATATCTGTACACTGAGTGGTGTCTCTCAGTTCCTGTCTCTCAGGGAGATATCTGTACACTGAATGGTTTCTCACAGTCCCTCTCTCTCAGGGAGATATCTGTACTCTGACTGGTGTCTCTCAGTCCCTGTCTCTCAGGGAGATATCTGTGCACTGAGTGGTGTCTCTCAGTCCCTGTCTCTCAGGGAGATATCTGTACACTGACTGGTGTCTCTCAGTCCCTCTCTCTCAGGGAGGTATCTGTACACTGAGTGGTGTCTCTCAGTCCCTCTCTCTCAGGGAGATATCTGTACACTGAGTGGTGTCGCACAGCCCCTGTCTCTCAGGGAGATATCTGTACACTGTCTGGTGTCTCTCAGTCCCTGTCTGTCAGGGAGATATCTATACACTGAGTGGTGTCTCTCAGTCCCTCTCTCTCAGGGAGATATATGTACACTGACTGGTGTCTCACATTCCCTCTCTCTCAGGGAGATACCTGTACACTGACTGGTGTCTCTCAGTCCCTGTCTCTCAGGGAGCTTTATGTACACTGAGTGGTGTCTCTCAGGGAGATATCTGTACACTGACTGGTGTCTCTCAGTCCCTGTCTCTCAGGGAGCTTTATGTACACTGAGTGGTGTCTCTCAGTCCCTCTCTGTCAGTGAGATATCTATACACTGAGTGGTGTCTCTCAGTCCCTGTCTCTCAGGGAGATATCTGTACACTGAGTGGTGTCTCTCAGTCCCTCTCTCTCAGGGAGATATCTGAACACTGAGTGGTGTCTCTCAGTCCCTGTGTCTCAGGGAGATATATGTACACTGACTGGTGTCTCTCAGTCCCTCTCTCTCAGGGAGATATCTGTACACTGACTGGTGTCTCTCAGTCCCTCTCTCTCAGGGAGATATCTGTACACTGAGTGGTGTCTCTCAGTCCCTGTCTCACAGGGAGATATCTGTACACTGACTGGTGTCTCTCAGTCCCTGTCTCTCAGGGAGATATCTGTACGCTGACTAGTGTCTCTCAGTCCCTCTCTCTCAGGGAGATATCTGTACACTGAGTGGTGTCTCTCAGTCCATCTCTCTCGGGGAGATATCTGTACACTGACTGGTGTCTCTCAGTCCCTGTCTCTCAGGGAGATATATGTACACAGACTGGTGTCTCTCAGTCCCTCTCTCAGGAAGGTATCTGTACACTGAGTGGTGTCTCTCAGTCCCTGTCTCTCAGGGAGATATATGTACACTGACTGGTGTCTCTCAGTGCTTGTCTCTCAGGGAGATATCTGTATGCTGAGTGGTGTCTCTCAGTCCCTCTCTCTCAGGGAGATATCTGTACACTGAGTGGTGTCTCTCAGTTCCTGTCTCTCAGGGAGATATCTGTAGACTGAATGGTGTCTCTCAGTCCCTCTCTCTCAGGGAGATATCTGTACTCTGACTGGTGTCTCTCAGTCCCTGTCTCTCAGGGAGATACCTGTGCACTGAGTGGTGTCTCTCAGTCCCTCTCTCTCAGGGAGATATCTGTACACTGAGTGGTGTCTCACAGCCCCTGTCTCTCAGGGAGATATCTGTACACTGACTGGTGTCTCTCAGTCCCTGTCTCTCAGGGAGAAATCTGTACACTGAGTGGTGTCTCTCAGTCCCTCTCTCTCAGGGAAATATTTGTACACTGACTGGTGTCTCTCAGTCCCTGTCTCTCAGGGAGATATCTGTACACTGAGTGGTGTCTCACAGTCCTTCTCTCTCAGGGAGATATCTGTACACTGACTGGTGTCTCTCAGTCCCTCTCTCTCAGGGAGATATCTGTAGAATGACTGGTGTCTCTCAGTCCCTGTCTCTCAGGGAGATATCTGTACACTGACTGGTGTCTCTCAGTCCCTCTCTCTCAGGGAGATATCTGTACACTGACTGGTGTCTCTCAGTCCCTGTCTCTCAGGGAGATATCTGTACACTGAGTGGTGTCTCACAGTCCCTCTCTCTCAGGGAGATATCTGTACACTGACTGGTGTCTCTCAGTCCCTCTCTCTCAGGGAGATATCTGTACGCTGACTGGTGTCTCTCAGTCCCTCTCTCTCAGGGAGATATCTGTACACTGAGAGGTGTCTCTCAGTCCCTCTCTCTCAGGGAGATATCTGTACACTGACTGGTGTCTCTCAGTCCCTCTCTCTCAGGGAGATATCTGTACACTGACTGGTGTCTCTCAGTCCCTCTCTCTCAGGGAGGTATCTGTACACTGAGTGGTGTCTCTCAGTCCCTGTCTCTCAGGGAGATATATGTACACTGACTGGTGTCGCTCAGTCCCTCTCTCTCAGGGAGATATCTGAACACTGAGTGGTGTCTCTCAGTCCCTGTGTCTCAGGGAGATATATGTACACTGACTGGTGTCTCTCAGTCCCTCTCTCTCAGGGAGATATCTGTACACTGAGTGGTGTCTCTCAGTCCCTGTCTCTCAGGGAGATATCTGTACACTGACTGGTGTCTCTCAGTCCCTGTCTCTCAGGGAGATATCTGTACGCTGACTAGTGTCTCTCAGTCCCTCTCTCTCAGGGAGATATCTGTACACTGAGTGGTGTCTCTCAGTCCATCTCTCTCGGGGAGATATCTGTACACTGACTGGTGTCTCTCAATCCCTGTCTCTCAGGGAGATATATGTACACAGACTGGTGTCTCTCAGTCCTTGTCTCTCAGGGAGATATATGTACACTGACTGGTGTCTCTCAGTCCTTGTCTCTCAGGGAGATATCTGTATGCTGAGTGGTGTCTCTCAGTCCCTCTCTCTCAGGGAGATATCTGTACACTGAGTGGTGTCTCTCAGTTCCTGTCTCTCAGGGAGATATCTGTAGACTGAATGGTGTCTCTCAGTCCCTCTCTCTCAGGGAGATATCTGTACACTGACTGGTGTCTCTCAGTCCCTCTCTCTCAGGGAGATATCTGTAGAATGACTGGTGTCTCTCAGTCCCTGTCTCTCAGGGAGATATCTGTACACTGACTGGTGTCTCTCAGTCCCTCTCTCTCAGGGAGATATCTGTACACTGACTGGTGTCTCTCAGTCCCTGTCTCTCAGGGAGATATCTGTACACTGAGTGGTTTCTCACAGTCCCTCTCTCTCATGGAGATATCTGTACACTGACTGGTGTCTCTCAGTCCCTCTCTCTCAGGGAGATATCTGTACACTGACTGGTGTCTCTCAGTCCCTGTCTCTCAGGGAGATATCTGTACACTGAGTGGTGTCTCACAGTCCCTCTCTCTCAGGGAGATATCTGTACACTGACTGGTGTCTCTCAGTCCCTCTCTCTCAGGGAGATATCTGTCCAATGACTGGTGTCTCTCAGTCCCTCTCTCTCAGGGAGATATCTATGCACTGACTGGTGTCTCTCAGTCCCTCTCTCTCAGGGAGATATCTGTACACTGACTGGTGTCTCTCAGTCCCTGTCTCTCAGGGAGATATCTGTACACTGAGTGGTGTCCCACAGTCCCTCTCTCTCAGGGAGATATCTGTACACTGACTGGTGTCTCTCAGTCCCTCTCTCTCAGGGAGATATCTGTACGCTGACTGGTGTCTCTCAGTCCCTCTCTCTCAGGGAGATATCTGTACACTGAGTGGTGTCTCTCAGTCCCTCTCTCTCAGGGAGATATCTGTACACTGACTGGTGTCTCTCAGTCCCTCTCTCTCAGGGAGATATCTGTACACTGACTGGTGTCTCTCAGTCCCTCTCTCTCAGGGAGGTATCTGTACACTGAGTGGTTTCTCACAGTCCCTCTCTCTCATGGAGATATCTGTACACTGACTGGTGTCTCTCAGTCCCTCTCTCTCAGGGAGATATCTGTACACTGACTGGTGTCTCTCAGTCCCTGTCTCTCAGGGAGATATCTGTACACTGAGTGGTGTCTCACAGTCCCTCTCTCTCAGGGAGATATCTGTACACTGACTGGTGTCTCTCAGTCCCTCTCTCTCAGGGAGATATCTGTACAATGACTGGTGTCTCTCAGTCCCTGTCTCTCAGGGAGATATCTGTGCACTGACTGGTGTCTCTCAGTCCCCCTCTCTCAGGGAGATATCTGTACACTGACTGGTTTCTCTCAGTCCCTGTCTCTCAGGGAGATATCTGTACACTGAGTGGTGTCTCACAGTCCCTCTCTCTCAGGGAGATATCCGTACACTGACTGGTGTCTCTCAGTCCCTCTCTCTCAGGGAGATATCTGTACGCTGACTGGTGTCTCTCAGTCCCTCTCTCTCAGGGAGATATCTGTACACTGAGTGGTGTCTCTCAGTCCCTCTCTCTCAGGGAGATATCTGTACACTGACTGGTGTCTCTCAGTCCCTGTCTCTCAGGGAGATATATGTACACTGACTGGTGTCTCTCAGTCCCTCTCTCTCAGGGAGGTATCTGTACACTGAGTGGTGTCTCTCAGTCCCTGTCTCTCAGGGAGATATATGTACACTGACTGGTGTCTCTCAGTCCCTCTCTCTCAGGGAGATATCTGTACACTGAGTGGTGTCTCTCAGTCCCTCTCTCTCAGGGAGATATCTGTACACTGAGTGGTGTCTCTCAGTCCCTGTTGCTCACGGAGATATCTGTACACTGACTGGTGTCTCTCAGTCCCTGTCTCTCAGGGAGATATCTGTACAATGAGTGGTGTCTCTCAGTACCTCTCTCTCAGGGAGATATCTGTACACTGACTGGTGTCTCTCAGTCCCTCTCTCTCAGGGAGATATCTGTACACTGACTGGTGTCTCTCAGTCCCTCTCTCTCAGGGAGATATCTGTACACTGACTGGTGTCTCACAGTCCCTCTCTCTCAGAGAGATATCTGTACACTGACTGGTGTCTCTCAGTCCCTCTCTCTCAGGGAGATATCTGTACACTGAGTGGTGTCTCTCAGTCCCTCTCTCTCAGGGAGATATCTGTACACTGAGTGGTGTCTCTCAGTCCCTGTCTCTCAGGGAGTTATATGTCCACTGACTGGTGTCTCTCAGTCCCTCTCTCTCAGGGAGGTATCTGTACACTGACTGGTGTCTCTCAGTCCCTGTCTCTCAGGGAGATATCTGTACACTGAGTGGTGTCTCAGAGTCCCTCTCTCTCAGGGAGATATCTGAATACTGAGTGGTGTCTCTCAGTCCCTGTCTCTCAGGGAGATATATGTACACTGACTGGTGTCTCTCAGTCCCTGTCTCTCAGGGAGATATCTGGACACTGAGTGGTGTCTCACAGCCCCTGTCTCTCAGGGAGATATCTGTACACTGACTGGTGTCTCTCAGTCCCTGTCTGTCAGGGAGATATCTATACACTGAGTGGTGTCTCTCAGTCCCTCTCCCTCAGGGAGATATCTGTACACTGACTGGTGTCTCTCAGTCCCTGTCTCTCAGGGAGATATCTGTACACTGAGTGGTGTCTCACAGTCCCTCTCTCTGGGAGATATCTGTACACTGACTGGTGTCTCTCAGTCCCTGTCTCTCAGGGAGATATCTGTACACTGAGTGGTGTCTCTCAGTCCCTCTCTCTCAGGCAGATATCTGTACACTGACTGGTGTCTCTCAGTCCCTGTCTCTCAGGGAGATATCTGTACACTGAGTGGTGTCTCACAGTCCCTCTCTCTCAGGGAGATATCTGTACACTGACTGGTGTCTCTCAGTCCCACTCTCTCAGGGAGATATCTGTACGCTGACTAGTGTCTCTCAGTCCCTCTCTCTCAGGGAGATATCTGTACACTGAGTGGTGTCTCTCAGGGAGATATCTGTACACTGACTGGTGTCTCTCAGTCCCTGTCTCTCAGGGTGATATATGTACACTGAGTGGTGTCTCTCAGTCCCTCTCTCTCAGGGAGATATCTGTACAATGAGTGGTTTCTCACAGTCCATCTCTCTCATGGAGATATCTGTACACTGACTGGTGTCTCTCAGTCCCTCTCTCTCAGGGAGATATCTGTACACTGACTGGTGTCTCACAGTCCCTCTCTCTCAGGGAGATATCTGTACACTGACTGGTGTCTCTCAGTCCCTCTCTCTCAGGGAGATATCTGTACAATGACTGGTGTCTCTCAGTCCCTGTCTCTCAGGGAGATATCTGTGCACTGACTGGTGTCTCTCAGTCCCTCTCTCTCAGGGAGATATCTGTACACTGACTGGTGTCTCTCAGTCCCTGTCTCTCAGGGAGATATCTGTACACTGAGTGGTGTCTCACAGTCCCTCTCTCTCAGGGAGATATCTGTACACTGACTGGTGTCTCTCAGTCCCTCTCTCTCAGGGAGATATCTGTACGCTGACTGGTGTCTCTCAGTCCCTCTCTCTCAGGGAGATATCTGTACACTGAGTGGTGTCTCTCAGTCCCTCTCTCTCAGGGAGATATCTGTACACTGACTGGTGTCTCTCAGTCCCTGTCTCTCAGGGAGATATATGTACACTGACTGGTGTCTCTCAGTCCCTCTCTCTCAGGGAGGTATCTGTACACTGAGTGGTGTCTCTCAGTCCCTGTCTCTCAGGGAGATATATGTACACTGACTGGTGTCTCTCAGTCCCTCTCTCTCAGGGAGATATCTGTACACTGACTGGTGTCTCTCAGTCCCTCTCTCTCAGGGAGATATCTGTACACTGAGTGGTGTCTCTCAGTCCCAGTTGCTCAGGGAGATATCTGTACACTGACTGGTGTCTCTCAGTCCCTGTCTCTCAGGGAGATATCTGTACACTGAGTGGTGTCTCTCAGTACCTCTCTCTGAGGGAGATATCTGTACACTGACTGGTGTCTCTCAGTCCCTCTCTTTCAGGGAGATATCTGTACACTGACTGGTGTCTCTCAGTCCCTCTCTCTCAGGGAGATATCTGTACACTGACTGGTGTCTCAAAGTCCCTCTCTCTCAGAGAGATATCTGTACACTGAGTGGTGTCTCTCAGTCCCTGTCTCTCAGGGAGTTATATGTCCACTGACTGGTGTCTCTCAGTCCCTCTCTCTCAGGGAGGTATCTGTACACTGAGTGGTGTCTCTCAGTCCCTGTCTCTCAGGGAGATATCTGTACACTGAGTGGTGTCTCAGAGTCCCTCTCTCTCAGGGAGATATCTGAATACTGAGTGGTGTCTCTCAGTCCCTCTCTCTCAGGGAGGTATCTATACACTGAGTGGTGTCTCTCAGTCCCTCTCCCTCAGGGAGATATCTGTACACTGACTGGTGTCTCTCAGTCCCTGTCTCTCAGGGAGATATCTGCACACTGAGTGGTGTCTCACAGTCCCTCTCTCTCAGTGAGATATCTGTACACTGACTGGTGTCTCTCAGTCCCTGTCTCTCAGGGAGATATCTGTACACTGAGTGGTGTCTCTCAGTCCCTCTCTCTCAGGCAGATATCTGTACACTGACTGGTGTCTCTCAGTCCCTGTCTCTCAGGGAGATATCTGTACACTGAGTGGTGTCTCACAGTCCCTCTCTCTCAGGGAGATATCTGTACACTGACTGGTGTCTATCAGTCCCACTCTCTCAGGGAGATATCTGTACGCTGACTAGTGTCTCTCAGTCCCTCTCTCTCAGGGAGATATCTGTACACTGAGTGGTGTCTCTCAGGGAGATATCTGTACACTGACTGGTGTCTCTCAGTCCCTGTCTCTCAGGGTGATATATGTACACTGAGTGGTGTCTCTCAGTCCCTCTCTCTCAGGGATGTATCTGTACACTGAGTGGTATCTCTCAGTCCCTGTCTCTCAGGGAGATATATGTACACTGACTGGTGTCTCTCAGTCCCTCTCTCTCAGGGAGGTATCTGTACACTGAGTGGTGTCTCTCAGTCCCTGTCTCTCAGGGAGATATATGTACACTGACTGGTGTCTCACAGTCCCTCTCTCTCAGGGAGATATCTGTACACTGAGTGGTGTCTCTCAGTCCCTGTCTCTCAGGGAGTTATATGTACACTGACTGGTGTCTCTCAGTCCCTCTCTCTCAGGGAGGTATCTGTACACTGACTGGTGTCTCTCAGTCCCTGTCTCTCAGGGAGATATCTGTACACTGAGTGGTGTCTCTCAGTCCCTCTCTCTCAGGGAGGTATCTGTACACTGACTGGTGTCTCTCAGTCCCTGTCTCTCATTAGATATCTGTACACTGAGTGGTGTCTCAGAGTCCCTCTCTCTCAGGGAGATATCTGAATACTGAGTGGTGTCTCTCAGTCCCTGTCTCTCAGGGAGATATATGTACACTGACTGGTGTCTCTCAGTCCCTCTCTCTCAGGGAGATATCTGTACACTGACTGGTGTCTCTCAGTCCCTCTCTCTCAGGGAGATATCTGGACACTGAGTGGTGTCTCACAGCCCCTGTCTCTCAGGGAGATATCTGTACACTGACTGGTGTCTCTCAGTCCCTGTCTGTCAGGGAGATATCTATACACTGAGTGGTGTCTCTCAGTCCCTCTCCCTCAGGGAGATATCTGTACACTGACTGGTGTCTCTCAGTCCCTGTCTCTCAGGGAGATATCTGTACACTGAGTGGTGTCTCACAGTCCCTCTCTCTGGGAGATATCTGTACACTGACTGGTGTCTCTCAGTCCCTGTCTCTCAGGGAGATATCTGTACACTGAGTGGTGTCTCTCAGTCCCTCTCTCTCAGGCAGATATCTGTACACTGACTGGTGTCTCTCAGTCCCTGTCTCTCAGGGAGATATCTGTACACTGAGTGGTGTCTCACAGTCCCTCTCTCTCAGGGAGATATCTGTACACTGACTGGTGTCTCTCAGTCCCACTCTCTCAGGGAGATATCTGTACGCTGACTAGTGTCTCTCAGTCCCTCTCTCTCAGGGAGATATCTGTACACTGAGTGGTGTCTCTCAGGGAGATATCTGTACACTGACTGGTGTCTCTCAGTCCCTGTCTCTCAGGGTGATATATGTACACTGAGTGGTGTCTCTCAGTCCCTCTCTCTCAGGGATGTATCTGTACACTGAGTGGTATCTCTCAGTCCCTGTCTCTCAGGGAGATATATGTACACTGACTGGTGTCTCTCAGTCCCTGTCTCTCAGGGAGATATCTGTACACTGAGTGGTGTCTCTCAGTCCCTCTCTCTCAGGGAGATATCTGTACAATGAGTGGTGTCTCTCAGTCCCTGTCTCTCAGGGAGATATCTGTACAGTGAGTGGTGTCTCTCAGTCCCTCTCTCTCAGGGAGATATCTGTACTCTGACTGTTGTCTCTCAGTCCCTGTCTCTCAGGGAGATATCTGTACACTGAGTGGTGTTTCTCAGTCCCTCTCTCTCAGGGAGATATCTGTACACTGACTGGTGTCTCTCAGTCCCTCTCTCTCAGGGAGGTATCTGTACACTGAGTGGTGTCTCTCAGTCCCTGTCTCTCAGGGAGATATCTGTACACTGACTGGTGTCTCTCAGTCCCTGTCTCTCAGGGAGCTTTATGTACACTGAGTGGTGTCTCTCAGGGAGATATCTGTACACTGAGTGGTGTCTCTCAGTCCCTGTCTCTCAGGGAGATATCTGTACAGTGAGTGGTGTCTCTCAGTCCCTCTCTCTCAGGGAGATATCTGTACAATGAGTGGTTTCTCACAGTCCCTCTCTCTCATGGAGATATCTGTACACTGACTGGTGTCTCTCAGTCCCTCTCTCTCAGGGAGATATCTGTACACTGACTGGTGTCTCACAGTCCCTCTCTCTCAGGGAGATATCTGTACACTGACTGGTGTCTCTCAGTCCCTCTCTCTCAGGGAGATATCTGTACAATGACTGGTGTCTCTCAGTCCCTGTCTCTCAGGGAGATATCTGTGCACTGACTGGTGTCTCTCAGTCCCTCTCTCTCAGGGAGATATCTGTACACTGACTGGTGTCTCTCAGTCCCTGTCTCTCAGGGAGATATCTGTACACTGAGTGGTGTCTCACAGTCCCTCTCTCTCAGGGAGATATCTGTACACTGACTGGTGTCTCTCAGTCCCTCTCTCTCAGGGAGATATCTGTACGCTGACTGGTGTCTCTCAGTCCCTCTCTCTCAGGGAGATATCTGTACACTGAGTGGTGTCTCTCAGTCCCTCTCTCTCAGGGAGATATCTGTACACTGACTGGTGTCTCTCAGTCCCTGTCTCTCAGGGAGATATATGTACACTGACTGGTGTCTCTCAGTCCCTCTCTCTCAGGGAGGTATCTGTACACTGAGTGGTGTCTCTCAGTCCCTGTCTCTCAGGGAGATATATGTACACTGACTGGTGTCTCTCAGTCCCTCTCTCTCAGGGAGATATCTGTACACTGAGTGGTGTCTCTCAGTCCCTCTCTCTCAGGGAGGTATCTGTACACTGAGTGGTGTCTCTCAGTCCCTGTCTCTCAGGGAGATATATGTACACTGACTGGTGTCTCACAGTCCCTCTCTCTCAGGGAGATATCTGTACACTGAGTGGTGTCTCTCAGTCCCTGTCTCTCAGGGAGTTATATGTACACTGACTGGTGTCTCTCAGTCCCTCTCTCTCAGGGAGGTATCTGTACACTGACTGGTGTCTCTCAGTCCCTGTCTCTCAGGGAGATATCTGTACACTGAGTGGTGTCTCTCAGTCCCTCTCTCTCAGGGAGGTATCTGTACACTGACTGGTGTCTCTCAGTCCCTGTCTCTCAGGGAGATATCTGTACACTGAGTGGTGTCTCAGAGTCCCTCTCTCTCAGGGAGATATCTGAATACTGAGTGGTGTCTCTCAGTCCCTGTCTCTCAGGGAGATATATGTACACTGACTGGTGTCTCTCAGTCCCTCTCTCTCAGGGAGATATCTGTACACTGACTGGTGTCTCTCAGTCCCTCTCTCTCAGGGAGATATCTGGACACTGAGTGGTGTCTCACAGCCCCTGTCTCTCAGGGAGATATCTGTACACTGACTGGTGTCTCTCAGTCCCTGTCTGTCAGGGAGATATCTATACACTGAGTGGTGTCTCTCAGTCCCTCTCCCTCAGGGAGATATCTGTACACTGACTGGTGTCTCTCAGTCCCTGTCTCTCAGGGAGATATCTGTACACTGAGTGGTGTCTCACAGTCCCTCTCTCTGGGAGATATCTGTACACTGACTGGTGTCTCTCAGTCCCTGTCTCTCAGGGAGATATCTGTACACTGAGTGGTGTCTCTCAGTCCCTCTCTCTCAGGCAGATATCTGTACACTGACTGGTGTCTCTCAGTCCCTGTCTCTCAGGGAGATATCTGTACACTGAGTGGTGTCTCACAGTCCCTCTCTCTCAGGGAGATATCTGTACACTGACTGGTGTCTCTCAGTCCCACTCTCTCAGGGAGATATCTGTACGCTGACTAGTGTCTCTCAGTCCCTCTCTCTCAGGGAGATATCTGTACACTGAGTGGTGTCTCTCAGGGAGATATCTGTACACTGACTGGTGTCTCTCAGTCCCTGTCTCTCAGGGTGATATATGTACACTGAGTGGTGTCTCTCAGTCCCTCTCTCTCAGGGATGTATATGTACACTGAGTGGTATCTCTCAGTCCCTGTCTCTCAGGGAGATATATGTACACTGACTGGTGTCTCTCAGTCCCTGTATCTCAGGGAGATATCTGCACACTGAGTGGTGTCTCTCAGTCCCTCTCTCTCAGGGAGATATCTGTACAATGAGTGGTGTCTCTCAGTCCCTGTCTCTCAGGGAGATATCTGTACACTGAGTGGTGTCTCTCAGTCCCTCTCTCTCAGGGAGATATCTGTACTCTGACTGTTGTCTCTCAGTCCCTGTCTCTCAGGGAGATATCTGTACACTGAGTGGTGTTTCTCAGTCCCTCTCTCTCAGGGAGATATCTGTACACTGACTGGTGTCTCTCAGTCCCTCTCTCTCAGGGAGGTATCTGTACACTGAGTGGTGTCTCTCAGTCCCTGTCTCTCAGGGAGATATCTGTACACTGACTGGTGTCTCTCAGTCCCTGTCTCTCAGGGAGCTTTATGTACACTGAGTGGTGTCTCTCAGGGAGATATCTGTACACTGAGTGGTGTCTCTCAGTCCCTGTCTCTCAGGGAGATATCTGTACAGTGAGTGGTGTCTCTCAGTCCCTCTCTCTCAGGGAGATATCTGTACAATGAGTGGTTTCTCACAGTCCCTCTCTCTCATGGAGATATCTGTACACTGACTGGTGTCTCTCAGTCCCTCTCTCTCAGGGAGATATCTGTACACTGACTGGTGTCTCACAGTCCCTCTCTCTCAGGGAGATATCTGTACACTGACTGGTGTCTCTCAGTCCCTCTCTCTCAGGGAGATATCTGTACAATGACTGGTGTCTCTCAGTCCCTGTCTCTCAGGGAGATATCTGTGCACTGACTGGTGTCTCTCAGTCCCTCTCTCTCAGGGATATATCTGTACACTGACTGGTGTCTCTCAGTCCCTGTCTCTCAGGGAGATATCTGTACACTGAGTGGTGTCTCACAGTCCCTCTCTCTCAGGGAGATATCTGTACACTGACTGGTGTCTCTCAGTCCCTCTCTCTCAGGGAGATATCTGTACGCTGACTGGTGTCTCTCAGTCCCTCTCTCTCAGGGAGATATCTGTACACTGAGTGGTGTCTCTCAGTCCCTCTCTCTCAGGGAGATATCTGTACACTGACTGGTGTCTCTCAGTCCCTGTCTCTCAGGGAGATATATGTACACTGACTGGTGTCTCTCAGTCCCTCTCTCTCAGGGAGGTATCTGTACACTGAGTGGTGTCTCTCAGTCCCTGTCTCTCAGGGAGATATATGTACACTGACTGGTGTCTCTCAGTCCCTCTCTCTCAGGGAGATATCTGTACACTGAGTGGTGTCTCTCAGTCCCTCTCTCTCAGGGAGATATCTGTACACTGAGTGGTGTCTCTCAGTCCCTGTTGCTCAGGGAGATATCTGTACACTGACTGGTGTCTCTCAGTCCCTGTCTCTCAGGGAGATATCTGTACACTGAGTGGTGTCTCTCAGTACCTCTCTCTGAGGGAGATATCTGTACACTGACTGGTGTCTCTCAGTCCCTCTCTCTCAGGGAGATATCTGTACACTGACTGGTGTCTCTCAGTCCCTCTCTCTCAGGGAGATATCTGTACACTGACTGGTGTCTCACAGTCCCTCTCTCTCAGAGAGATATCTGTACACTGACTGGTGTCTCTCAGTCCCTCTCTCTCAGGGAGATATCTGTACACTGAGTGGTGTCTCTCAGTCCCTCTCTCTCAGGGAGATATCTGTACACTGAGTGGTGTCTCTCAGTCCCTGTCTCTCAGGGAGTTATATGTCCACTGACTGGTGTCTCTCAGTCCCTCTCTCTCAGGGAGGTATCTGTACACTGACTGGTGTCTCTCAGTCCCTGTCTCTCAGGGAGATATCTGTACACTGAGTGGTGTCTCAGAGTCCCTCTCTCTCAGGGAGATATCTGAATACTGAGTGGTGTCTCTCAGTCCCTGTCTCTCAGGGAGATATATGTACACTGACTGGTGTCTCTCAGTCCCTCTCTCTCAGGGAGGTATCTATACACTGAGTGGTGTCTCTCAGTCCCTCTCCCTCAGGGAGATATCTGTACACTGAGTGGTGTCTCACAGTCCCTCTCTCTCAGGGAGATATCTGTACACTGACTGGTGTCTCTCAGTCCCTGTCTCTCAGGGAGATATCTGTACACTGAGTGGTGTCTCTCAGTCCCACTCTCTCAGGGAGATATCTGTACGCTGACTAGTGTCTCTCAGTCCCTCTCTCTCAGGGAGATATCTGTACACTGAGTGGTGTCTCTCAGGGAGATATCTGTACACTGACTGGTGTCTCTCAGTCCCTGTCTCTCAGGGTGATATATGTACACTGAGTGGTGTCTCTCAGTCCCTCTCTCTCAGGGATGTATCTGTACACTGAGTGGTATCTCTCAGTCCCTGTCTCTCAGGGAGATATATGTACACTGATTGGTGTCTCTCAGTCCCTGTCTCTCAGGGAGATATCTGTACACTGAGTGGTGTCTCTCAGTCCCTCTCTCTCAGGGAGATATCTGTACAGTGAGTGGTGTCTCTCAGTCCCTCTCTCTCAGGGAGATATCTGTACTCTGACTGGTGTCTCTCAGTCCCTGTCTCTCAGGGAGATATCTGTACACTGAGTGGTGTTTCTCAGTCCCTCTCTCTCAGGGAGATATCTGTACACTGACTGGTGTCTCTCAGTCCCTCTCTCTCAGGGAGGTATCTGTACACTGAGTGGTGTCTCTCAGTCCCTGTCTCTCAGGGAGATATCTGTACACTGACTGGTGTCTCTCAGTCCCTGTCTCTCAGGGAGCTTTATGTACACTGAGTGGTGTCTCTCAGGGAGATATCTGTACACTGAGTGGTGTCTCTCAGTCCCTCTCTCTCAGGGAGATATCTGTACACTGACTGGTGTCTCTCAGCCCCTCTCTCTCAGGGAGATATCTGTGCACTGAGTGGTGTCTCACAGTCCCTCTCTCTCAGGGAGATATCTGTATACTGACTGGTGTCTCTCAGTCCCTGTCTCTCAGGGAGATATCTGTACACTGAGTGGTGTCTCTCAGTCCCTCTCTCTCAGGGAGATATCTGTACGCTGACTGGTGTCTCTCACTCCCTGTCTCTGAGGGAGATATCTGTACACTGAGTGGTGTCTCTCAGTTGCTCTCTCTCAGGGAGATATCTGGACACTGACTGGTGTCTCTCAGTCCCTCTCTCTCAGGGAGATATCTGTACACTGAGTGGTGTCTCTCAGTCCCTCTCTCTCAGGGAGATATCTGTACACTGAGTGGTGTCTCTCAGTCCCTGTCTCTCAGGGAGATATATGTACTCTGACTGGTGTCTCTCAGTCCCTCTCTCTCAGGGAGATATCTGTACACTGAGTGGTGTCTCACAGCCCCTGTCTCTCAGGGAGATATCTGTACACTGACTGGTGTCTCTCAGTCCCTGTCTCTCAGGGAGATATCTATACACTGAGTGGTGTCTCACAGTCCCTCTCTCTCAGGGAGATGTCTGTACACTGACTGGTGTCTCTCAGTCCCTGTCTCTCAGGGAGCTTTATGTACACTGAGTGGTGTCTCTCAGGGAGATATCTGTACACTGACTGGTGTCTCTCAGTCCCTGTCTCTCAGGGAGCTTTATGTACACTGAGTGGTGTCTCTCAGTCCCTCTCTCTCAGGGAGATATCTGTACACTGACTGGTGTCTCAGTCCCTGTCTCTCAGGGAGATATCTGTACACTGAGTGGTGTCTCTCAGTCCCTGTCTGTCAGGGAGATATCTGTACACTGAGTGGTGTCTCTCAGTCCCTCTCTCTCAGGGAGATATCTGTACACTGACTGGTGTCTCTCAGTCCCTGTCTCTCAGGGAGATATCTATACACTGAGTGGTGTCTCTCAGTCCCTGTCTCTCAGGGAGATATTTGTACACTGACTGGTGTCTCTCAGTCCCTCTCTCTCAGGGAGATATCTGTACACTGACTGGTGTCTCTCAGTCCCTGTCTCTCAGGGAGATATCTATACACTGAGTGGTGTCTCTCAGTCCCTGTCTCTCAGGGAGATATCTGTACACTGACTGGTGTCTCTCAGTCCCTCTCTCTCAGGGAGATATCTGTACACTGACTGGTGTCTCTCAGTCCCTCTCTCACAGGGAGATATCTGTACACTGAGTGGTGTCTCACAGCCCCTGTCTCTCAGGGAGATATCTGTACACTGACTGGTGTCTCTCAGTCCCTGTCTCTCAGGGAGAAATCTGTACACTGAGTGGTGTCTCTCAGTCCCTCTCTCTCAGGGAGATATCTGTACACTGACTGGTGTCTCTCAGTCCCTGTCTGTCAGGGAGATATCTGTACACTGAGTGGTGTCTCTCATTCCCTCTCTCTCAGGGAGATATCTGTACACTGAGTGGTGTCTCTCAGTCCCTGTCTCTCAGGGAGATATCTGTACACTGAGTGGTGTCTCTCAGTCCCTCTCTCTCAGGGAGATATCTGTGCACTGACTGGTGTCTCTCAGTCGCTCTCTCTCAGGGAGATATCTGTACACTGAGTGGTGTCTCTCAGTCCCTGTCTCTCAGGGAGATATATGTACACTGACTGGTGTCTCTCAGTCCCTCTCTCTCAGGGAGGTATCTGTACACTGAGTGGTGTCTCTCAGTCCCTGTCTCTCAGGGAGATATCTGTGCACTGAGTGGTGTCTCACAGTCCCTCTCTCTCAGGGAGATATCTGTGCACTGAGTGGTGTCTCACAGTCCCTCTCTCTCAGGGAGATATCTGTATACTGACTGGTGTCTCTCAGTCCCTGTCTCTCAGGGAGATATCTGTACACTGAGTGGTGTCTCTCAGTCCCTCTCTCTCAGGGAGATATCTGTATGCTGACTGGTGTCTCTCACTCCCTGTCTCTGAGGGAGATATCTGTACACTGAGTGGTGTCTCTCAGTTGCTCTCTCTCAGGGAGATATCTGTACACTGAGTGGTGTCTCTCAGTCCCTCTCTCTCAGGGAGATATCTGTACACTGACTGGTGTCTCTCAGCCCCTCTCTCTCAGGGAGATATCTGTGCACTGAGTGGTGTCTCACAGTCCCTCTCTCTCAGGGAGATATCTGTATACTGACTGGTGTCTCTCAGTCCCTGTCTCTCAGGGAGATATCTGTACACTGAGTGGTGTCTCTCAGTCCCTCTCTCTCAGGGAGATATCTGTACGCTGACTGGTGTCTCTCACTCCCTGTCTCTGAGGGAGATATCTGTACACTGAGTGGTGTCTCTCAGTTGCTCTCTCTCAGGGAGATATCTGGACACTGACTGGTGTCTCTCAGTCCCTCTCTCTCAGGGAGATATCTGTACACTGAGTGGTGTCTCTCAGTCCCTCTCTCTCAGGGAGATATCTGTACACTGAGTGGTGTCTCTCAGTCCCTGTCTCTGAGGGAGATATATGTACTCTGACTGGTGTCTCTCAGTCCCTCTCTCTCAGTGAGATATCTGTACACTGAGTGGTGTCTCACAGCCCCTGTCTCTCAGGGAGATATCTGTACACTGACTGGTGTCTCTCAGTCCCTGTCTCTCAGGGAGATATCTATACACTGAGTGGTGTCTCACAGTCCCTCTCTCTCAGGGAGATATCTGTACACTGACTGGTGTCTCTCAGTCCCTGTCTCTCAGGGAGCTTTATGTACACTGAGTGGTGTCTCTCAGGGAGATATCTGTACACTGACTGGTGTCTCTCAGTCCCTGTCTCTCAGGGAGCTTTATGTACACTGAGTGGTGTCTCTCAGTCCCTCTCTCTCAGGGAGATATCTGTACACTGACTGGTGTCTCTCAGTCCCTGTCTGTCAGGGAGATATTTGTACACTGACTGGTGTCTCTCAGTCCCTCTCTCTCAGGGAGATATCTGTACACTGACTGGTGTCTCTCAGTCCCTGTCTCTCAGGGAGCTTTATGTACACTGAGTGGTGTCTCTCAGTCCCTCTCTCTCAGGGAGATATCTGTACACTGACTGGTGTCTCTCAGTCCCTGTCTCTCAGGGAGATATTTGTACACTGACTGGTGTCTCTCAGTCCCTCTCTCTCAGGGAGATATCTGTACACTGACTGGTGTCTCTCAGTCCCTGTCTCTCAGGGAGATATCTATACACTGAGTGGTGTCTCTCAGTCCCTGTCTCTCAGGGAGATATCTGTACACTGACTGGTGTCTCTCAGTCCCTCTCTCTCAGGGAGATATCTGTACACTGACTGGTGTCTCTCAGTCCCTCTCTCTCAGGGAGATATCTGTGCACTGAGTGGTGTCTCACAGCCCCTGTCTCTCAGGGAGATATCTGTACACTGACTGGTGTCTCTCAGTCCCTCTCTCTCAGGGAGATATCTGTACACTGAGTGGTGTCTCTCAGTCCCTCTCTCTCAGGGAGATATCTGTACACTGAGTGGTGTCTCTCAGTCCCTGTCTCTCAGGGAGATATCTATACACTGAGTGGTGTCTCTCAGTCCCTGTCTCTCAGGGAGATATCTGTACACTGACTGGTGTCTCTCAGTCCCTGTCTCTCAGGGAGATATATGTACACTGACTGGTGTCTCTCAGTCCCTCTCTCTCAGGGAGGTATCTGTACACTGAGTGGTGTCTCTCAGTCCCTGTCTCTCAGGGAGATATCTGTACACTGACTGGTGTCTCTCAGTCCCTGTCTCTCAGGGAGCTTTATGTACACTGAGTGGTGTCTCTCAGGGAGATATCTGTACACTGAGTGGTGTCTCTCAGTCCCTCTCTCTCCGGGAGATATCTGTACACTGACTGGTGTCTCTCAGCCCCTCTCTCTCAGGGAGATATCTGTGCACTGAGTGGTGTCTCACAGTCCCTCTCTCTCAGGGAGATATCTGTATACTGACTGGTGTCTCTCAGTCCCTGTCTCTCAGGGAGATATCTGTACACTGAGTGGTGTCTCTCAGTCCCTCTCTCTCAGGGAGATATCTGTACGCTGACTGGTGTCTCTCACTCCCTGTCTCTGAGGGAGATATCTGTACACTGAGTGGTGTCTCTCAGTTGCTCTCTCTCAGGGAGATATCTGGACACTGACTGGTGTCTCTCAGTCCCTCTCTCTCAGGGAGATATCTGTACACTGAGTGGTGTCTCTCAGTCCCTCTCTCTCAGGGAGATATCTGTACACTGAGTGGTGTCTCTCAGTCCCTGTCTCTCAGGGAGATATATGTACTCTGACTGGTGTCTCTCAGTCCCTCTCTCTCAGGGAGATATCTGTACACTGAGTGGTGTCTCACAGCCCCTGTCTCTCAGGGAGATATCTGTACACTGACTGGTGTCTCTCAGTCCCTGTCTCTCAGGGAGATATCTATACACTGAGTGGTGTCTCACAGTCCCTCTCTCTCAGGGAGATATCTGTACACTGACTGGTGTCTCTCAGTCCCTGTCTCTCAGGGAGCTTTATGTACACTGAGTGGTGTCTCTCAGGGAGATATCTGTACACTGACTGGTGTCTCTCAGTCCCTGTCTCTCAGGGAGCTTTATGTACACTGAGTGGTGTCTCTCAGTCCCTCTCTCTCAGGGAGATATCTGTACACTGACTGGTGTCTCAGTCACTGTCTCTCAGGGAGATATCTGTACACTGAGTGGTGTCTCTCAGTCCCTGTCTGTCAGGGAGATATCTGTACACTGAGTGGTGTCTCTCAGTCCCTCTCTCTCAGGGAGATATCTGTACACTGACTGGTGTCTCTCAGTCCCTGTCTCTCAGGGAGATATCTATACACTGAGTGGTGTCTCTCAGTCCCTGTCTCTCAGGGAGATATTTGTACACTGACTGGTGTCTCTCAGTCCCTCTCTCTCAGGGAGATATCTGTACACTGACTGGTGTCTCTCAGTCCCTGTCTCTCAGGGAGATATCTATACACTGAGTGGTGTCTCTCAGTCCCTGTCTCTCAGGGAGATATCTGTACACTGACTGGTGTCTCTCAGTCCCTCTCTCTCAGGGAGATATCTGTACACTGACTGGTGTCTCTCAGTCCCTCTCTCTCAGGGAGATATCTGTGCACTGAGTGGTGTCTCACAGCCCCTGTCTCTCAGGGAGATATCTGTACACTGACTGGTGTCTCTCAGTCCCTGTCTCTCAGGGAGAAATCTGTACACTGAGTGGTGTCTCTCAGTCCCTCTCTCTCAGGGAGATATCTGTACACTGACTGGTGTCTCTCAGTCCCTGTCTGTCAGGGAGATATCTGTACACTGAGTGGTGTCTCTCATTCCCTCTCTCTCAGGGAGATATCTGTACACTGAGTGGTGTCTCTCAGTCCCTGTCTCTCAGGGAGATATCTGTACACTGAGTGGTGTCTCTCAGTCCCTCTCTCTCAGGGAGATATCTGTGCACTGACTGGTGTCTCTCAGTCGCTCTCTCTCAGGGAGATATCTGTACACTGAGTGGTGTCTCTCAGTCCCTGTCTCTCAGGGAGATATATGTACACTGACTGGTGTCTCTCAGTCCCTCTCTCTCAGGGAGGTATCTGTACACTGACTGGTGTCTCTCAGTCCCTGTCTCTCAGGGAGATATCTGTACACTGAGTGGTGTCTCTCAGTCCCTCTCTCTCAGGGAGATATCTGAACACTGAGTGGTGTCTCTCAGTCCCTGTGTCTCAGGGAGATATATGTACACTGACTGGTGTCTCTCAGTCCCTCTCTCTCAGGGAGGCATATGTACACTGAGTGGTGTCTCTCAGTCCCTTTCTCTCAGGGAGATGTATGTACACTGACTGGTGTCTCTCAGTCACTCTCTCTCAGGGAGATATCTGTACACTGACTGGTGTCTCTCAGTCCCTCTCTCTCAGGGAGATATCTGTACACTGAGTGGTTTCTCACAGCCCCTGTCTCTCAGGGAGATATCTGTACACTGACTGGTGTCTCTCAGTCCCTGTCTGTCAGGGAGATATCTATACACAAAGTGGTGTCTCTCAGTCCCTCTCTCTCAGGGAGATATCTGTACACTGACTGGTGTCTCTCAGTCCCTGTCTCTCAGGGAGATATCTGTACACTGAGTGGTGTCTCACAGTCCCTCTCTCTCAGGGAGATATCTGTACACTGACTGGTGTCTCTCAGTCCCTGTCTCTCAGGGAGATATCTGTACACTGAGTGGTGTCTCTCAGTCCCTCTCTCTCAGGGAGATATCTGTACACTGACTGGTGTCTCTCAGTCCCTGTCTCTCAGGGAGATATCTGTACACTGAGTGGTGTCTCACAGTCCCTCTCTCTCAGGGAGATATCTGTACACTGACTGGTGTCTCTCAGTCCCTCTCTCTCAGGGAGATATCTGTACGCTGACTAGTGTCTCTCAGTCCCTCTCTCTCAGGGAGATATCTGTACACTGAGTGGTGTCTCTCAGTCCCTCTCTCTCAGGGAGATATCTGTACACTGACTGGTGTCTCTCAGTCCCTGTCACTCAGGGAGATATATGTACACTGAGTGGTGTCTCTCAGTCCCTGTCTCTCAGGGAGATATCTGTACACTGAGTGGTGTCTCTCAGTCCCTGTCTGTCAGGGAGATATCTGTACACTGAGTGGTGTCTCTCAGTCCCTCTCTCTCAGGGAGATATCTGTACACTGACTGGTGTCTCTCAGTCCCTGTCTCTCAGGGAGATATCTATACACTGAGTGGTGTCTCTCAGTCCCTGTCTCTCAGGGAGATATTTGTACACTGACTGGTGTCTCTCAGTCCCTCTCTCTCAGGGAGATATCTGTACACTGACTGGTGTCTCTCAGTCCCTGTCTCTCAGGGAGATATCTATACACTGAGTGGTGTCTCTCAGTCCCTGTCTCTCAGGGAGATATCTGTACACTGACTGGTGTCTCTCAGTCCCTCTCTCTCAGGGAGATATCTGTACACTGACTGGTGTCTCTCAGTCCCTCTCTCTCAGGGAGATATCTGTACACTGAGTGGTGTCTCACAGCCCCTGTCTCTCAGGGAGATATCTGTACACTGACTGGTGTCTCTCAGTCCCTGTCTCTCAGGGAGAAATCTGTACACTGAGTGGTGTCTCTCAGTCCCTCTCTCTCAGGGAGATATCTGTACACTGACTGGTGTCTCTCAGTCCCTGTCTGTCAGGGAGATATCTGTACACTGAGTGGTGTCTCTCATTCCCTCTCTCTCAGGGAGATATCTGTACACTGAGTGGTGTCTCTCAGTCCCTGTCTCTCAGGGAGATATCTGTACACTGAGTGGTGTCTCTCAGTCCCTCTCTCTCAGGGAGATATCTGTGCACTGACTGGTGTCTCTCAGTCGCTCTCTCTCAGGGAGATATCTGTACACTGAGTGGTGTCTCTCAGTCCCTGTCTCTCAGGGAGATATATGTACACTGACTGGTGTCTCTCAGTCCCTCTCTCTCAGGGAGGTATCTGTACACTGAGTGGTGTCTCTCAGTCCCTGTCTCTCAGGGAGATATCTGTACACTGACTGGTGTCTCTCAGTCCCTGTCTCTCAGGGAGCTTTATGTACACTGAGTGGTGTCTCTCAGGGAGATATCTGTACACTGAGTGGTGTCTCTCAGTCCCTCTCTCTCAGGGAGATATCTGTACACTGACTGGTGTCTCTCAGCCCCTCTCTCTCAGGGAGATATCTGTGCACTGAGTGGTGTCTCACAGTCCCTCTCTCTCAGGGAGATATCTGTATACTGACTGGTGTCTCTCAGTCCCTGTCTCTCAGGGAGATATCTGTACACTGAGTGGTGTCTCTCAGTCCCTCTCTCTCAGGGAGATATCTGTACGCTGACTGGTGTCTCTCACTCCCTGTCTCTGAGGGAGATATCTGTACACTGAGTGGTGTCTCTCAGTTGCTCTCTCTCAGGGAGATATCTGGACACTGACTGGTGTCTCTCAGTCCCTCTCTCTCAGGGAGATATCTGTACACTGAGTGGTGTCTCTCAGTCCCTCTCTCTCAGGGAGATATCTGTACACTGAGTGGTGTCTCTCAGTCCCTGTCTCTCAGGGAGATATATGTACTCTGACTGGTGTCTCTCAGTCCCTCTCTCTCAGGGAGATATCTGTACACTGAGTGGTGTCTCACAGCCCCTGTCTCTCAGGGAGATATCTGTACACTGACTGGTGTCTCTCAGTCCCTGTCTCTCAGGGAGATATCTATACACAGAGTGGTGTCTCACAGTCCCTCTCTCTCAGGGAGATATCTGTACACTGACTGGTGTCTCTCAGTCCCTGTCTCTCAGGGAGCTTTATGTACACTGAGTGGTGTCTCTCAGGGAGATATCTGTACACTGACTGGTGTCTCTCAGTCCCTGTCTCTCAGGGAGCTTTATGTACACTGAGTGGTGTCTCTCAGTCCCTCTCTCTCAGGGAGATATCTGTACACTGACTGGTGTCTCAGTCGCTGTCTCTCAGGGAGATATCTATACACTGAGTGGTGTCTCTCAGTCCCTGTCTCTCAGGGAGATATTTGTACACTGACTGGTGTCTCTCAGTCCCTCTCTCTCAGGGAGATATCTGTACACTGACTGGTGTCTCTCAGTCCCTGTCTCTCAGGGAGATATCTATACACTGAGTGGTGTCTCTCAGTCCCTGTCTCTCAGGGAGATATCTGTACACTGACTGGTGTCTCTCAGTCCCTCTCTCTCAGGGAGATATCTGTACACTGAGTGGTGTCTCTCAGTCCCTCTCTCTCAGGGAGATATCTGTGCACTGAGTGGTGTCTCTCAGTCCCTGTCTCTCAGGGAGGTATCTGTACACTGACAGGTGTCTCTCAGTCCCTGTCTCTCAGGGAGATATCTGTACACTGAGTCGTGTCTCTCAGTCCCTCTCTCTCAGGGAGATATCTGAACACTGAGTGGTGTCTCTCAGTCCCTGTGTCTCAGGGAGATATATGTACACTGACTGGTGTCTCTCAGTCCCTCTCTCTCAGGGAGGCATATGTACACTGAGTGGTGTCTCTCAGTCCCTTTCTCTCAGGGAGATGTATGTACACTGACTGGTGTCTCTCAGTCCCTCTCTCTCAGGGAGATATCTGTACACTGACTGGTGTCTCTCAGTCCCTCTCTCTCAGGGAGATATCTGTACACTGAGTGGTTTCTCACAGCCCCTGTCTCTCAGGGAGATATCTGTACACTGACTGGTGTCTCTCAGTCCCTGTCTGTCAGGGAGATATCTATACACAAAGTGGTGTCTCTCAGTCCCTCTCTCTCAGGGAGATATCTGTACACTGACTGGTGTCTCTCAGTCCCTGTCTCTCAGGGAGATATCTGTACACTGAGTGGTGTCTCACAGTCCCTCTCTCTCAGGGAGATATCTGTACACTGACTGGTGTCTCTCAGTCCCTGTCTCTCAGGGAGATATCTGTACACTGAGTGGTGTCTCTCAGTCCCTCTCTCTCAGGGAGATATCTGTACACTGACTGGTGTCTCTCAGTCCCTGTCTCTCAGGGAGATATCTGTACACTGAGTGGTGTCTCACAGTCCCTCTCTGTCAGGGAGATATCTGTACACTGACTGGTGTCTCTCAGTCCCTCTCTCTCAGGGAGATATCTGTACGCTGACTAGTGTCTCTCAGTCCCTCTCTCTCAGGGAGATATCTGTACACTGAGTGGTGTCTCTCAGTCCCTCTCTCTCAGGGAGATATCTGTACACTGACTGGTGTCTCTCAGTCCCTGTCACTCAGGGAGATATATGTACACTGAGTGGTGTCTCTCAGTCCCTCTCTCTCAGGGAGGTATCTGTACACTGAGTGGTGTCTCTCAGTCCCTGTCTCTCAGGGAGATATATGTACACTGACTGGTGTCTCTCAGTCCCTGTCTCTCAGGGAGATATCTGTACACTGAGTGGTGTCTCTCAGTCCCTCTCTCTCAGGGAGATATCTGCACAATGAGTGGTGTCTCTCAGTCCCTGTCTCTCAGGGAGATATCTGTACAGTGAGTGGTGTCTCTCAGTCCCTGTCTCTCAGGGAGATATCTGTACACTGACTGGTGTCTCTCAGTCCCTGTCTCTCAGGGAGCTTTATGTACACTGAGTGGTGTCTCTCAGGGAGATATCTGTACACTGAGTGGTGTCTCTCAGTCCCTCTCTCTCAGGGAGATATCTGTACACTGAGTGGTGTCTCTCAGCCCCTCTCTCTCAGGGAGATATATGTACACTGACTGGTGCCTCTCAGTCCTTCTCTCTCAGGGAGGTATCTGTACACTGAGTGGTGTCTCTCAGTCCCTGTCTCTCAGGGAGATATATGTACACTGACTGGTGTCTCTCAGTCCCTCTCTCTCAGGGAGATATCTGTACACTGACTGGTGTCTCTCAGTCCCTCTCTCTCAGGGAGATATCTGTACACTGAGTGGTGTCTCACAGCCCCTGTCTCTCAGGGAGATATCTGTACACTGACTGGTGTCCCTCAGTCGCTGTCTGTCAGGGAGATATCTATACACTGAGTGGTGTCTCTCAGTCACTGTCTCTCAGGGAGATATCTGTACACTGAGTGGTGTCTCTCAGTCCCTCTCTCTCAGGGAGATATCTGAACACTGAGTGGTGTCTCTCAGTCCCTGTGTCTCAGGGAGATATATGTACACTGACTGGTGTCTCTCAGTCCCTCTCTCTCAGGGAGATATCTGTACACTGACTGGTGTCTCTCAGTCCCTCTCTCTCAGGGAGATATCTGTACACTGAGTGGTGTCTCTCAGTCCCTGTCTCTCAGGGAGATATCTGTACACTGACTGGTGTCTCTCAGGGAGATATCTGTACGCTGACTAGTGTCTCTCAGTCCCTCTCTCTCAGGGAGATATCTGTACACTGAGTGGTGTCTCTCAGTCCATCTCTCTCGGGGAGATATCTGTACACTGACTGGTGTCTCTCAGTCCCTGTCTCTCAGGGAGATATATGTACACAGACTGGTGTCTCTCAGTCCCTCTCTCTCAGGGAGATATCTGTACACTGAGTGGTGTCTCTCAGTCCATCTCTCTCGGGGAGATATCTGTACACTGAGTGGTGTCTCTCAGTCCCTGTCTCTCAGGGAGATATCTGTAGACTGAATGGTGTCTCTCAGTCCCTGTCTCTCAGGGAGATACCTGTGCACTGAGTGGTGTCTCTCAGTCCCTGTCTCTCAGGGAGATATATGTACACTGACTGGTGTCTCTCAGTCCTTGTCTCTCAGGGAGATATCTGTACACTGAGTGGTGTCTCTCAGTCCCTCTCTCTCAGGGAGATATCTGTACACTGAGTGGTGTCTCTCAGTTCCTGTCTCTCAGGGAGATATCTGTACACTGAATGGTTTCTCTCAGTCCCTCTCTCTCAGGGAGATATCTGTACTCTGACTGGTGTCTCTCAGTCCCTGTCTCTCAGGGAGATATCTGTACACTGAGTGGTGTCTCTCAGTCCCTCTCTCTCAGGGAGATATCTGTACACTGACTGGTGTCTCTCAGTCCCTGTCTCTCAGGGAGATATCTATACACTGAGTGGTGTCTCTCAGTCCCTGTCTCTCAGGGAGATATTTGTACACTGACTGGTGTCTCTCAGTCCCTCTCTCTCAGGGAGATATCTGTACACTGACTGGTGTCTCTCAGTCCCTGTCTCTCAGGGAGATATCTATACACTGAGTGGTGTCTCTCAGTCCCTGTCTCTCAGGGAGATATCTGTACACTGACTGGCGTCTCTCAGTCCCTCTCTCTCAGGGAGATATCTGTACACTGACTGGTGTCTCTCAGTCCCTCTCTCTCAGGGAGATATCTGTGCACTGAGTGGTGTCTCACAGCCCCTGTCTCTCAGGGAGATATCTGTACACTGACTGGTGTCTCTCAGTCCCTGTCTCTCAGGGAGAAATCTGTACACTGAGTGGTGTCTCTCAGTCCCTCTCTCTCAGGGAGATATCTGTACACTGACTGGTGTCTCTCAGTCCCTGTCTGTCAGGGAGATATCTGTACACTGAGTGGTGTCTCTCATTCCCTCTCTCTCAGGGAGATATCTGTACACTGAGTGGTGTCTCTCAGTCCCTGTCTCTCAGGGAGATATCTGTACACTGAGTGGTGTCTCTCAGTCCCTCTCTCTCAGGGAGATATCTGTGCACTGACTGGTGTCTCTCAGTCGCTCTCTCTCAGGGAGATATCTGTACACTGAGTGGTGTCTCTCAGTCCCTGTCTCTCAGGGAGATATATGTACACTGACTGGTGTCTCTCAGTCCCTCTCTCTCAGGGAGGTATCTGTACACTGACTGGTGTCTCTCAGTCCCTGTCTCTCAGGGAGATATCTGTACACTGAGTGGTGTCTCTCAGTCCCTCTCTCTCAGGGAGATATCTGAACACTGAGTGGTGTCTCTCAGTCCCTGTGTCTCAGGGAGATATATGTACACTGACTGGTGTCTCTCAGTCCCTCTCTCTCAGGGAGGCATATGTACACTGAGTGGTGTCTCTCAGTCCCTTTCTCTCAGGGAGATGTATGTACACTGACTGGTGTCTCTCAGTCACTCTCTCTCAGGGAGATATCTGTACACTGACTGGTGTCTCTCAGTCCCTCTCTCTCAGGGAGATATCTGTACACTGAGTGGTTTCTCACAGCCCCTGTCTCTCAGGGAGATATCTGTACACTGACTGGTGTCTCTCAGTCCCTGTCTCTCAGGGAGCTTTATGTACACTGAGTGGTGTCTCTCAGTCCCTCTCTCTCAGGGAGATATCTGTACACTGACTGGTGTCTCAGTCGCTGTCTCTCAGGGAGATATCTATACACTGAGTGGTGTCTCTCAGTCCCTGTCTCTCAGGGAGATATTTGTACACTGACTGGTGTCTCTCAGTCCCTCTCTCTCAGGGAGATATCTGTACACTGACTGGTGTCTCTCAGTCCCTGTCTCTCAGGGAGATATCTATACACTGAGTGGTGTCTCTCAGTCCCTGTCTCTCAGGGAGATATCTGTACACTGACTGGTGTCTCTCAGTCCCTCTCTCTCAGGGAGATATCTGTACACTGAGTGGTGTCTCTCAGTCCCTCTCTCTCAGGGAGATATCTGTGCACTGAGTGGTGTCTCTCAGTCCCTGTCTCTCAGGGAGGTATCTGTACACTGACAGGTGTCTCTCAGTCCCTGTCTCTCAGGGAGATATCTGTACACTGAGTCGTGTCTCTCAGTCCCTCTCTCTCAGGGAGATATCTGAACACTGAGTGGTGTCTCTCAGTCCCTGTGTCTCAGGGAGATATATGTACACTGACTGGTGTCTCTCAGTCCCTCTCTCTCAGGGAGGCATATGTACACTGAGTGGTGTCTCTCAGTCCCTTTCTCTCAGGGAGATGTATGTACACTGACTGGTGTCTCTCAGTCCCTCTCTCTCAGGGAGATATCTGTACACTGACTGGTGTCTCTCAGTCCCTCTCTCTCAGGGAGATATCTGTACACTGAGTGGTTTCTCACAGCCCCTGTCTCTCAGGGAGATATCTGTACACTGACTGGTGTCTCTCAGTCCCTGTCTGTCAGGGAGATATCTATACACAAAGTGGTGTCTCTCAGTCCCTCTCTCTCAGGGAGATATCTGTACACTGACTGGTGTCTCTCAGTCCCTGTCTCTCAGGGAGATATCTGTACACTGAGTGGTGTCTCACAGTCCCTCTCTCTCAGGGAGATATCTGTACACTGACTGGTGTCTCTCAGTCCCTGTCTCTCAGGGAGATATCTGTACACTGAGTGGTGTCTCTCAGTCCCTCTCTCTCAGGGAGATATCTGTACACTGACTGGTGTCTCTCAGTCCCTGTCTCTCAGGGAGATATCTGTACACTGAGTGGTGTCTCACAGTCCCTCTCTGTCAGGGAGATATCTGTACACTGACTGGTGTCTCTCAGTCCCTCTCTCTCAGGGAGATATCTGTACGCTGACTAGTGTCTCTCAGTCCCTCTCTCTCAGGGAGATATCTGTACACTGAGTGGTGTCTCTCAGTCCCTCTCTCTCAGGGAGATATCTGTACACTGACTGGTGTCTCTCAGTCCCTGTCACTCAGGGAGATATATGTACACTGAGTGGTGTCTCTCAGTCCCTCTCTCTCAGGGAGGTATCTGTACACTGAGTGGTGTCTCTCAGTCCCTGTCTCTCAGGGAGATATATGTACACTGACTGGTGTCTCTCAGTCCCTGTCTCTCAGGGAGATATCTGTACACTGAGTGGTGTCTCTCAGTCCCTCTCTCTCAGGGAGATATCTGCACAATGAGTGGTGTCTCTCAGTCCCTGTCTCTCAGGGAGATATCTGTACAGTGAGTGGTGTCTCTCAGTCCCTGTCTCTCAGGGAGATATCTGTACACTGACTGGTGTCTCTCAGTCCCTGTCTCTCAGGGAGCTTTATGTACACTGAGTGGTGTCTCTCAGGGAGATATCTGTACACTGAGTGGTGTCTCTCAGTCCCTCTCTCTCAGGGAGATATCTGTACACTGAGTGGTGTCTCTCAGCCCCTCTCTCTCAGGGAGATATATGTACACTGACTGGTGCCTCTCAGTCCTTCTCTCTCAGGGAGGTATCTGTACACTGAGTGGTGTCTCTCAGTCCCTGTCTCTCAGGGAGATATATGTACACTGACTGGTGTCTCTCAGTCCCTCTCTCTCAGGGAGATATCTGTACACTGACTGGTGTCTCTCAGTCCCTCTCTCTCAGGGAGATATCTGTACACTGAGTGGTGTCTCACAGCCCCTGTCTCTCAGGGAGATATCTGTACACTGACTGGTGTCCCTCAGTCGCTGTCTGTCAGGGAGATATCTATACACTGAGTGGTGTCTCTCAGTCACTGTCTCTCAGGGAGATATCTGTACACTGAGTGGTGTCTCTCAGTCCCTCTCTCTCAGGGAGATATCTGAACACTGAGTGGTGTCTCTCAGTCCCTGTGTCTCAGGGAGATATATGTACACTGACTGGTGTCTCTCAGTCCCTCTCTCTCAGGGAGATATCTGTACACTGACTGGTGTCTCTCAGTCCCTCTCTCTCAGGGAGATATCTGTACACTGAGTGGTGTCTCTCAGTCCCTGTCTCTCAGGGAGATATCTGTACACTGACTGGTGTCTCTCAGGGAGATATCTGTACGCTGACTAGTGTCTCTCAGTCCCTCTCTCTCAGGGAGATATCTGTACACTGAGTGGTGTCTCTCAGTCCATCTCTCTCGGGGAGATATCTGTACACTGACTGGTGTCTCTCAGTCCCTGTCTCTCAGGGAGATATATGTACACAGACTGGTGTCTCTCAGTCCCTCTCTCTCAGGGAGATATCTGTACACTGAGTGGTGTCTCTCAGTCCATCTCTCTCGGGGAGATATCTGTACACTGAGTGGTGTCTCTCAGTCCCTGTCTCTCAGGGAGATATCTGTAGACTGAATGGTGTCTCTCAGTCCCTGTCTCTCAGGGAGATACCTGTGCACTGAGTGGTGTCTCTCAGTCCCTGTCTCTCAGGGAGATATATGTACACTGACTGGTGTCTCTCAGTCCTTGTCTCTCAGGGAGATATCTGTACACTGAGTGGTGTCTCTCAGTCCCTCTCTCTCAGGGAGATATCTGTACACTGAGTGGTGTCTCTCAGTTCCTGTCTCTCAGGGAGATATCTGTACACTGAATGGTTTCTCTCAGTCCCTCTCTCTCAGGGAGATATCTGTACTCTGACTGGTGTCTCTCAGTCCCTGTCTCTCAGGGAGATATCTGTACACTGAGTGGTGTCTCTCAGTCCCTCTCTCTCAGGGAGATATCTGTACACTGACTGGTGTCTCTCAGTCCCTGTCTCTCAGGGAGATATCTATACACTGAGTGGTGTCTCTCAGTCCCTGTCTCTCAGGGAGATATTTGTACACTGACTGGTGTCTCTCAGTCCCTCTCTCTCAGGGAGATATCTGTACACTGACTGGTGTCTCTCAGTCCCTGTCTCTCAGGGAGATATCTATACACTGAGTGGTGTCTCTCAGTCCCTGTCTCTCAGGGAGATATCTGTACACTGACTGGCGTCTCTCAGTCCCTCTCTCTCAGGGAGATATCTGTACACTGACTGGTGTCTCTCAGTCCCTCTCTCTCAGGGAGATATCTGTGCACTGAGTGGTGTCTCACAGCCCCTGTCTCTCAGGGAGATATCTGTACACTGACTGGTGTCTCTCAGTCCCTGTCTCTCAGGGAGAAATCTGTACACTGAGTGGTGTCTCTCAGTCCCTCTCTCTCAGGGAGATATCTGTACACTGACTGGTGTCTCTCAGTCCCTGTCTGTCAGGGAGATATCTGTACACTGAGTGGTGTCTCTCATTCCCTCTCTCTCAGGGAGATATCTGTACACTGAGTGGTGTCTCTCAGTCCCTGTCTCTCAGGGAGATATCTGTACACTGAGTGGTGTCTCTCAGTCCCTCTCTCTCAGGGAGATATCTGTGCACTGACTGGTGTCTCTCAGTCGCTCTCTCTCAGGGAGATATCTGTACACTGAGTGGTGTCTCTCAGTCCCTGTCTCTCAGGGAGATATATGTACACTGACTGGTGTCTCTCAGTCCCTCTCTCTCAGGGAGGTATCTGTACACTGACTGGTGTCTCTCAGTCCCTGTCTCTCAGGGAGATATCTGTACACTGAGTGGTGTCTCTCAGTCCCTCTCTCTCAGGGAGATATCTGAACACTGAGTGGTGTCTCTCAGTCCCTGTGTCTCAGGGAGATATATGTACACTGACTGGTGTCTCTCAGTCCCTCTCTCTCAGGGAGGCATATGTACACTGAGTGGTGTCTCTCAGTCCCTTTCTCTCAGGGAGATGTATGTACACTGACTGGTGTCTCTCAGTCACTCTCTCTCAGGGAGATATCTGTACACTGACTGGTGTCTCTCAGTCCCTCTCTCTCAGGGAGATATCTGTACACTGAGTGGTTTCTCACAGCCCCTGTCTCTCAGGGAGATATCTGTACACTGACTGGTGTCTCTCAGTCCCTGTCTGTCAGGGAGATATCTATACACAAAGTGGTGTCTCTCAGTCCCTCTCTCTCAGGGAGATATCTGTACACTGACTGGTGTCTCTCAGTCCCTGTCTCTCAGGGAGATATCTGTACACTGAGTGGTGTCTCACAGTCCCTCTCTCTCAGGGAGATATCTGTACACTGACTGGTGTCTCTCAGTCCCTGTCTCTCAGGGAGATATCTGTACACTGAGTGGTGTCTCTCAGTCCCTCTCTCTCAGGGAGATATCTGTACACTGACTGGTGTCTCTCAGTCCCTGTCTCTCAGGGAGATATCTGTACACTGAGTGGTGTCTCACAGTCCCTCTCTCTCAGGGAGATATCTGTACACTGACTGGTGTCTCTCAGTCCCTCTCTCTCAGGGAGATATCTGTACGCTGACTAGTGTCTCTCAGTCCCTCTCTCTCAGGGAGATATCTGTACACTGAGTGGTGTCTCTCAGTCCCTCTCTCTCAGGGAGATATCTGTACACTGACTGGTGTCTCTCAGTCCCTGTCACTCAGGGAGATATATGTACACTGAGTGGTGTCTCTCAGTCCCTGTCTCTCAGGGAGATATCTGTACACTGAGTGGTGTCTCTCAGTCCCTGTCTGTCAGGGAGATATCTGTACACTGAGTGGTGTCTCTCAGTCCCTCTCTCTCAGGGAGATATCTGTACACTGACTGGTGTCTCTCAGTCCCTGTCTCTCAGGGAGATATCTATACACTGAGTGGTGTCTCTCAGTCCCTGTCTCTCAGGGAGATATTTGTACACTGACTGGTGTCTCTCAGTCCCTCTCTCTCAGGGAGATATCTGTACACTGACTGGTGTCTCTCAGTCCCTGTCTCTCAGGGAGATATCTATACACTGAGTGGTGTCTCTCAGTCCCTGTCTCTCAGGGAGATATCTGTACACTGACTGGTGTCTCTCAGTCCCTCTCTCTCAGGGAGATATCTGTACACTGACTGGTGTCTCTCAGTCCCTCTCTCTCAGGGAGATATCTGTACACTGAGTGGTGTCTCACAGCCCCTGTCTCTCAGGGAGATATCTGTACACTGACTGGTGTCTCTCAGTCCCTGTCTCTCAGGGAGAAATCTGTACACTGAGTGGTGTCTCTCAGTCCCTCTCTCTCAGGGAGATATCTGTACACTGACTGGTGTCTCTCAGTCCCTGTCTGTCAGGGAGATATCTGTACACTGAGTGGTGTCTCTCATTCCCTCTCTCTCAGGGAGATATCTGTACACTGAGTGGTGTCTCTCAGTCCCTGTCTCTCAGGGAGATATCTGTACACTGACTGGTGTCTCTCAGTCCCTGTCTCTCAGGGAGATATCTATACACTGAGTGGTGTCTCACAGTCCCTCTCTCTCAGGGAGATATCTGTACACTGACTGGTGTCTCTCAGTCCCTGTCTCTCAGGGAGCTTTATGTACACTGAGTGGTGTCTCTCAGGGAGATATCTGTACACTGACTGGTGTCTCTCAGTCCCTGTCTCTCAGGGAGCTTTATGTACACTGAGTGGTGTCTCTCAGTCCCTCTCTCTCAGGGAGATATCTGTACACTGACTGGTGTCTCAGTCGCTGTCTCTCAGGGAGATATCTGTACACTGAGTGGTGTCTCTCAGTCCCTGTCTGTCAGGGAGATATCTGTACACTGAGTGGTGTCTCTCAGTCCCTCTCTCTCAGGGAGATATCTGTACACTGACTGGTGTCTCTCAGTCCCTGTCTCTCAGGGAGATATCTATACACTGAGTGGTGTCTCTCAGTCCCTGTCTCTCAGCGAGATATTTGTACACTGACTGGTGTCTCTCAGTCCCTCTCTCTCAGGGAGATATCTGTACACTGACTGGTGTCTCTCAGTCCCTGTCTCTCAGGGAGATATCTATACACTGAGTGGTGTCTCTCAGTCCCTGTCTCTCAGGGAGATATCTGTACACTGACTGGTGTCTCTCAGTCCCTCTCTCTCAGGGAGATATCTGTACACTGACTGGTGTCTCTCAGTCCCTCTCTCTCAGGGAGATATCTGTGCACTGAGTGGTGTCTCACAGCCCCTGTCTCTCAGGGAGATATCTGTACACTGACTGGTGTCTCTCAGTCCCTGTCTCTCAGGGAGAAATCTGTACACTGAGTGGTGTCTCTCAGTCCCTCTCTCTCAGGGAGATATCTGTACACTGACTGGTGTCTCTCAGTCCCTGTCTGTCAGGGAGATATCTGTACACTGAGTGGTGTCTCTCATTCCCTCTCTCTCAGGGAGATATCTGTACACTGAGTGGTGTCTCTCAGTCCCTGTCTCTCAGGGAGATATCTGTACACTGAGTGGTGTCTCTCAGTCCCTCTCTCTCAGGGAGATATCTGTGCACTGACTGGTGTCTCTCAGTCGCTCTCTCTCAGGGAGATATCTGTACACTGAGTGGTGTCTCTCAGTCCCTGTCTCTCAGGGAGATATATGTACACTGACTGGTGTCTCTCAGTCCCTGTCTCTCAGGGAGGTATCTGTACACTGACTGGTGTCTCTCAGTCCCTGTCTCTCAGGGAGATATCTGTACACTGAGTGGTGTCTCTCAGTCCCTCTCTCTCAGGAAGATATCTGAACACTGAGTGGTGTCTCTCAGTCCCTGTGTCTCAGGGAGATATATGTACACTGACTGGTGTCTCTCAGTCCCTCTCTCTCAGGGAGGCATATGTACACTGAGTGGTGTCTCTCAGTCCCTTTCTCTCAGGGAGATGTATGTACACTGACTGGTGTCTCTCAGTCCCTCTCTCTCAGGGAGATATCTGTACACTGACTGGTGTCTCTCAGTCCCTCTCTCTCAGGGAGATATCTGTACACTGAATGGTTTCTCACAGCCCCTGTCTCTCAGGGAGATATCTGTACACTGACTGGTGTCTCTCAGTCCCTGTCTGTCAGGGAGATATCTATACACAAAGTGGTGTCTCTCAGTCCCTCTCTCTCAGGGAGATATCTGTACACTGACTGGTGTCTCTCAGTCCCTGTCTCTCAGGGAGATATCTGTACACTGAGTGGTGTCTCACAGTCCCTCTCTCTCAGGGAGATATCTGTACACTGACTGGTGTCTCTCAGTCCCTGTCTCTCAGGGAGATATCTGTACACTGAGTGGTGTCTCTCAGTCCCTCTCTCTCAGGGAGATATCTGTACACTGACTGGTGTCTCTCAGTCCCTGTCTCTCAGGGAGATATCTGTACACTGAGTGGTGTCTCACAGTCCCTCTCTCTCAGGGAGATATCTGTACACTGACTGGTGTCTCTCAGTCCCTCTCTCTCAGGGAGATATCTGTACGCTGACTAGTGTCTCTCAGTCCCTCTCTCTCAGGGAGATATCTGTACACTGAGTGGTGTCTCTCAGTCCCTCTCTCTCAGGGAGATATCTGTACACTGACTGGTGTCTCTCAGTCCCTGTCACTCAGGGAGATATATGTACACTGAGTGGTGTCTCTCAGTCCCTCTCTCTCAGGGAGGTATCTGTACACTGAGTGGTGTCTCTCAGTCCCTGTCTCTCAGGGAGATATATGTACACTGACTGGTGTCTCTCAGTCCCTGTCTCTCAGGGAGATATCTGTACACTGAGTGGTGTCTCTCAGTCCCTCTCTCTCAGGGAGATATCTGCACAATGAGTGGTGTCTCTCAGTCCCTGTCTCTCAGGGAGATATCTGTACAGTGAGTGGTGTCTCTCAGTCCCTGTCTCTCAGGGAGATATCTGTACACTGACTGGTGTCTCTCAGTCCCTGTCTCTCAGGGAGCTTTATGTACACTGAGTGGTGTCTCTCAGGGAGATATCTGTACACTGAGTGGTGTCTCTCAGTCCCTCTCTCTCAGGGAGATATCTGTACACTGAGTGGTGTCTCTCAGCCCCTCTCTCTCAGGGAGATATATGTACACTGACTGGTGCCTCTCAGTCCTTCTCTCTCAGGGAGGTATCTGTACACTGAGTGGTGTCTCTCAGTCCCTGTCTCTCAGGGAGATATATGTACACTGACTGGTGTCTCTCAGTCCCTCTCTCTCAGGGAGATATCTGTACACTGACTGGTGTCTCTCAGTCCCTCTCTCTCAGGGAGATATCTGTACACTGAGTGGTGTCTCACAGCCCCTGTCTCTCAGGGAGATATCTGTACACTGACTGGTGTCCCTCAGTCGCTGTCTGTCAGGGAGATATCTATACACTGAGTGGTGTCTCTCAGTCCCTGTCTCTCAGGGAGATATATGTACACTGAGTGGTGTCTCTCAGTCCCTCTCTCTCAGGGAGATATCTGAACACTGAGTGGTGTCTCTCAGTCCCTGTGTCTCAGGGAGATATATGTACACTGACTGGTGTCTCTCAGTCCCTCTCTCTCAGGGAGATATCTGTACACTGACTGGTGTCTCTCAGTCCCTCTCTCTCAGGGAGATATCTGTACACTGAGTGGTGTCTCTCAGTCCCTGTCTCTCAGGGAGATATCTGTACACTGACTGGTGTCTCTCAGGGAGATATCTGTACGCTGACTAGTGTCTCTCAGTCCCTCTCTCTCAGGGAGATATCTGTACACTGAGTGGTGTCTCTCAGTCCATCTCTCTCGGGGAGATATCTGTACACTGACTGGTGTCTCTCAGTCCCTGTCTCTCAGGGAGATATATGTACACAGACTGGTGTCTCTCAGTCCCTCTCTCAGGAAGGTATCTGTACACTGAGTGGTGTCTCTCAGTCCCTGTCTCTCAGGGAGATATATGTACACTGACTGGTGTCTCTCAGTCCTTGTCTCTCAGGGAGATATCTGTACACTGAGTGGTGTCTCTCAGTTCCTGTCTCTCAGGGAGATATCTGTACACTGAGTGGTGTCTCTCAGTTCCTGTCTCTCAGGGAGATATCTGTACACTGAGTGGTGTCTCTCAGTTCCTGTCTCTCAGGGAGATATCTGTAGACTGAATGGTGTCTCTCAGTCCCTGTCTCTCAGGGAGATACCTGTGCACTGAGTGGTGTCTCTCAGTCCCTGTCTCTCAGGGAGATATATGTACACTGACTGGTGTCTCTCAGTCCTTGTCTCTCAGGGAGATATCTGTACACTGAGTGGTGTCTCTCAGTTCCTGTCTCTCAGGGAGATATCTGTACACTGAATGGTTTCTCTCAGTCCCTCTCTCTCAGGGAGATATCTGTACTCTGACTGGTGTCTCACAGTCCCTGTCTCTCAGGGAGATATCTGTGCACTGAGTGGTGTCTCTCAGTCCCTGTCTCTCAGGGAAATATCTGTACACTGACTGGTGTCTCTCAGTCCCTCTCTCTCAGGGAGGTATCTGTACACTGAGTGGTGTCTCTCAGTCCCTCTCTCTCAGGGAGATATCTGTACACTGAGTGGTGTCTCACAGCCCCTGTCTCTCAGGGAGATATCTGTACACTGTCTGGTGTCTCTCAGTCCCTCTCTCTCAGGGAGATATCTGTACACTGAGTGGTGTCTCACAGCCCCTGTCTCTCAGGGAGATATCTGTACACTGTCTGGTGTCTCTCAGTCTCTCTCTCTCAGGGAGATATATGTACACTGACTGGTGTCTCACATTCCCTCTCTCTCAGGGAGATATCTGTACACTGAGTGGTGTCTCTCAGTTCCTGTCTCTCAGGGAGATATCTGTAGACTGAATGGTGTCTCTCAGTCCCTCTCTCTCAGGGAGATATCTGTACTCTGACTGGTGTCTCTCAGTCCCTGTCTCTCAGGGAGATACCTGTGCACTGAGTGGTGTCTCTCAGTCCCTGTCTCTCAGGGAGGTATCTGTACACTGACTGGTGTCTCTCAGTCCTTGTCTCTCAGGGAGATATCTGTACACTGAGTGGTGTCTCTCAGTCCCTCTCTCTCAGGGAGATATCTGAACACTGAGTGGTGTCTCTCAGTCCCTGTGTCTCAGGGAGATAGATGTACACTGACTGGTGTCTCTCAGTCCCTCTCTCTCAGGGAGATATCTATACACTGAGTGGTGTCTCTCAGTCCCTTTCTCTCAGGGAGATATATGTACACTGACTGGTGTCTCTCAGTCCCTCTCTCTCAGGGAGATATCTGTACACTGACTGGTGTCTCTCAGTCCCTCTCTCTCAGGGAGATATCTGTACACTGAGTGGTTTCTCACAGCCCCTGTCTCTCAGGGAGATATCTGTACACTGACTGGTGTCTCTCAGTCCCTGTCTGTCAGGGAGATATCTATACACAAAGTGGTGTCTCTCAGTCCCTCTCTCTCAGGGAGATATCTGTACACTGACTGGTGTCTCTCAGTCCCTGTCTCTCAGGGAGATATCTGTACACTGAGTGGTGTCTCACAGTCCCTCTCTCTCAGGGAGATATCTGTACACTGACTGGTGTCTCTCAGTCCCTGTCTCTCAGGGAGATATCTGTACACTGAGTGGTGTCTCTCAGTCCCTCTCTCTCAGGGAGATATCTGTACACTGACTGGTGTCTCTCAGTCCCTGTCTCTCAGGGAGATATCTGTACACTCAGTGGTGTCTCACAGCCCCTGTCTCTCAGGGAGATATCTGTACACTGACTGGTGTCTCTCAGTCCCTCTCTCTCAGGGAGGTATCTGTACACTGAGTGGTGTCTCTCAGTCCCTCTCTCTCAGGGAGATATCTGTACACTGAGTGGTGTCTCACAGCCCCTGTCTCTCAGGGAGATATCTGTACACTGTCTGGTGTCTCTCAGTCCCTGTCTGTCAGGGAGATATCTATACACTGAGTGGTGTCTCTCAGTCTCTCTCTCTCAGGGAGATATATGTACACTGACTGGTGTCTCACATTCCCTCTCTCTCAGGGAGATATCTGTACACTGAGTGGTGTCTCTCAGTTCCTGTCTCTCAGGGAGATATCTGTAGACTGAATGGTGTCTCTCAGTCCCTCTCTCTCAGGGAGATATCTGTACTCTGACTGGTGTCTCTCAGTCCCTGTCTCTCAGGGAGATACCTGTGCACTGAGTGGTGTCTCTCAGTCCCTGTCTCTCAGGGAGATATATGTACACTGACTGGTGTCTCTCAGTCCTTGTCTCTCAGGGAGATATCTGTACACTGAGTGGTGTCTCTCAGTCCCTCTCTCTCAGGGAGATATCTGTACACTGAGTGGTGTCTCTCAGTTCCTGTCTCTCAGGGAGATATCTGTACACTGAATGGTTTCTCTCAGTCCCTCTCTCTCAGGGAGATATCTGTACTCTGACTGGTGTCTCTCAGTCCCTGTCTCTCAGGGAGATATCTGTGCACTGAGTGGTGTCTCTCAGTCCCTGTCTCTCAGGGAGATATCTGTACACTGAGTGGTGTCTCTCAGTTCCTGTCTCTCAGGGAGATATCTGTACACTGAATGGTTTCTCTCAGTCCCTCTCTCTCAGGGAGATATCTGTACTCTGACTGGTGTCTCTCAGTCCCTGTCTCTCAGGGAGATATCTGTGCACTGAGTGGTGTCTCTCAGTCCCTGTCTCTCAGGGAGATATCTGTACACTGACTGGTGTCTCTCAGTCCCTCTCTCTCAGGGAGGTATCTGTACACTGACTGGTGTCTCTCAGTCCCTCTCTCTCAGGGAGATATCTGTACACTGAGTGGTTTCTCACAGCCCCTGTCTCTCAGGGAGATATCTGTACACTGACTGGTGTCTCTCAGTCCCTGTCTGTCAGGGAGATATCTATACACAAAGTGGTGTCTCTCAGTCCCTCTCTCTCAGGGAGATATCTGTACACTGACTGGTGTCTCTCAGTCCCTTTCTCTCAGGGAGATATCTGTACACTGAGTGGTGTCTCACAGTCCCTCTCTCTCAGGGAGATATCTGTACACTGACTGGTGTCTCTCAGTCCCTGTCTCTCAGGGAGATATCTGTACACTGAGTGGTGTCTCTCAGTCCCTCTCTCTCAGGGAGATATCTGTACACTGACTGGTGTCTCTCAGTCCCTGTCTCTCAGGGAGATATCTGTACACTGACTGGTGTCTCTCAGTCCCTCTCTCTCAGGGAGGTATCTGTACACTGAGTGGTGTCTCTCAGTCCCTCTCTCTCAGGGAGATATCTGTACACTGAGTGGTGTCTCACAGCCCCTGTCTCTCAGGGAGATATCTGTACACTGTCTGGTGTCTCTCAGTCCCTGTCTGTCAGGGAGATATCTATACACTGAGTGGTGTCTCTCAGTCTCTCTCTCTCAGGGAGATATATGTACACTGACTGGTGTCTCACATTCCCTCTCTCTCAGGGAGATATCTGTACACTGAGTGGTGTCTCTCAGTTCCTGTCTCTCAGGGAGATATCTGTAGACTGAATGGTGTCTCTCAGTCCCTCTCTCTCAGGGAGATATCTGTACTCTGACTGGTGTCTCTCAGTCCCTGTCTCTCAGGGAGATACCTGTGCACTGAGTGGTGTCTCTCAGTCCCTGTCTCTCAGGGAGATATATGTACACTGACTGGTGTCTCTCAGTCCTTGTCTCTCAGGGAGATATCTGTACACTGAGTGGTGTCTCTCAGTCCCTCTCTCTCAGGGAGATATCTGTACACGGAGTGGTGTCTCTCAGTTCCTGTCTCTCAGGGAGATATCTGTACACTGAATGGTTTCTCTCAGTCCCTCTCTCTCAGGGAGATATCTGTACTCTGACTGGTGTCTCTCAGTCCCTGTCTCTCAGGGAGATATCTGTGCACTGAGTGGTGTCTCTCAGTCCCTGTCTCTCAGGGAGATATCTGTACACTGACTGGTGTCTCTCAGTCCCTCTCTCTCAGGGAGGTATCTGTACACTGAGTGGTGTCTCTCAGTCCCTCTTTCTCAGGGAGATATCTGTACACTGAGTGGTGTCTCACAGCCCCTGTCTCTCAGGGAGATATCTGTACACTGTCTGGTGTCTCTCAGTCCCTGTCTGTCAGGGAGATATCTATACACTGAGTGGTGTCTCTCAGTCCCTCTCTCTCAGGGAGATATATGTACACTGACTGGTGTCTCACATTCCCTCTCTCTCAGGGAGATACCTGTACACTGACTGGTGTCTCTCAGTCCCTGTCTCTCAGGGAGCTTTATGTACACTGAGTGGTGTCTCTCAGGGAGATATCTGTACACTGACTGGTGTCTCTCAGTCCCTGTCTCTCAGGGAGCTTTATGTATACTGAGTGGTGTCTCTCAGTCCCTGTCTGTCAGGGAGATATCTATACGCTGACTAGTGTCTCTCAGTCCCTCTCTCTCAGCGAGATATCTGTACACTGAGTGGTATCTCTCAGTCCCTCTCTCTCAGGGAGATATCTGTACACTGACTGGTGTCTCTCAGTCCCTGTCTCTCAGGGAGATATATGTACACTGACTGGTGTCTCTCAGTCCCTCTCACAGGGAGGTATCTGTGCACTGAGTGGTGTCTCTCAGTCCCTGTCTCTCAGGGAGATATATGTACACTGACTGGTGACTCTCAGTCCTTGTCTCTCAGGGAGATATCTGTACACTGAGTGGTGTCTCTCAGTCCATCTCTCTCAGGGAGATATCTGTACACTGAGTGGTGTCTCTCAGTTCCTGTCTCTCAGGGAGATATCTGTACACTGAATGGTGTCTCTCAGTCCCTCTCCCTCAGGGAGATATCTGTACACTGAGTGGTGTCTCACGGCCCCTGACTCTCAGGGAGATATCTGTACACTGACTGGTGTCTCTCAGTCCCTGTCTCTCAGGGAGATATCTATACACTGAGTGGTGTCTCTCAGTCCCTCTCTCTCAGGGAGATATCTGTACACTGACTGTTGTCTCTCAGTCCCTGTCTCTCAGGGAGATATCTGTACACTGAGTGGTGTCTCTCAGTCCCTGTCTCTCAGGGAGATATCTGTACACTGAGTGGTGTCTCTCAGTACCTCTCTCTCAGGGAGATATCTGTACACTGACTGGTGTCTCTCAGTCCCTGTCTCTCAGGGAGATATCTGTACACTGACTGGTGTCTCTCAGTCCCTCTCTCTCAGGGAGATATCTGTACACTGACTGGTGTCTCACAGTCCCTCTCTCTCAGAGAGATATCTGTACACTGACTGGTGTCTCTCAGTCCCTCTCTCTCAGGGAGATATCTGTACACTGAGTGGTGTCTCTCAGTCCCTCTCTCTCAAGGAGATATCTGTACACTGAGTGGTGTCTCTCAGTCCCTGTCTCTCAGGGAGATATATGTACACTGACTGGTGTCTCTCAGTCCCTCTCTCTCAGGGAGGTATCTGTACACTGACTGGTGTCTCTCAGTCCCTGTCTCTCAGGGAGATATCTGTACACTGAGTGGTGTCTCTCAGTCCCTCTCTCTCAGGGAGATATCTGAACACTGAGTGGTGTCTCTCAGTCCCTCTCTATCAGGGAGATATATGTACACTGACTGGTGTCTCTCAGTCCCTCTCTCTCAGGGAGATATCTGTACACTGAGTGGTGTCTCACAGCCCGTCTCTCAGGGAGATATCTGTACACTGTCTGGTGTCTCTCAGTCCCTGTCTGTCAGGGAGATATCTATACACTGAGTGGTGTCTCTCAGTCCCTCTCTCTCAGGGAGATATCTGTACACTGACTGGTGTCTCACAGACCCTCTGTCTCAGGGAGATACCTGTACATTGACTGGTGTCTCTCAGTCCCTGTCTCTCAGGGAGCTTTATGTACACTGAGTGGTGTCTCTCAGGGAGATATCTGTACACTGACTGGTGTCTCTCAGTCCCTGTCTCTCAGGGAGCTTTATGTACACTGACTGGTGTCTCACAGTCCCTCTCTCTCAGGGAGATATCTGTACACTGACTGGTGTCTCTCAGTCCCTGTCTCTCAGGGAGATATCTGTACACTGAGTGGTGTCTCTCAGTCCCTCTCTCTCAGTGAGATATCTGTACACTGACTGGTGTCTCTCAGTCCCTGTCTCTCAGGGAGATATCTGTACACTGAGTGGTGTCTCTCAGTCCCTGTCTCTCAGGGAGATATCTGTACACTGAGTGGTGTCTCTCAGTCCCTCTCTCTCAGGGAGATATCTGGACACTGAGTGGTGTCTCACAGTCCCTCTCTCTCAGGGAGATATCTGTACACTGACTGGTGTCTCTCAGTCCCTGTCTCTCAGGGAGATATCTGTACACTGAGTGGTGTCTCTCAGTCCCTCTCTCTCAGGCAGATATCTGTACACTGACTGGTGTCTCTCAGTCCCTGTCTCTCAGGGAGATATCTGTACACTGAGTGGTGTCTCACAGTCCCTCTCTCTCAGGGAGATATCTGTACACTGACTGGTGTCTCTCAGTCCCACTCTCTCAGGGAGATATCTGTACGCTGACTAGTGTCTCTCAGTCCCTCTCTCTCAGGGAGATATCTGTACACTGAGTGGTGTCTCTCAGGGAGATATCTGTACACTGACTGGTGTCTCTCAGTCCCTGTCTCTCAGGGTGATATATGTACACTGAGTGGTGTCTCTCAGTCCCTCTCTCTCAGGGATGTATCTGTACACTGAGTGGTATCTCTCAGTCCGTGTCTCTCAGGGAGATATATGTACACTGACTGGTGTCTCTCAGTCCCTGTCTCTCAGGGAGATATCTGTACACTGAGTGGTGTTTCTCAGTCCCTCTCTCTCAGGGAGATATCTGTACAATGAGTGGTGTCTCTCAGTCCCTGTCTCTCAGGGAGATATCTGTACAGTGAGTGGTGTCTCTCAGTCCCTCTCTCTCAGGGAGATATCTGTACTCTGACTGGTGTCTCTCAGTCCCTGTCTCTCAGGGAGATATCTGTACACTGAGTGGTGTTTCTCAGTCCCTCTCTCTCAGGGAGATATCTGTACACTGACTGGTGTCTCTCAGTCCCTCTCTCTCAGGGAGGAATCTGTACACTGAGTGGTGTCTCTCAGTCCCTGTCTCTCAGGGAGATATCTGTACACTGACTGGTGTCTCTCAGTCCCTGTCTCTCAGGGAGCTTTATGTACACTGAGTGGTGTCTCTCAGGGAGATATCTGTACACTGAGTGGTGTCTCTCAGTCCCTCTCTCTCAGGGATGTATCTGTACACTGAGTGGTATCTCTCAGTCCGTGTCTCTCAGGGAGATATCTGTGCACTGAGTGGTGTCTCACAGTCCCTCTCTCTCAGGGAGATATCTGTACTCTGACTGGTGTCTCTCAGTCCCTGTCTCTCAGGGAGATATCTGTACACTGAGTGGTGTTTCTCAGTCCCTCTCTCTCAGGGAGATATCTGTACACTGACTGGTGTCTCTCAGTCCCTCTCTCTCAGGGAGGAATCTGTACACTGAGTGGTGTCTCTCAGTCCCTGTCTCTCAGGGAGATATCTGTACACTGACTGGTGTCTCTCAGTCCCTGTCTCTCAGGGAGCTTTATGTACACTGAGTGGTGTCTCTCAGGGAGATATCTGTACACTGAGTGGTGTCTCTCAGTCCCTCTCTCTCAGGGAGATATCTGTACACTGACTGGTGTCTCTCAGCCCCTCTCTCTCAGGGAGATATCTGTGCACTGAGTGGTGTCTCACAGTCCCTCTCTCTCAGGGAGATATCTGTACACTGAGTGGTGTCTCTCAGTCCCTCTCTCTCAGGGAGATATCTGTACTCTGACTGGTGTCTCTCACTCCCTGTCTCTGAGGGAGATATCTGAACACTGAGGGGTGTCTCTCAGTTGCTCTCTCTCAGGGAGATATCTGGACACTGACTGGTGTCTCTCAGTCCCTCTCTCTCAGGGAGATATCTGTACACTGACTCGTGTCTCTCAGTCCCTCTCTCTCAGGGAGATATCTGTACACTGAGTGGTGTCTCTCAGTCCCTCTCTCTCAGGGAGATATCTGTACACTGACTGGTGTCTCTCAGTCCCTGTCTCTCAGGGAGATAAATGTACACTGACTGGTGTCTCTCAGTCCCTCTCACAGGGAGGTATCTGTGCACTGAGTGGTGTCTCTCAGTCCCTGTCTCTCAGGGAGATATATGTACACTGACTGGTGTCTCTCAGTCCCTCTCTCTCAGGGAGATATCTGTACACTGAGTGGTGTCTCACAGCCCCTGTCTCTCAGGGAGATATCTGTACACTGTCTGGTGTCTCTCAGTCCCTGTCTGTCAGGGAGATATCTATACACTGAGTGGTGTCTCTCAGTCCCTCTCTCTCAGGGAGATATATGTACACTGACTGGTGTCTCACATTCCCTCTCTCTCAGGGAGATACCTGTACACTGACTGGTGTCTCTCAGTCCCTGTCTCTCAGGGAGCTTTATGTACACTGAGTGGTGTCTCTCAGGGAGATATCTGTACACTGACTGGTGTCTCTCAGTCCCTGTCTCTCAGGGAGCTTTACGTGCACTGAGTGGTGTCTCTCAGTCCCTGTCTGTCAAGGAGATATCTATACACTTAGTGGTGTCTCTCAGTCCCTCTTCTCAGGGAGATATCTGTACACTGACTGGTGTCTCTCAGTCCCTGTCTCTCGGGGAGATATCTTTGCACTGAGTGGTGTCTCTCAGTCCCTCTCTCTCAGGGAGATATCTGTACACTGACTGGTGTCTCTCAGTCCCTCTCTCTCAGCGAGATATCTGTACACTGAGTGGTGTCTCTCAGTCCCTCTCTCTCAGGGAGATATCTGTACACTGACTGGTGTCTCTCAGTCCCTGTCTCTCAGGGAGATATCTGTACACTGAGTGGTGTCTCTCAGTCCCTCTCTCTCAGGGAGATATCTGTACACTGACTGGTGTCTCTCAGTCCCTGTCTCTCAGGGAGATATATGTACACTGACTGGTGTCTCTCAGTCCCTCTCACAGGGAGGTATCTGTGCACTGAGTGGTGTCTCTCAGTCCCTGTCTCTCAGGGAGATATATGTACACTGACTGGTGTCTCTCAGTCCCTCTCTCTCAGGGAGATATCTGTACACTGAGTGGTGTCTCACAGCCCCTGTCTCTCAGGGAGATATCTGTACACTGTCTGGTGTCTCTCAGTCCCTGTCTGTCAGGGAGATATCTATACACTGAGTGGTGTCTCTCAGTCCCTCTCTCTCAGGGAGATATATGTACACTGACTGGTGTCTCACATTCCCTCTCTCTCAGGGAGATACCTGTACACTGACTGGTGTCTCTCAGTCCCTGTCTCTCAGGGAGCTTTATGTACACTGAGTGGTGTCTCTCAGGGAGATATCTGTACACTGACTGGTGTCTCTCAGTCCCTGTCTCTCAGGGAGCTTTATGTACACTGAGTGGTGTCTCTCAGTCCCTGTCTGTAAGGGAGATATCTATACACTGAGTGGTGTCTCTCAGTCCCTCTCTCTCAGGGAGATATCTATACACTGACTGGTGTCTCTCAGTCCCTGTCTCTCAGGGAGATATCTTTGCACTGAGTGGTGTCTCTCAGTCCATCTCTCTCAGGGAGATATCTGTACACTGACTGGTGTCTCTCAGTCCCTCTCTCTCAGCGAGATATCTGTACACTGAGTGGTGTCTCTCAGTCCCTCTCTCTCAGGGAGATATCTGTACACTGACTGGTGTCTCTCAGTCCCTGTCTCTCAGGGAGATATATGTACACTGACTGGTGTCTCTCAGTCCCTCTCTCTCAGGGAGATATCTGTACACTGACAGTTGTCTCTCAGTCCCTGTCTCTCAGGGAGATATCTGTACACTGAGTGGTGTCTCTCAGTCCCTGTCTCTCAGGGAGATATCTGTACAATGAGTGGTGTCTCTCAGTACCTCTCTCTCAGGGAGATATCTGTACACTGACTGGTGTCTCTCAGTTCCTGTCTCTCAGGGAGATATCTGTACACTGAATGGTGTCTCTCAGTCCCTCTCTCTCAGGGAGATATCTGTACACTGACTGGTGTCTCACAGTCCCTCTCTCTCAGAGAGATATCTGTACACTGACTGGTGTCTCTCAGTCCCTCTCTCTCAGGGAGGTATCTGTACACTGACTGGTGTCTCTCAGTCCCTGTCTCTCAGGGAGATATCTGTACACTGAGTGGTGTCTCTCAGTCCCTCTCTCTCAGGGAGATATCTGAACACTGAGTGGTGTCTCTCAGTCCCTCTCTCTCAGGGAGATATATGGACACTGACTGGTGTCTCAGAGTCCCTCTCTCTCAGGGAGATATCTGAATACTGAGTGGTGTCTCTCAGTCCCTGTCTCTCAGGGAGATATATGTACACTGACTGGTGTCTCTCAGTCCCTCTCTCTCAGGGAGGTATCTGTACACTGAGTGGTGTCTCTCAGTCCCTGTCTCTCAGGGAGATATATGTACACTGACTGGTGTCTCTCAGTCCCTGTCTCTCAGGGAGATATCTGTACACTGACTGGTGTCTCTCAGTCCCTCTCTCTCAGGGAGATATCTGGACACTGAGTGGTGTCTCACAGCCCCTGTCTCTCAGGGAGATATCTGTACACTGACTGGTGTCTCTCAGTCCCTGTCTGTCAGGGAGATATCTATACACTGAGTGGTGTCTCTCAGTCCCTCTCCCTCAGGGAGATATCTGTACACTGACTGGTGTCTCTCAGTCCCTGTCTCTCAGGGAGATATCTGTACACTGAGTGGTGTCTCACAGTCCCTCTCTCTCAGGGAGATATCTGTACACTGACTGGTGTCTCTCAGTCCCTGTCTCTCAGGGAGATATCTGTACACTGAGTGGTGTCTCTCAGTCCCTCTCTCTCAGGCAGATATCTGTACACTGACTGGTGTCTCTCAGTCCCTGTCTCTCAGGGAGATATCTGTACACTGAGTGGTGTCTCACAGTCCCTCTCTCTCAGGGAGATATCTGTACACTGACTGGTGTCTCTCAGTCCCTGTCTCTCAGGGAGATATCTGTACACTGAGTGGTGTCTCACAGTCCCTCTCTCTCAGGCAGATATCTGTACACTGACTGGTGTCTCTCAGTCCCTGTCTCTCAGGGAGATATCTGTACACTGAGTGGTGTCTCACAGTCCCTCTCTCTCAGGGAGATATCTGTACACTGACTGGTGTCTCTCAGTCCCACTCTCTCAGGGAGATATCTGTACACTGACTGGTGTCTCTCAGTCACTCTCTCTCAGGGAGATATCTGTACACTGACTGGTGTCTCTCAGTCCCTCTCTCTCAGGGAGATATCTGTACACTGAGTGGTTTCTCACAGCCCCTGTCTCTCAGGGAGATATCTGTACACTGACTGGTGTCTCTCAGTCCCTGTCTGTCAGGGAGATATCTATACACAAAGTGGTGTCTCTCAGTCCCTCTCTCTCAGGGAGATATCTGTACACTGACTGGTGTCTCTCAGTCCCTGTCTCTCAGGGAGATATCTGTACACTGAGTGGTGTCTCTCAGTCCCTGTCTCTCAGGGAGCTTTATGTACACTGAGTGGTGTCTCTCAGGGAGATATCTGTACACTGAGTGGTGTCTCTCAGTCCCTCTCTCTCAGGGAGATATCTGTACACTGACTGGTGTCTCTCAGCCCCTCTCTCTCAGGGAGATATCTGTGCACTGAGTGGTGTCTCACAGTCCCTCTCTCTCAGGGAGATATCTGTATACTGACTGGTGTCTCTCAGTCCCTGTCTCTCAGGGAGATATCTGTACACTGAGTGGTGTCTCTCAGTCCCTCTCTCTCAGGGAGATATCTGTACGCTGACTGGTGTCTCTCACTCCCTGTCTCTGAGGGAGATATCTGTACACTGAGTGGTGTCTCTCAGTTGCTCTCTCTCAGGGAGATATCTGGACACTGACTGGTGTCTCTCAGTCCCTGTCTCTCAGGGAGCTTTATGTACACTGAGTGGTGTCTCTCAGGGAGATATCTGTACACTGACTGGTGTCTCTCAGTCCCTGTCTCTCAGGGAGCTTTATGTACACTGAGTGGTGTCTCTCAGTCCCTCTCTCTCAGGGAGATATCTGTACACTGACTGGTGTCTCAGTCGCTGTCTCTCAGGGAGATATCTGTACAATGAGTGGTGTCTCTCAGTCCCTGTCTGTCAGGGAGATATCTGTACACTGAGTGGTGTCTCTCAGTCCCTCTCTCTCAGGGAGATATCTGTACACTGACTGGTGTCTCTCAGTCCCTGTCTCTCAGGGAGATATCTATACACTGAGTGGTGTCTCTCAGTCCCTGTCTCTCAGGGAGATATTTGTACACTGACTGGTGTCTCTCAGTACCTCTCTCTCAGGGAGATATCTGTACACTGACTGGTGTCTCTCAGTCCCTGTCTCTCAGGGAGATATCTATACACTGAGTGGTGTCTCTCAGTCCCTGTCTCTCAGGGAGATATCTGTACACTGACTGGTGTCTCTCAGTCCCTCTCTCTCAGGGAGATATCTGTACACTGACTGGTGTCTCTCAGTCCCTCTCTCTCAGGGAGATATCTGTGCACTGAGTGGTGTCTCACAGCCCCTGTCTCTCAGGGAGATATCTGTACACTGACTGGTGTCTCTCAGTCCCTGTCTCTCAGGGAGAAATCTGTACACTGAGTGGTGTCTCTCAGTCCCTCTCTCTCAGGGAGATATCTGTACACTGACTGGTGTCTCTCAGTCCCTGTCTGTCAGGGAGATATCTGTACACTGAGTGGTGTCTCTCATTCCCTCTCTCTCAGGGAGATATCTGTACACTGAGTGGTGTCTCTCAGTCCCTGTCTCTCAGGGAGATATCTGTACACTGAGTGGTGTCTCTCAGTCCCTCTCTCTCAGGGAGATATCTGTGCACTGACTGGTGTCTCTCAGTCGCTCTCTCTCAGGGAGATATCTGTACACTGAGTGGTGTCTCTCAGTCCCTGTCTCTCAGGGAGATATATGTACACTGACTGGTGTCTCTCAGTCCCTCTCTCTCAGGGAGGTATCTGTACACTGACTGGTGTCTCTCAGTCCCTGTCTCTCAGGGAGATATCTGTACACTGAGTGGTGTCTCTCAGTCCCTCTCTCTCAGGGAGATATCTGAACACTGAGTGGTGTCTCTCAGTCCCTGTGTCTCAGGGAGATATATGTACACTGACTGGTGTCTCTCAGTCCCTCTCTCTCAGGGAGGCATATGTACACTGAGTGGTGTCTCTCAGTCCCTTTCTCTCAGGGAGATGTATGTACACTGACTGGTGTCTCTCAGTCCCTCTCTCTCAGGGAGATATCTGTACACTGACTGGTGTCTCTCAGTCCCTCTCTCTCAGGGAGATATCTGTACACTGAGTGGTTTCTCACAGCCCCTGTCTCTCAGGGAGATATCTGTACACTGACTGGTGTCTCTCAGTCCCTGTCTGTCAGGGAGATATCTATACACAAAGTGGTGTCTCTCAGTCCCTCTCTCTCAGGGAGATATCTGTACACTGACTGGTGTCTCTCAGTCCCTGTCTCTCAGGGAGATATCTGTACACTGAGTGGTGTCTCACAGTCCCTCTCTCTCAGGGAGATATCTGTACACTGACTGGTGTCTCTCAGTCCCTGTCTCTCAGGGAGATATCTGTACACTGAGTGGTGTCTCTCAGTCCCTCTCTCTCAGGGAGATATCTGTACACTGACTGGTGTCTCTCAGTCCCTGTCTCTCAGGGAGATATCTGTACACTGAGTGGAGTCTCACAGTCCCTCTCTCTCAGGGAGATATCTGTACACTGACTGGTGTCTCTCAGTCCCTCTCTCTCAGGGAGATATCTGTACGCTGACTAGTGTCTCTCAGTCCCTCTCTCTCAGGGAGATATCTGTACACTGAGTGGTGTCTCTCAGTCCCTCTCTCTCAGGGAGATATCTGTACACTGACTGGTGTCTCTCAGTCCCTGTCACTCAGGGAGATATATGTACACTGAGTGGTGTCTCTCAGTCCCTCTCTCTCAGGGAGGTATCTGTACACTGAGTGGTGTCTCTCAGTCCCTGTCTCTCAGGGAGATATATGTACACTGACTGGTGTCTCTCAGTCCCTGTCTCTCAGGGAGATATCTGTACACTGAGTGGTGTCTCTCAGTCCCTCTCTCTCAGGGAGATATCTGCACAATGAGTGGTGTCTCTCAGTCCCTGTCTCTCAGGGAGATATCTGTACAGTGAGTGGTGTCTCTCAGTCCCTGTCTCTCAGGGAGATATCTGTACACTGACTGGTGTCTCTCAGTCCCTGTCTCTCAGGGAGCTTTATGTACACTGAGTGGTGTCTCTCAGGGAGATATCTGTACACTGAGTGGTGTCTCTCAGTCCCTCTCTCTCAGGGAGATATCTGTACACTGAGTGGTGTCTCTCAGCCCCTCTCTCTCAGGGAGATATATGTACACTGACTGGTGCCTCTCAGTCCTTCTCTCTCAGGGAGGTATCTGTACACTGAGTGGTGTCTCTCAGTCCCTGTCTCTCAGGGAGATATATGTACACTGACTGGTGTCTCTCAGTCCCTCTCTCTCAGGGAGATATCTGTACACTGACTGGTGTCTCTCAGTCCCTCTCTCTCAGGGAGATATCTGTACACTGAGTGGTGTCTCACAGCCCCTGTCTCTCAGGGAGATATCTGTACACTGACTGGTGTCCCTCAGTCGCTGTCTGTCAGGGAGATATCTATACACTGAGTGGTGTCTCTCAGTCCCT